>NC_091936.1:24057470-24386220 GCF_041260155.1 Ptychodera flava | reverse complement strand
GGGTAGATTTACTGATGACCCCCATCCAGACCAACGTAACTTATGCTTGAGTGAGTACCGGAATATAAACAAGGTTTTGTGCAAAATTTGAAATCAAAACAAGCAAAGCGACATTCATAGAGCGTAAAAATTAATCCACCTGTGAAACACAGATTGTCGACTATTAGCCATTTTCTGATATACTCCTGCTGTTGTAGATTCGTTTAAATTTCAGTGCGTTACAAGATGAACAAGTCACAGAGTTTTTGCTTTACTTTTTATCGTACTCTTTACTTTCTTCCATGAAAACCTCTGCTTCAAATCCAAAGTTCTTATAATTCAAGGAGTACAACTTTGCACCAGGCCTGTCATTTTGGCAAATTTTGCAGATGTAAACCCGAACTGCCGTGCCATGGCAATAGCCAATCAGAGGCAGAATCTCTCTGAATGCAAGCCTTGAATATTGGTGGCAAGTCATTTAATCAGCAGATGACATTTACACGAGTGTGTGTGGTGATAACATGGTGCGGGTCACAATCAATCTTGCATGGTTTTTTGCTCGGCTGACAATAGTTCACTTGGTTCCACCCCAGTACTTACTTTCAGGCTGTACATCTTTACACACTAGTGTATCCAAGCTGCATCAAACATCAACTCAAAATGTAAACTAGGTTGCTAAACAAGGCCAATACAAAAACAACTTCACCAGTGTTTAAAGTTCTCAATGAAAGGTATTTCAGATGAAATGCAAACTTTTATTAGAGTCTGTCTCTAAACCAATGCAGTCCTCTGGGGAATGGGCCTGCCCAAATAAATGAACCGAACAGCAAATATTTTTAGTGCCTCCAAGTGTGTCTTAATATCCATTTTAATAGCAATAGCAAAAATACAAATAGCTCTTTAAACCTTCTTCCTAGTGATAAATGTGTTCACAAGCAAGATTGCACTTGTTCAAATCTCACAACAGCAGGGTGGGCAGTTGGAAGATATTGGCACATGGTCCATGAAGCCGGCTAACGGCACTTGAATGCTTCCCAATGGCATTGTTTGCCGCCACTCAACGATATTCAGCACAACCCGGGCAAACAAAACCTTTCAATAAAATCTGCTTTGTATTGAGCAGGCCAGCAAAGAATGCCATTGATACAAATAGTGTGGCTAAGCAAAACTTTGCGGAGTGCTGGTCCCTTTGTGCCTGTTTTTGGGGGGGGGGACAATGACACACTTGCTGAATGTCTTCTATATGCAGAGTGGGGCAGTCATCTCTGCTGTAACATCCAGCGGAAGTTCCCACAGTCTCCAAGAATAGACTGAGCTACACCTGTCATGTCCGATGGCCATGTCAGCCAGAGATTTGAATGTGTGCAGGGACACGGAGCAGGAAAGGTGTACCGCCCACCCAGGCTGTGCTTACATAATGCTGCATTGGCTAAATTCGTCTGATCACTGGTACAGGCAGTCACCTTAAGTTTTGTGAAAGACACAGCAACAGTTGCATACACACTCTATAGACATGCACTTTTATTGAAAAAATGATATAATGAAATAAACTTTATTGCATCGTGAACTATAAAAATTAAATGATTATGAATGAAACAAGTAACATTCAAGACTTTTCTGGTGAATGAAGAAACTAATGTAAAATGTACATTTCGTCCTGAAAAGTGTGTTGAGCCCAAAAATTATATTTGAATATTTGTCCCAAAAATTACTTATTAAGGTAGTATGCGCCTCAAAAGTGAAAGACTTAAACTTTTGCTCAAAATTTCCTTAAGGAATCTTTCAACTATTCTCTTTCAAAATCAAGAATAAAAGTCTGGGGTTACCATGCAAATTTTGATACTAGAGAAACAAATTACCCAAGAGCTTTACAGTGAACCCCCACAAGCGGTATATCAGAAAAGAATTGTAGAAGTTTGAGAGTCCTGATATCTGTCCCCAAGGTGCAATCTACCATAATAGTGCACTATTTTCATCATGTGTGATTTCATAAAAGTTTTGTCGGACTGAAAAAAGGGTAATCTTATTAAAGGGGCAATATACTATAAACACATTTGCTACACTTCATAATACGGGATAATTGCATCAATTTTTTCCCCCACAATGGTTATGATAAGTTTAGACATACCATTTTGGTATGATTGCAATGATAAATGTCTCTGCTCATCCAAGGGTGGATCTTCTGCAGAGCCTTAGATTTACTTGTGTTAGTGCAGTAATAACTTACATTAGACTGAAATAAAAACAATTGGCACATAGGAGGGTAAATAATATTCCATCGCAATGTTTCCCTTAATCCTAATGGACAGATATTGGGACACTTATAATAACTTGGCAGACTTATAGAAAGTAACCAATGTTTTTCCTGTATATCAGATCAGAAGATCGGTGTGTACAATGTTGAATGCTTGGCAGCAGGAGGGGATATCCAACAAAAACTTCTAAGGTTCTCAGAAGGGTACAATAAAAATAAAGGAGGGTTAAAAAATACATCGAAAGAGTTGTTTGAATTCTGTTGAGTGGTCATGAAGAGATGACAAATGAGGAAAGGTAGGCAGGTACATTTTCCGTCACAACTAGCTTTGATGGTAACATGAACAGCTCAGGGCAAGGGCCATAAACCCGTTGGGCTAATGACCAACATGGCAGTGGGAGGAAATTTCGGCACACAGTCCATGTAGCTGACAATGAGATGCTAATGATATGCGTTTAAGGTCTTCTCGACTAATTTTCAGCTGGTTGCTCACTTTCTACTATTTTTATAGTAGGAAATTCTGAATGGAATGACTTCATATGATACTGACCAAACCCTAGTGGCGGGAATTGAAGTCCTTCATTCAAAACAGAGAGGCATGTCACAACAAAGTGCCATGTAACAATAACAAACCTGGTTGTAGGGATAATGGTATATTGTCGTTGAATTTAGACTCTGACAGTTACCTCCACACTGTCACTTATGAGTGTAACATCACGTCTCAGCTTGTCAGAAGGTTATACATGTACGCCCTAATCTGCCTGATCCAGCCATTGTGGCCCACTAACAATACTCCGAAAAGAAAAGGTAATATTTCATGCTGCCGAAGAGGCATGCCTCTTGCCCTTTTCCGAACTTGTCTTCTTGTTTTTCGTGCTCGGCCACTTGTTGGCTGTCAGTCGCCTTGTTGAAATGCATGGACGTGTGAAGGCGCAAGCCATTGATTAGCAAGGCATTGGTAGCAACGAAAAACAGTTCGGTTCCTGTGAGACAGAGATGTGACTCTGGACAATGAGGGCCTGAGTGCAGTGTACACATACATGTACCCTTACACTGTGATACAAAATGTTGTTAGGTGTAGGTCAAACAATCATTACATTACATACTCAAAAATCCAGACACTTTTCATAACTTTTTGTATTACAGTGTCTGCATCCCTGGGTATTTTCATAGTTGTTTGTGTGATCAAATTAAACTGTATATTGAATCCCAAAGAAAAGCTTCATACGTTTGAGATTCACAAAAGTGAAAAAATTGAGGATCAATAGATACCTGAGATACAGAACCACACAGATTCACTTGAGAATTCATGACATATATATCTTATTCTTTACATCATCCGACAGACTACTAATAGCACTTCAGGTATATGTATATAGTACCACACACTGTCCATATGTCATCAATCCAAAGCACACAGTGGTAAACATATGTTACATCCAGTAGATGGCTTCATAGAGCAAATCAGGGCAGCAAAAGCTTTAAGTATTTGAAAATGGAATAGTATGCTAACATTATATACATGTTGTGGAGGAAAGCCGGTGAGCAGTAATTTTTCATGACCAACATACTGGTAGTATAGTATTATCATTCGATAGAATCATGTTGAATGGTTTTATGGCTGGAAACATGAACCTGAAGCGAGCACACAGTAAATTGTAAACATGCAAGTGCACAAAAAATACATTATTTTGTATTTATTTTGTAATCCCATACTTGCATTAAAAGGCCAGTAATGCTAATTTTTGATGATTTGTTCACTATATTATGTTTTTAATGTCAACCATAATTTCTTGTTTGACCCCAAAAGCATGTTGATATGCACAGTATTCAGCTTGTCAACTCATCATATACATGTTACTGTAATGCGTTGTTATTGTTGAAAAGTGGATTCTGGTCCGGACTAGAATTCAAATGTAAACAATAACAGTGCATTTTAGATATATAGATGCCATGTTAACAAGCTAAATAGTGGGTGTTTCAATGTGCTTCTAGGTGTAGAATCAAGTGCGTCGAATACAAAATAAAAGTATTGAAAAAATCCTCAAAAGTTAGAGTTACTGGCCCTTTAAACAGTTAAAAGAATACTTGAAATTAGAAGCTCATGTAGTACATGGAGTCAAGTATGTGTGGAATCTCTCAAGTGGTCTGTTACTAGTTGGATAAGAATTCCCCTGGTCAGTGCTTTGGCAATAAAATGACACTTCCCGGCATTTTATCACCAGTACTCCAGAGGCCAGGAAATTTACTCAGCGGATGTCAAGCCAAAGAGAGATTTGTCAGTAGGTCACAGGGAAAAAAGGGTGTCCCAGTTGCATGGTGGCTTACAGCTATGCCGTGTTTGGGGTATTCAGGGCCCAGGCTGTATGTTCTAACACCTATTTCACTGAATGATGCTACTGATTTTGAAGCGTTCTGTCACGGAAGTTGTCACTGATTTGTGTTTTGTTCATCCCAGGACTAAACAAACTAAATCTCACAGAAAATACTAAAAGGCTGTTTTCCCGTGGGATCTAGCATTTGGTTGACCATTGACCCAAAAATAAATTACTGTTTGACTCTTTTCTGAAAACTTTCTCACAAAAAAGCCCCACATCATAGAAGTTTATGTGTCTGTGAATACTCTCAATACTGGCAGTTATTTGAACAAAACTTAATCAAACATCTATTTCTGCTCGTTACAATTTTTAGGAAATTAAGCAAGTGAAAGTTTTCAATATTTAACGTGCTGTTAAATACGGGGGAAAGAAAGCTGAATTTGGTAACAACTGCATTTTTCAAGAAGCTACTATTGAAACCAAAGAAATAGAAAAGAACACAGACATGCATGCAGTATTTTGGCTTTGCAATTTGTCAATGATAAATCAGTATATTTGTATCAGAATATATAAGTATGCTTGATAATTAATCTCTTGTACGATAAACATGATGGTATTTTTATTATCAAGCCCACACTGACTTGTAGCGCACCTACCGCCATTTAATACTTCCTCTGTAGCAAACTAAAAATAAAATGATCTGTTAATATTAAAGAACACATTATGTAACAATGGATATCATGAAGGGGTTATTGTATATTTGTCGCAATATGTGAAGTAAGATTTGTCTTATTTTTGTAACACAAGTGAAGGTCTGAGATTGACAATTCCGTGATATCACATTAAACTGAAGAGAAATTTGTTACTTAGAATAATGTAAAGGTGCTCCTATGATACAGTATGTGGATGTGGATATATATGTGGATCTTTCACCTATTCAGTGTCTTTGATTTGGGAAATGAATCCATTTTAAACATATGAAGGTAGTTCATACCTCGAAAATTAAAGATTTTTGCTTGCAAACTTCACTCAAGTGAACTTTTAACGGTTCTTTTTTTTCAAAATCAGGATGAAAATCGAGGGTCTCTGTGCAAATTTTGATACTAGAGAAACAAATTGCCATTCACTTACTGATATTTGAAATTCAAAATGGCCACCATCCAGGTGTATAGCTCTATGGGAAAAATAAATTTTCTGATTTTTGAAAAATTGAGCTGGTGAAAACTTTATGAAGTCCATGAGCTTCAAAATTAGCCCCCACAAGTGGTAGGCCAAAAGAATATTGTTAAAGTTTGAGAGTCTGAATGTCTGTCCTCGAGTCACATTCTTCCATGCCCCAAGTCAGCATTTTTCCTTTCTGGTTGCTCTTATTTTATTGCAACACAGATAACGGACATTCACTATAAGCACATTGTGACTTTAGTATACTAAACATTTACCTGGTTGAATATTGGTATGCTGAATCATGTAATATTAAAGTATCTATGCTCTGTAGGTTTTCGATTTTACTTGATTCATTCTGGCTAGAAATTCTACTGAACAACTGAATACAATGAGAAATCCATAAGAAACAAAAGTTGGTGGTTTACATTGAAGTTCAAATAACCTGGGTGAATTATGCACGTTAACTGCTTTTTTTAAACTCAGTCCCAGTGTTTTATGAACCTGGAATACTTGATGCAACCATAACTGCATCTCCTTGATGGTCCCTTCAAGTGAAGCTGTGGTCCCTGCATAATAGTGGCATGTCCCGCTATTAGCATATTGTTTACCATAACAAAGCAGCAGACCACAACCCAATGCTGTTGTGTTGGCTGATGCGTAACACATGTTATCCATACAGCCTGGTCTGTGACCGTCACAGCGTTGCTGTTTTAAAGCATTATTACACAAATCATGTGGAAACATGTCAAAATTTCAGCACTCCTGGTGATGAGCTATCTCTTAGGGTGCTCTGAACCGATTTTACAATGTAAGGCCAAGCAAGAACTGCTGAGGTCGTGTGCCACTGTGTACAGCGTGGACTATTTTGAAACTGTGGACTGCCAATGGAGGGAGACACGAACAGGAAGTCAGGACACCAAGGTAGCTAAGTTCATGGCTCTTCCAAGAATATACTGCTAAACTGTTCTTTCTCTGCTTTTGTCATAGTCTTCTGTATCAGCTGAACAATGATTACAAGGATCAAACAATAGGAAGCCCTTCACTATGCAATCTTGCATAAAGACTCCACAAGTGTATACACTGTCCATTCACCAGTGATGGAGGGACAGTGTTCTGAGAATATGACAATATGTCAGTACAACTATTGTTATACTCTCAGAGCACTGGCATTGTTTTAAGGGGCTGGCTGGATATTGATTTACACCCTGTGTATAAGTTGGTAACAGCACATTGATTGGGTTTTGTGAGCTGCTTGCACAAATATATGCCGAACAGTTGGACGATAAGTGAAAGTGGCTGCTTCAAGTTATGACCCATGATACTGTTGGCCCATCAACAACATCGTTGAGTGCATGTACATATTTTATGATGTGCAAACATAGGAATGAAGACTTTGTGTTGACAACAGTGGTAGGACTGTCTTACCAGAAGCCTCCAGAACTTTGAAGTCTCAGTGATTTTAGTACCCCCATAAAGCCAGAACCATGGTGAGCTGCAACGATGACCTAATTTTAAGGTCACCATGCTTGGTTAGGGAGATTCTTGACTGTGTATATGTAGTATGTGTAGTTTTGAAATTTACCATTTATTTTCCAGCTGTAGAGTTTCCAGAGCCAGGACAACAAGTAGCTACATTCTAGACTGCATATCAGAAAAAAAAATTACAAAGTTCAGGTTGAATGAGTGAAAATCAGTGAAAGTTTTATTAGTAGCAGCTGTTACCATTTGTACATTTACAAAAATATTATTCGCGTGTGTTGATACAGTTGGCTGGTCATGATAATTGAGTTTGTTTTATGGCCCTTTGCAGTAAACCAACACCCTGCCTCAATTTAAAGTTGAGAACTTCAGCCATCGCACAAATAACATTGACTCATCCATATACCACAACCCCACCCCTTCCATACCTACTCATGTCATCACAGTTGTAGATAATAATGTTATATATGAGCACAATCTGGTGATACGAGACAGGGAGGGGACTCTGTGTTAAGGGGGCTGTCCTCAACCCTTGGTTCTGAATCTGATATTAGTACTTGTTGACATTGACTGTGTATATGTACATGATAATCAGTCCTTCCTTCACTTTTGAAAGTTGTCTTCTCTTAATCTGTGCCAAAGATTTTAGCTGATAATAAAGATGCCCTTTTAAATAACATAGCAGCAGTATTATCAATGAGAATTCATGGGACATGGTGGTAATAATTTAAAACAGATCTAGGCTTGGTCAGACAGACAATATATATGCTCTGTCACCAACAGATGTTATCTATGAAAAGAGGAAAGCTGTTCAATGATGGAGACAAGCTAACTGTTACATACAGCATGTTATAAAAATAGACCAGACAAAATTTAATTACCAACAATACCAGCTTATTTGCTAACTTGTATATGCAAAGTGACCAAATATTTTCCCCTACAAGTCTCTGTACAAACCCCGGGTACAAACACTCTGGTATTTCTCATGCATCTGATAAACAGTCATGCTTGCCCTTGATGGCAGTGTTACTATATCATGTACATGTGTAGTCGTTGTCAAACAACACCCCGTACAACTCATCCACCGATGTGTACATGTGTACACATACCAGTCTCACATCTACTGTTAGACCCTGTGTCAGTCAGGAGGGGTATGCTTCTAACTGAGCAATCAGCATTGTTTGCTGTTTATAGATATTGCTATCCCCCCTGGATATCAAAGGACAAAGTATTTCTGTCCTCTGTAAGCCAGGTCTGTAAGTCACAAGAGGAAAATTAATTATCAAAGCAAGTATACTGCGATTACTAGTTAACTTGTTTATGTCACTTGCAGTATATCATATATCATGTGGCCTTGATGAACATGGAAGAAAACATAATATGGCTTTGTAAATGCCAGGAATTTCAGCAGCAAACAAGATTTATCATCGTGGTAAACCACACATCCCTTTACGGCAACAGCTTGGTACTTAATTTTTGCGTAGGTCTGCGGAGTGAAAATCATGCTCTGGTTCGCAAGAATGAGATTTATTTTTGTAACAATGATGTATCAGGATGCTTTATAGCAATTGTGAAGCCTGTACATAGTTGTTGCATTTTTTGCACTTTACTCCTCTGTCTCAGGTTCAGTTCTGCTATAATTCAGTGTCTTGCAGATGGAATGTCATTGTATATCTTTTTTTAGTTTTCCATGATCTGTCGCCTGTCAGATTCATGAGTGTTTGTGACATCAAACTCACCAGTTTCAAAAGAATTCAAAAGAATTTTTCATCTCAGAAATAGGTTGTGTGGTGCTGTTGTAATTGAAGAACTGTTAATTAGTAACATTAATAGCTGAACAAGTTTGTGATAAGTTGTGATGATATTCAGGATACAATGTGTAGCAAGGTACATGTTCATAAACCAATGGCTTTATTTGGGATACCTATTAAGTTGAATAGGTTTCATGGGAAAACTAATTCCTTCATTCGCCAGTGTAGATTGTGTTTTTGTGCTTTCCCCCAAAAAAAGTTTTTTTGAGAAAAATATAAAAATTATAGTTCTGATACATTTGAAGGGGTGCAACTCCTGCAAACATTAAAATTTACAGTTATCAGATGAACTGAATCGCTTGTTACTATGGTATGATTCAAAAATGCCAAATTCTGAGCATCATCAATTGAAATAATACATCCTTCAGACAATATTCAAGCCAAACAGTATCATTGTCTCTTGCCAATTATGGTCATAGTGAAATCTAAACACCATAGATATGTCAGACATTTAAACAGAGACCCTAGGAAAAGATTTAAATGCCTTGAGTGGTGTGGTATGCTTTCAACTGTCAGTGACCCACTTGTGACCTTGTTTGACCTTTCACCTGATATGACATTAAAATGTTCCAAAATGTAATAAGTCGTCTGTACCCTGTAATTGTGACTCTTATATGCTGATATGAGAGATATGATAACATTACGTCGCAGCTGCGCTTGATGGATTTGATGAGACATGTGAAATATTCACATAACTATCCCTGATATGATGAAAGGTTTCATGGGCTGTTCATTCTGATGTAGAATTATAGCTTAGTGTATGGCATGCATATTGTTTAAAACTGTAATGTGGTCATACATAGTGCAGAGATATTAAATGAGAGGTCTGTGGAGTTACAGAGAGGATTCAAGAGTGTTGTTAAAATGGTACACAGTGTTTTTGTGTGAGGCAAGATGACCAGATGTTTTCTGTTAAACTGGAAATAGTAAATACTGTACATCTAAGAGGTGAAAGAAACAGCATTAGTGTTGTTAAACTTTTAGGTAATTGGGTAAAAAGCGGAAACCTGATAGGCTGTTGAAATCATACAGTACCTTGTACCATATCCTGCCATGCAAGTCATACTGTACTCAGTACCATACACATGGTATCTGGTACCATACAGTTACCCCATGCAAGTCAATTATGGAAGAACTTACCATATTCATTGAATAACACAACCACATGTAGAGTTTGATAATTTGAACATTAAGGGTCCTGTTTTGGAAAATGAGAAGTGTATATTTTGGATTCACCAGACATATTTTGGATAAGTTATAGTATCTGTGATTGTTTCCAAAAGTAATCTGTTCTTCTCCCTGCACAGCTGAATATGAAGAGAAAAGTACCAATTTTCTGAAACACAGCTGTCCGACATTGGTAAAGTTTCAATAGATGCTGCCAGTGGAAATTCAACAAATCAGCCAGTCACTGTGATATTTTATGATCATGATACATTCAAAGTAATCGTTGTATTCTCTTACACGTCACTTTCCTTCTTGAACTTTCAGAATTCATCTGTCTGTGGTTGCCTGCGGAGACAGGGCCAACGAAACGCTGGTGATGTTGAAGTCGGCCGTCCTTTTCACCAAGGCTCCGTTACACTTCCACATATTCGCAGAAGATGATTTGCATGATATCTTCAGAGTAGATGTAAGTGTATTGACATTGTAAATCTGAGCAAGTATTGACTAATGTTGTGCATTTTTGTTGGAATATTCATGAAACCATGCAATGTTATAATTGAATTTGAATTTTCAAACCACTTTCCGTTTCTCTTTCTAACATTTTATGAGCATGAAGGGAAGCTTTACAGATTTGATAATGTGAAGCATTAGGGTTGTATGTTAGCTGTAGTTTTAAATAGAAAAACTATGATGAGGGTTTGTCAAAAATTTGCAGAGAAGGCAAAAGATGTATTAACGCCCATGAATCTAAAGTGATGATCAGAAACAGATGGATTTGTTTTTGGCATTACACAGTTCTACACACAACTACAGGTATCATTTTACCATTGCAACTTGTCATCTTCCCTTTATCATGAGAATCTAAACTGGATTATCATTGACATTTTAATTGATATCTGCAATGTGGGAAATTCATGGTAAGTAACAACAGTGTAGCTGGCAGGGTACCTAGTAAAGATTTCCCTCCCAGGTAAAATAACCTGATAATTATATCTTGCATACTACCCAATGACCCCAACCTCTGATTTTGGCAAACCACAAATTAAGCAATTATTTCCACATGATATCCAGGCAGATAAAGATAAATTTCAGCTTACCGCCCAAAAATTTACGTGACCCTGGCAAGAGGTTATTTGCTACTCTGATATCTGTGTGGATTTTTTCTGTGTGTTTATGTCTACAGTTAGAAAAATGGCCGCCAAAGTACAGGTCCAGAATCAACTACGACATCCACAGCATCACATTTCCGCCTGGTGAGAATGCTGTAGAGTGGAAAAAACTGTTCAAACCCTGTGCATCCCAGAGACTTTTCCTCCCCGTAAGTATCATATCAAAAGCCAGCTACAAAGATTAATTTCTGTGTGTGTGTGCCAATAACGTTCTCTGTTTCACACTCACCTGCCAACCCAGCAACGGAGATGATAGTACTGTGTGTGACGATAATTTTTTTCTGCGTCACACTCACTGTGCTAAACCAGCAATAGATGTGAGTTTCTGTGTTTCAAACTCACTGTACATTCATTGATGAGAGAACACAAGATTTTTTTTTCACTTTCTCTGAAACTGTTGAGACATAAGTTACTTCTTACCAATATTCTTCTAAGGGACACTGACTACTGCCCCCTTTATTTCTTACATAATCCTATTCACATTCATATGGACAAAGAGAATATTTCAATAATAATGCACTATGCAAATATTTACATCATAATTTTTACATAATGTACATTTGCCTCTTTAATTTGAGTTGTGCCTCCCACTGTAGCTTGTTATATACATGAGATTATCAAAAGTTCATTCTGTAGTTATCATGTGTTTTTAGTTAAGGTCCTCTAGATAAATAAAATTGATACAAATTCATGTAGAAGACTTCTATGCTGTCGTTGTTCTCTGCTTGACCTACAGCATGTATTCACCAACATCGCCCAGCATTAGAAGTGCATGACATGTGCGACAATCTGTGATCTGGTGCATGTATTGGAATGTAAATCTTCCTCAAGCCAACAATCTCTCAAATTTTGTCTTGCAGGATGTCCTCACAAACGTTGATTCCCTTCTGTACGTTGACACTGATGTCCTCTTCCTGTTCCCGCTTGATGAAATCTGGGAATTCTTCCGCAAATTCAATGACACACAGCTAGCAGCAATGACTCCCGAACACGAAGCTCTGAGCATCGGATGGTACAACCGTTTTGCCCAACACCCTTACTACGGAGAGACCGGGGTCAACTCGGGGGTCATGTTGATGAACCTGACCAGGATACGCAAATTTGGCTGGACTAAAAAAATTGTTCCAATTTACAAAGAGTACAAGTTAAAAATCACCTGGGGTGACCAGGATTTGCTGAATATTTTATTCCATTTTCATCCGGGTGAGTTTAGCTCTGCACTGAGAGTTTACAATCGTGTTTCCCATAAATTTAATTGCCTATTGGTAAAATGTGTGTAAATAAACCAAACCAACACTCATTCAGACTGATGGACAACAGAGAGATTTAGTGGTGTACTTCGATGTGATATGCCTTTACTATTATTATTAGTTTGTATTTAAACTCAATAAACTGTTGAGCCTTTGGCTCTTCTCACACAGTGTCAGGTAAAACAAAATTTACACTATTTACATTAAATGCCTTTCTGTCAGCCACGTGAATATTTAATTTCAAATGTATTTTTGAGCGGTTTTCCCAACAGCTGTTAAGAAAAATACACAAGAGCTTTCTGTCTAGGCATCTGAGACATTTTGAAGTTCAAGTGAAATTGCTTAAAGTAACTTGAAATTGCTACAATTATCAGTTACTTCCAGCCTGAGAACTCCTCTTCACTGCAGGGCTTTATTGTGTACTGAAACTTGGGGATCAGATGTGATCTTGCATGCAGTCAACATGTACTTAAACATCCTTCCATCAAAGCTAATTAAACATCCCCCACCCCCCACACAACACACACACACATATATATATATATATATATATATATATATATATATATATATATATATATATATATATATATATATATATGAATTTTCATTCAACTATGGAAACATTGTAATACAACAATAGCAAAAGGAAAACAACAAAACCCTAGCATTGACTGAGATTTGGAAACTTGGTATGAAGCTATGAAGGATTGTTTTGTGGAGCAACTGCTAGTCTTGGTCCAGCTGGAAATCACCCACAATTATAGCAATTTCAATAAACTTTAAAAGATCCCAGCTGTCTAAAGGAAGCGCTTTTGTAATTGTATTTTATTCATAGTCAACATTAGTGACAGGCAGAATACAGTGAGTGTCCTTTACTGTCGATTCAGGTTTTCTCATAGATTTATTGCCAATATCGGAGCTCACTGTTTGACATCATCCAAAAGCAAGAATGAAATCATCTGTTAAAGTTCTTGAAAGTGATCTTCCTTTTATGTTGACTGAAACTATGTGTCTATCGTGCCGTTTCAGAACTATTGTATGTATATCCATGTGAGTGGAATTACAGACCAGACCACTGCATGTATTCCAGTCTGTGTAAAAGAGCTGAACAAGTAGGCATCAAAGTTGTCCATGGCAACCGCGGTGTCTTTCATAACGAAAAACAGATGGCGTTCAGGTCTATTTACGAGGCATTGAGTCAGGTAAGAATGCTCTACTCTCCTACAGCATGTGCCTAGTATCCTGGCAACTATCACCATAGCAAGAACGAATCAGGAGGTAGTGCCCAGTATCCAAGCAACAGTCACCATGGAGAGAAATGATTTCCATTTTTGTAAAGTAGCCTGGCTCATGGGTGGCAATCATATTCCAGAGGTAGACATTTTTGAAGAAAATTGTTTGTGAATGCTGGTTTAGTTTCAGTAATTTTCAATATATTATGTAATTCTTCTCTTTCAGTACAAACTTGGAGAAGACCCAAGGGAAAATTTGATAGAGCCAATGAATAATGGTCTCATGGCAACAATGAACACACCGTGCGGAAAACTTACAGATGCTTTCCTGAAAACCTTAGTCCAGTCTGTCATGAATATCAGTTAGCAGACATTTCTCAAAGATTTATTTTTTTTACTATTTTTTTTTCGCATTAATTCTCCTATTGTGCAGAGTAGTCTGTTTTCCAATGTGCGGGATGGGATGGGAGTTTGTTGAAGAGCAATACTTTTTCTGATGGCCTGGTCATTGTTGGGGTTACAATTTATTAACATTGAAAACGAGGGACTCAGTCAAAGTGAAGTTATGCATAATGCTAGAGTGGTATCGATCACCTGGGGGCAGGGGTTATGTGAGGCTTGAGTGCTATTGACCTCCAGGGGCGGACTGGGACAAATTTATACATAATGCCTTTTTTATATCAATCACCTTGGACATGGTTGAATTTAGGCCATATCAAAACTTCTGAAGTGTTATTGACCTCCAAGGACTGGGCCAAAGAGAAGCCATAACAATATTGGCCACTCGGCCGAATTGAATGAAACCATATGGAATGTTATAGACTACCAGGTTGGGTCAAACTGATGCCATACAATACATGAGGGTATTGGTTACCTTGAGTTGAATAGAAGTGAGGGAATATATAATGTCACTGACCCTGGGGGAGGGGTAAATATGAAGTGGTGTGTAATGTTATTGAATACCAGGGTTTGATAAACACAAGGCCATATGTAATAAAGTACAGTTGAATTTACCAGGCAGCCAAAATGAGATCATGTGTTTCGTTACTGGCCAACAGGAGTCAGGTAAATATGACACCATATTCAATGCTGGGATTGGGTAAAAGTCAAGGTCATATGCAATGCTAATGTCCAGTAAGGCATTAACAGGTTGTTGATCTTCAGCCGTACTCGATGTCAAATCACATCTTATTTGAGATATTCAAGGGCAAGGTGACCTCAGTCAAAGAGTTGTCCCACGAAATCATGACCATGTGATGATTTGTATAAGCAGAGGGACTTGATCTATGAATTATCTGCAAAGACGTAGAATAAGCTGAAGCCAGACTGAATAAGAACTATTGAGTTCAAGAACTTGACAAATAAGCATTATTTGTTCCGGTCTTCATATATAAATACTACTACAATTTTAAAACAATAAGATTGTAATAGCTATGTGTAATTTCAATTGCAGTGTGCTTCAAACATTACTTGTGTTGCCCTCCAAAGACACTTTCCCACTTTGAACAATTGATAATTTGGTCACTCCCTTGTCAAGTTCAAAACCAAGTCTTGTCTCTCAGTAATATGATACTTTTATCCTGGTACAACTTGAAAGCTTGTGACAACTATCTGACCGCTTTGAAAAGACGAGAAGATTGGTCAGTACAATATTTTTTTTCTATATTTGTTGAGTGTCAGACAAAATCAGGATTTATCACTAGCTGTGTAGTGATTGCCTCTGCAACCATGACAACAACATAGATAGTCAAGAAACATTGTGAAATGCAGTAATAATCGTAGGAATCATGTTAGCTCTTTCAGACACAAATTTATGGATATTTTGGAGAAATAGCATTTTATTTTCATACTGTTTAATAGCCAGAGTAAAAAACACTTATAGTGTCCCTTTTTTAGCAATTTTTTTCCCGGTTAGATTTTTATCACGTAGTAATACCATTAGGTTATACCTGGCCGCCATCACACATCAAGCCTTGATTACTGTATCTTGATCATGTGACCAGATCATGAGACTTAGACGTGCTGATTTGGTAATGCAGCTTTTAATGAAGGTTTATGAAAGTAATATAGTACAGATGAGCTCAATGTATAGATTTAATTATGTATTTTTGAATCTGTGCAGTATATTTATAATCAGATTTATGAAGAAAAGAGTATAATTGAGAAACGCTGATGTTGTATTTTTCAGAAATTTGTAATGATCATGATGACATCCTTGATTGTATGTAGCATGGGCTGGTGTGCAGAGAAGTCTGTGTTGCAAAGTTTCAAATATTGAAAATGAGAAAGTCAATGGAACCGATAACTAGCTGAATGGGAAAGTTATTTTCCTAGAAATTAGCAAGTGTATTCTGTTTATTTTATGTCTCATCCACAGTGCAAATGGGTCAAAACATTCCATTTCTGTAGTTGTGTGTTGTCTATTCCACCTCAGTCTGCGTCAGAAATTTATCACTGATCCTCAAATAGTTCCTTAGTCGTTGCAGAAATATTAATATTTGACACTTGATGTGAAAATAAACCAAGAAATATGTCTTGTTTGCAAGCCTCAGCAAACTGTTGTAGAGAGAAATAGTTTCACAGTGAGGTTGGTAATAGCATACTTGATCTACAATGCTAAACAAGATAACCCCCGGAATTGAAAGAATGAAAAAATGAAGGCAGCATGACTTTACAACGTACAAGGGCTGTGTTTGTCCTTTCCCCTGCCCAACATTTGAATTCTAAGCAAACATAAAACAATATATTAATTTTGAAGTAAATCAATCTTTGAGACAAATATGGACCAAAATATTTCAAATTGATATTTTCATCAAATTAAACCAATTAGATAAAAGCAAGGTCAAAGATGATCAGAATTTGATTGATTTGATGTGCACATCTTAATCAGCAAATTATCATTTGTGTTGGAATTCTGTTCAATGTCAGTCACCTGATTTGATGGTCAGATGCAAGTATGTACCCTATTTAGTTAGCCAGTCATCATTTGTAGTGTAAACATCCCTTGACTTCAGTCTCTTTTGAATGAGACAACAGTGGGATGAATTCCGTCACATGAAGTGTAGTGAGTGTGATATGCCACTACAGTTCTTCAGAAATTTAGTTGTCAAAAAAGAATTTTAATTCAAAAACGTGAAATAGAAATAAAAGGAAGGAAATCAGCAAGGTCATTATTACGATTATATTTACATATTTTGTGTTGTTTATCTTCTTTCTAGAAGCTATTGACTGACAGCAATCGATAATTTCAAAGCAGGGAGTTTTACCTGATGATATAAAACAACTGTGATATCATTTAATGATACGAACTACCAGTATTGTCACAGATTCAGCAATTCAAAAATTATGTAATTTTTGTGTACACGTAAATTTAAATTTTGCACCACTTATGATTATTCATAATATACTCCAGTGCTTCTATCACTGGTGTACCCACAATTCCCATGTCAAATTTGAATCCGTGTAAGTCTGTTGAATGCCAAGGTCAAGAATTAGGAGCTTAATACTGCTTCACGCTAAAAGGATACATTTGTAAATTTACAAGCTGAAGGTTCACCATTGTATTACTCCATCCATCCTGTACAATGGGGTTTCTCCCCCTTTGTCTAGCATGACATGGTTTCTTCCTATTGTCTACCATGATTTGGTTTGACCTATTGAGATGAAGCAGGGGTTAATGGTATACACATTTGCATTTAGATTTGTGTTGGTGTCAGAATTTGATATTCGGATGCATGTTTGTTTCTTATATTGCTTACATTGTACACGTTACTTTGTTTACTATTTTCTTTATATTTAAAGACTTTTTGAGTTGTCTGTTTTTATTCGTAGGTAGTGAAGTTTGTCGCTAGTTTCATTGATGTTCAACAATGCATAGATTTCAAATGTTCCATTACATTCCTTGTGTGGGTTTTTCAGTAAACAAAGTGAGTCTGTAGCAAGCATCTGTAGTTTGTTTGCAAAATGTCACTTTATTGAAGTGTGCAAGAGAAAAACTTTTACACAAAATAGAAATTACTATTGAAGATACGTAGAGATTTAAGCAGTTTGTTTGCATGCGACCTCTGACATGACCTCTGATATATATTCATGGCTTTGACCTTAAAGTTTGACCTTGATATTGATTGTGACCTATCCTTTGCATAGGCTCATCAGGCCCTTGAAAGTACCTGCACTTGTAATACTACTATTTTGATAAATCATTCCATTATGTATTTTTCAACCCCCTTCAGAGAGTCAGAGGTGAATTTTAGCCTTTGTAAAGGTCACAGGTCATGGCACTGCATATCTAAAATTTACACCACTTTTCAAATTACTGTTGCAATTCTGTGTGCACACGGCGTTATACTATTTGTTTAATATACATGTTTTAATGGGTAGCCAGGAAGGGGAAAACTAAAAGGAAACTGTGTGTACATTTAGTGTACACTGGGTGTATGTGTAGATGTATTGTGGAGGTGGTTGTTTCTTTCTCTTCATCGTTCTTAATCTGTGGTCATTTGTCGGGAATTTTCTTATTTTAATTTACTTGCATTCCTTATGTCATGCTTTAATAAACCTCTGTGTAGCAGTCAAAATTCCATCGTCAGTGTAACACTGCCTGTATTTCCGTATCTCAACTACTGTATTGTCTTTCAAAAAAAAATATTTTCTTCAGAATGACAAAGATGTGTATATAGTACTCTTTATGTCCATGTCATCACAAGGGATTCATATATATGTAATAAAAAAATTCTCTCTTTTTGTAGCAAAAATGTGTCAATTTTCATGATTTTGGAAAAATGTATTTATTGTCACCTCTGTTAATACAGGCCGCTTTCACCTGATTTGATGGAAAAAAAATTTAAGGCTGAGTTTTTCTTGAGCTAAAAATCCTCCAAAATATTACCACTGTTCACAGCTGTTATCGCTTCAAATGGCCGGTATGTTCAGCAAAGTTAGTTTCGTGCGCATAAAAACAAGAGATACTGTAATACGTATTATGGGGGCGCTATTCTCCGTTCAAGCTCTCTCTCAAAACAAAACCAATAGAAACACATCGTTCTGAAGGGAGTGTAGTAAGGCTTATTATTGGTGTTTTGTATAGCAAACTTCAATAAGGAAGGGGGAAATCTATAGAAAAGAACTGTTTCTTCCACGACAATTAATTTTTATGAAGTGATATGTGTACTATCGAGGTATTGACATAGACATAACACAGTAAACTTTCGGTAAGCTGGGGGGTCTGAGAGATCAGCTGTACATTTGTCGTAGAAAAACATTGCAGCAAATACTGCGGAAAAATGTCTGCGTGAATTAATGCCAAAGGTCGAAGAATCGACAGATCATGGCCGGAGGTTAGTGAGACTATATGACAATATGACAGCCATAGCCAGGGGTTTAAAATACCCCCAGTCAACGACATTATGAATTTTGGTAATATTCGATATTCTTCAGATGCATTACGATAGTGTTGGGGGCGTACATGTACATGTATCCACAGTTGCGAGTGTATTGATACGTACCGGCCGCCGCGTACTATGCATAGAATAACCCACTTATTCTATGCATAGTACGCGGCGGCCGCTATGTATCACTACACTCGCAACTGTGCATGTATCGTGCTTCTACATGTGAGTTTCATACTTGTACGTACCGTACTTCTATTACGTGTAAAAGTTTTATAATTCTGCGTAGATTAGAAATGTGCTACCCATGGCCCGTTGGAGACTATACCAAAACACCTCCGTTTCATTCCCACCCCGATCCGTTTGCCAGTGAAGGTAGTTCCACCCGGGAGTTCCACAGTGTTGGACCAATTATTGCCATACTCCATCATCCTTCATCTCCACCATCCTTCATCTACACAGACATCACCAAAGCCAGTATTAGACAGAAGATCTGGGATTATTTGGAGGCTAACAACTTGGCCAGTTTCCCGAGACCAGTTCACCATAGAATACCAAACTTCAAGGTAAAGCTAAAGCAACTTTTTTTGTTGTTTGTTTAACCATGGAGGTAGCAGTGCAGGTGCTACCTCCATGGTTTAACATAGATCATAGATCCAGGGTCTATGAATAGACCGTGCACTCCAGGGTCCATTGGTAGAAAACTGACGCGTCATGTATGTCAGTGTGTGTGTGTGTGTGTGCGTGCGTGCGTGCGTGCGCATGCGTGTGTCGTTGCTCAGAATATTTATGCTCCTTCAGTATCTTTGTGATGAACATATGCATCTTCACACCAAGCCACATGACAGACCTCACAATGATGGTCACATGACAGAGCTCACCATGATGGGGCAGGGGTGAAAATCAAAGGGTCAATATCTCAATATATTCTTTGATGAGTTATTATACCGATTTATCATAACCCTCCTATCACCTGACAAGTCACATGACTTTAAATATTTTACTGTTTTGTTTTGACAGTCGTTCTGCAAGTTGTTTTATCAATTTATCTTTTCATGCAGGGAGCACCAGCAGCAAATGATCAACTCAAAGAACTGGATGTCTTCAAAAAATCAAGGACAGTGAAGATCAACCCAGATAAACCACAAGAACATGCAAGATTCCTGACCCTTGAGGTAAAGGAAAACATACACATGAAATAATCACTTTATTAACCTGTGTGAATAAATCAAGTGTGAAGTCAGTTCCACAAAGTACATATCAACAGAATGATTCCGATTGGTCAGTCAGCTACAATGACAGCCAATCACATTAAATCAGGTTTCTACAGTGCTTTTGTATATGCACAATTATTGTCTTACAATTCTGAACAAAATTATTCAAACTAAAGACCGGTGTTGAGTTTTCTCTTGTCCTATTAATATTATTTGTTGTTTACGAAATGGAATTTATTTTTTATTTTAAATATGTGTAGGCTAAGAAAACATTAATGGTACCAACACCAAGACTGAAGACAGGATTATTCAATAAAATCACTCCTCCAAAAGGTTGCAACAAGGAAACTTTGCGAACTTGTTCAACTTCTCAAGTAGGTAAAGTTATATCGCATACTGAGAAAATCTTCTCCTCTATTACTCCATGGGAATATCACAATGTCAGAACACAGTTTTAAAATATTAAAATATACTAGGTGAATTTTACACTGCCAAAAGCCAAGTGATTGTACCAGTTTCACAATTCTACAAATAACAGTCTCCATGGACCTTCAATCAGGGTCTTTTGTTCCTTACAAGTCACACAAAAGTGAGGCATGTTTTATAGTTATACATTTCTCTTCAGGAATGAATAACCTCAAGCTATTTTGATATTCCAAGAAAAATCTGTTGCCACTCTTTGTATACTCTAATGAAGTACATATGCATTTAATAGTTGCGACAGTTCATAGTTGGACCTTCACACCGCTTGATATTAAGCCAATCCGATTGTGGAATGCAATTGTGTTGGAATGAACAAGTAAGTGAAGCAATTGTAAGTGAGTTTTAGAAAGATGTGCCATGTCTGTTTTGACTTTTTTTTTTTCAGGGAGTCCGTCAGTACAGCCTACCTATCGGACTTGACGATCAAATTAAAGTTGACCTTGTGATAGTTGGATCTGTTGCTGTATCAACTAAGGGTGGGTTAACAGTCACGTCTGGTGCTCTTCAAAATAATTTTTTGTTATATTAACTTTTCTCAACAACATACTCATGAGTTTTCTTAATGCCTGTTATTTTAACGTTACATGTCATTACATTCAAATGATGCCTGTAGGGCAACAACCTCTAAAATATGTGCTTATTTAGAAATAGATTTTCCTTTGTATATTTTGTATTTCATATTTTTGTCTGATTCTGGGCACCAGGTATCACAACAAGTATTTGTTGATCACTCCTTGTAAATACCACCTATCTGAAGCTTTGTTACCTTATGTTCATTTGATTATTGTATTGATATCACATCATATTTGAGTATGACTTATTGTTTTTGTTTTGTTTTTCTCACCATTTTGAAATTTAATGGTTAGTGTACTCAGAGGGTACTCTAAAATAACAGTGTACATATTTCACACATCAAATACAGGTCATCGCATCGGTAAAGGGGAAGGGTTTGCTGATATGGAATATGCCATGATGTCATCCATGGGAGCTGTTGATCAGAACACCATTGTCATAACAACGGTTCATGATTGCCAAGTGATGGACTTGCCTGATGAACTCTTTGATAGTCATGACCTGACCCTAGATTACATTTTGACCCCAACAAGGTTAATCAAGTGCGAGGGTAATCTACCCAAGCCGACTGGAATCATCTGGCGCAAGCTGACCTTGGAAAAATTCAATCAGATTCCAATTCTGAAAAACTTGAGATTCAGGGAAAAGAAGGCAGGCAAAGATGTCAGACTCAAGCATGAATTTGAATCCATGGCTGAGGAGACAAGTCATGGATCCAAATCTGAAAAACATGCCGATGCGGCTACAAGTGTTGCATCTGAGCCAAAGGAGAGTAAAAGCCAAGTTCAATCTAGAGGTAACACTCCACCATCAGTAAAGTCAAATACCTCATCTTCCGTTTCCGTGTTCGTAGGTGGCATTTCCAGAGGACTCAGAGTCAGCGAGTTCAAAGCAAAAATCAGGGAAAACAATGTTCTTCCGATCAAAGTTACCTGGCACGGTGCCAGAGGATTTGCTTTCCTGCAGTTTGAAAACAACTCAGATGCTGAGGCTGCTGTGTCAATCTTAGATGGACTGGATGTACATGGGAGTGTTTTGAGATCAGACATAGCAAAAGACAAAGGGAAATAACATCTCACTACTCAGCAACTTTGTGAACCAAATGTTTGATATTATTTTTGAATATACCAAGAATGTGAAATACTATTGTAAATAATAGGTGCTGTTTCTACCATTGTTCCACATTTGTAAGTTTACCCATTATTATACTTTCAAAAATAATTTTAAACTTACCACAGTGAACTGGAGTTTGTTTGTGTTGTCTTTTTTGTTTGTTTGTTTGTTTTGGGGAAACAGGGTGACAGTGGTTGAGAAATATAAAAAATATTGAAGTTCCCAACTGACCTACCTATTTTCCAAAGGTCTGTTGTAGGCAGATAGAGATATTTTTCCCATTCTTTTAAGCATAATTGATTATTATTTTCATTTATTTGGTAAATATGCACTACAAGTTCAGTTCAGTGCATTTTACACATTAAAATCATATGCAAATATGTCAATGATGAAAAGCTACACACTGAAAAACGGTCAAAGTTACAAGACATTTACGTGGTGTTAAAATGGTAAAAAAATGAAAATTTTGCATAGCAGTCACAGTTTGAAAAATATCAGCATTGAGCAAGAGTTCCATACAAACAGTGACCCTTGAACATAATTGGACGTAGTATTGGATGAAAAGGTAAGTTTTAACTGTGTTTCAAACAGTCAACAGATCTAGCGCTGTGAATTTCAGACAGCAAGGAGTTTCACAGAGGAAGTATGCATCCAAAGAAGGTTCTCTGTCTGTATGCCTTAATTGAGTTGTTCAAAGAGGTGACACAAAATGTAACAAACATAACCCCTGCCAGAGATCTGAGATCCGCATTAACCCTTTCACCCCCGGTTCCCTGTATACAGGTCCAACTTTACCATAGAAAACAATGGATTGGGACAAACCATGGTGGTGAAAGGGTTAAGGGTGTACATCTCAGTCAGATCAAACAGATAAAGTAGTGCCACACAAACTGTTTTATAAGCTGTCAACATGATTTAGAATGTTGCAATATTTACAAGTTCCTCATAAAAACAAGTGCAAGAGAAAACCAGATGAACTGACATTCGCAGATTAAACCAACATTAATTCACTATCCAATTATCCCGCCTTTGCTAATATTTTGCACAAAGAAAATTTTTTTTCTTTTTCACCATCAACAATGGCAATCGTGACTCATGGTGTAAAGTTTCGCAAGGGAGGAGAAGCAACTTACCCTTAAAATGAACTTGTATTCAAAACTTATAAGGCTACCTCTCCTAATTCTTGGCAAGACTTCCTTTCATGCCCCAAACAGAAATCAGTTTTATTAGGTACTTTTCTTGGATCCAATTTTTCAGCGGATTAGACTTAGGATTAGTATATAGCTATAGGGTTGGATTAATCAAAGATTAAGTACAGCTTACCTTAAAAGGGACCCTAATTTAAAGGAAGTCTTCATTATTCCATCGGTTAACTACTTGGGGGGGGGGGGGGGGATTGACTCATAAAAAACAACATGATTAACTGAGTTTAATTTCTCTTAATCAAAAAAAGAAGTTTCAAGAGAAGTCCACTTAAACACAAGAAAATAATTTTTTTACAAATTGATAAAAAAATAATTTACATATGAAACGGGTAATTATATGGAAAACTAATCTTTCCATTAAAGTTTATGTGAAAAGGAACACATGGTACTGCAGTAAAAGCTACGGCATGTTGTACACTTTGGCTCTCATGCTCTGTACAGCCAACTATGATTACCATGATTCGTCTGTTAACCACTGGAAAACGATGACCGTCTTGAAAACGTGGTTCTAGGACTATTCGTTGCTTCAAAATGTATCATTTTCTAAGAAAATCAGTCCGGGATTTTTTTATTGATAGCTGAGGAAATTCCCCTAACAACCAGGTAAGAGATTTGTGTTTGTTTTATTGCAGAAACGGATGGTTAAAAAGTTAGCTTGTCTATTTTCGGTAGTCGTTTGTCGCAAACCTTTGGGACAGTTGGATGCATCACGGTCCTTTTAAAGCATCAGAGCCGAAGCGCAAAACGTCCGCCATCCGAGAAGTAAGCATTGTATAAAAACAAGAGATCTTGGAATGGTCTATGTGGAGGCGCTATCCCCAATTCAATCTTGCATGCAAAATCGTGGTAATAAAGCTTCGTACGTTAGACTAATGCACGACGTTTGTTTTTCTCGTTTTTGTGCTTTTTTGTTTCCTTCGCAAACGTAAATAGAAGGAGGGAATGAAGATCGACGAAAAACAGCAGCGATTTGCTTCCTCTACAAGTATCTTTTATAAACGGATTGTATCATATATTTGTTACGTCATGTTGTGCAAACTTTCATTGAGCTGAGGAGTGATGAAGTTCGTGTCAGGTCAGGTGGCTGTGCAGCTGTGATATGGGACTGGTACTGTCGAGATACGCATGCGAACTTTGCCACCGCGCCAAAATGTCTGAGGACTGTGAGTGCCAAGTGAGTCTATAGCAATTAAAAGATCATGGCCACAGGTTAGTGTAATTGGATGACTTTACGAGAGCCAAACATTTGAAATATTTCTACTAGTTGAAGGGAAGATATTTCGAAGTGTAGTAAAAAGTGAATAAATATTTATTGAATTTCTCCATAATGTCTGTGGGATTTTCACATGATGATCAACTGGTAGCACACTGCCATTTTCAAATGATGCAGTATTTCTATCAAAAGAATGGAGAAAAACTGCAGAGTCAGCAGTTTTTACAGGTTCACACTGTAAGAAACATGTAAGTTTGCCAGTTTATCTTGAAATCCAGCATGGTACCACCACTTTTTGAATGGTATTTTTTCCAAAATTTCATCGTGTTAAGAAACTTTGGAAACTTTCAAGAATATGACAATATTGCAGTAATATTTTTTCTGCATTTCAACATTGCAAGTCAATAGAATCAGTCAACACTGCACTACGTTAATAATAATACATGGCCCACAGTTTCACAGCGTTAGGATCAGTTATTGCCATAAAAGAGCAACAAAACAGGAAGTGTTTAAGTTTTCAGTCAAATAACATTAAGCTTTATTTCTCGTGGACCTATTGAACTTCAGATATGAAGTTCCAATTATCTTTTCACTCATTTTTACCCCGTTTTCTCATGTTAAGGTTAATCCACCCACCTTTATGACAACGATGGAAATCTAGTGTATTATACATGTGTTCTCTTTCCAGTATCCGTGGTTACCAGACCTGTATGTTGTAATAAAATTTTAAAAGTGATATCACGTCAAGGTTAAATCAGTATTCCTGTAGTGAATCAGATATTATCTCATAAAGAAACTTTGGAAGAAATATGTTGTGTAATTTAATAAACATGAATGACATTTCAGTGTTCGAAATAATCGGTGGCAATGGTGGCATTTGCCACCAAGAACTGTCAATCTGCCACCAAATTTTTTTTCTGGTGGTATTTTTCTGCCACTAAATTTTGGGTCATCATGTCATCGATCCTACGGCTTGAAGGAAGGAACACTGAAGGAACACGCATTGTCTGACGGCGGAAAAACTCATTAGCAAAAAAAAAACAAACTAATTGCGACATTTTGGCATGAATGATAACATAGCGTGAATCCAAACTTGTGATTGGCTAATCTCCATATCGATGACAGCAGCTTTTGTACACTTGACATGTTGTTGCCCTCTGTGATAGCCGCATATGCAGTCATACCGCACAAGATAAAAGCATGTTGTGACATTTTGAAAACAAAGCCAAACTGCAGCCTGCATGAATTAAATAATGATAAATACTTGCAATTCATTAGCCAGTACAGGGCTCAAAAATTCCTATCGCCCGACGCCCGTGGCTAGTGAATTTTGCGTTCGGGCAAGTAAAATCAATATGCTTCCCGTCCTACAGGCAAGTGCACCAGCGGTTGAATTAACTTAGCTCTGGACAATTGAAGCTTGAAAACGTATTTCATTAGGTGTGTACACGCCTACAATCATTGTAAGTCCTTCAACTCTCAGTTTTTTTCTGAAAACCCTTGAAAATCCGCCCGACATCGCAAAATAATCGTTCGATCTTGCTGTTGTAAAACACAAAAAGTCGTAAAAATAGAGTTTTGCGACATATTCTCTCCGACGACACGGAGTGAACTCACTGTTTTGTGTGTGTGCCGTAAAGTGGTGTGCACTTGACAGTGGTTGCCATTCTCTTTGTGCAAGTGTATGAGTCGTATGACAGTCGATCGGCTTCACGCGATAGTGTGATTGCATCATGTGCTTGGTAAATGGATGTAAACTTATTTGAAGCCATGGATCTCGGCAATGCTTACTGTTCAACGTAAATCAACACCCTGTTGAAAAAGTACAAGTTTACATCGTAGTCGAAACGGGCTCAGTCGACCAAGGAGGCCACACATTGCAGCTACGTAGTGCGTGAGATGCAGACAGTTTCAAATTACGTGACCTTGGTTGTTAGGGATCGGCTCTCACTTACAGAAAACAAATCTGCATTGAAGAGTAACGAAAACGAAACTTGAATCTGCTCTCTTGACGAATACGTTTATCAAAATAAAACTTTGAAAGACTGCTGTGCTCAGTGAGCAAACATGTAAACAGTTAAAAGGGTTGCAGATGTACATGTGCGTATGCATTGGAAGATAAACACTACTACTAGCAGAGCAGTTGTTTGTGATCTCAGCTTGATAATAAAGAGCAGCAGCCAGCCATGCACATTGTAAATCACACAAGCTTATTACTCTTATGCAAAGATTTTTTATTTGGATTAGGTTGTGGAAAAATTCCAAATTCAAAGATGTTTTCGAGATGGCCAAATCTACAGAAAAGACTAAAGTATTCTCACATTTATTCTGCTACATTTCAGATTTGGTAATAGTCCTTCATTTTAACAAGATGTACATGTAGTTCATGTTTGAATCTGTTTTTTCCCTCTTTTAATTCACTTCATATGGGCTTAACTCTTGCTCTCTGTTACAAATTACAGGTACAGTTATTAGAAATTTAGGGCAAGTAATTTTTCCTTTCAGGCAAGTAAAAATGAAATTCACGTGTTCCACGGTTAGTAAGTTTGAACAATTTTTTTCGAGGCCTGCAGTATGGGTTGACTTATTGTGACATGTACTCACCATATTTTCAAGAATTTATAAATTAGAATGAGTATGTGGCAATGACAAAATGTTGTATTATACCGATCACATGATGTGTTAAACTGCCACCAGATTTTTCATAATTGCCACCTGATTTTATATCCGATGGCAAACTTTTGCCACTAGAAATAAAAAAGTATTTCTATCCCTGCATTTCAGGTCAGTTACAAATGAAAGAATTTCTGGTTGAGATGATGTGCCATTTCAAGCCAGTACATGTATCCACAGATAGCATGACACCACCATAGTAACACGTGTTAGAGGTGTTTTGAAATTATTTCCTGAGTACACCATCCTTCATCTACACAGAGGTAACTAAAGCCAGCATTAGACAGAAGACCTGGGATTATTTGGAGGCTAACAACTTGGCCAGTTTCCCAAGACCAGTTCACCATAGAATACCAAACTTCAAGGTAAAGCTTGACCGGGGTTGTTTTTGTTGTGTGGTAGAACCAAATCATTTGTTCTGGACCTGTTGTTACTTACCCGTTTTGCTGCCATGGTTTGGCCCAAACCCATTGTTATCAATGGTGAGTGTGGACACATTTACAGGGAATATGGGGGTGAACAGATGAATCAGCCAGTCTATACTTTTTAAGCTACTTTTCACATTTTTGTGATAAATGATGCATCTCTTTCACACCAAATTTCACCATAATGGGATGGGAATGATTGTCCATGGGATATGCATGTTAAAGGGCCAATAGCGGTATTTAAACTTTCAATGATTTTTTTCCACAAATTTTGTTTTATTATCAACCACAGTTTCTTGTTCCACTTCCAGAGCATGTTGAGATACACAGTGTCAAGGATGTGAATTCAGCCTGTACACGTATAGACAGCATTGTATTGTTGACAAAAGAATTCTGGTGCAGACTAGAATTCAAATGAAAACAATGACTGCATTTTTCATGTATAGATGCTGTATAGACAAGCTAGATGGTGTTTCAACATGCTTTTGGGGAGTTGAACAAGAACTTGTGATTGACATACAAAACAAACAGAGTAAAAAATCATCTTAAGTTACCGCTCTCAGGCCTTTGAATGACAAAGGAATAAAAGATTACACATTTTTATCATCTGACACAATTATATTGCTTTAAAAATATTATTGTGACTCTGGTTCGACAAAGACTGATAATCGTTTCATCCTACATCTTTCTGTATAGGATGCCACAGCTGCCAATAATCGACTCAAAGAACTTGATGTCTTCATAAATTCAAGAACAATTCAGATCAGCCCAGATAAACCACAGGAGCATGCAAGATTTCTGACCCTTGAGGTAAAGAGAGATAGTAACACATCAGTGTACAATGACAACTGTACCAACTTGTGTGAGTTCAGGAGCTGACTTTTAAATGAAAAAAATTGAAATTTTTACACTTAAACTTTTGTAGGCTAAGAAAACATTACTGGTACCAACACCAAGACTGAAAACAGGATTATTCAATAAAATCACTCCTCCAAAAGGTTGCAACAAGGAAACTTTGCAAACCTGTTCAACTTCTCAAGTAGGTGTATTTCTTAAATTGTTTGCTCTTTGCTACTTGTTATTTAGAACATGTTTCTCCTTTCATTACAAACTGTACAATATTAGAACACAAGTAATTTTAAAGCATATACTTAATCAATTTTACAATGCCTAAAGCCACTGTGATTGTGCAAGTATTAGATATCACAGTCCTACCGATCATAGACCTTTTAATCAGGGTCTGTTGGTCTGTCACTTACAAGTCATGTAGCATTTAACTCTTCTTAACCAACTTAATTGAAAGAAAAATTTTTTGCTATTGCCAAAAAAATCTGCGTCCATCTTTTGTATTTTATATACTCTCATTGAAGTACATTCATATTTGTGAAACATTTCAACAAATCACAGCTTAGCATTAAAGTAGCCCAATTGTTATTGTGGGACAATTGTGTGAGGGTTAGCAAGTAACAAGTGTATAGAAATAGTAAGCATGTTTTTTAGAAAATGTGTTGTGCTTGTTGTGGTATTTCAGGGAGTTCGTCAATACAGCGTACCTATCGGACTTGATGATCAAATCAAAGTAGATCTTGTGATAACTGGATCTGTGGCTGCATCGACCAAAGGTGAGTTAAAAAGTCTGGACTTATGTTCGTGGAAATTTATATTTGTTCATATCATAAACAGTAGAGAAATTACTATCTATGTTCATATTCACTTTGAACAACTTTTTTGCAGGCCTATATTGTATTAAATTTAGATTTCATTTCAAATGATTCCATTGTGACAAATATTTACTAGTATGTACATGTAGAAGTGTCAGATTTTCTTTCATTTTTGTCACTTGTCGAGTACAATTTATCATTTTTGGTTTTTTGGGGATAGGGTTTTAAACTTAACTGTGAGGATTTCAGAGTGTACTCTAAAGTAACAGTGAACATATTTCATGTCAAATACAGGTCATCGCATCGGTAAAGGGGAAGGGTATGCTGACATGGAATATGCCATGATGTCATCCATGGGAGCTGTCGATCAGAACACCATTGTCATAACAACAGTACATGATTGCCAAGTGATGGACATGCCCGATGACCTCTTTGGGAGTCATGACCTGACAGTGGATTACATTTTGACCCCGACACAGTTAATTAAGTGCGAAGGAACTCTACCCAAGCCGACTGGAATCATCTGGCGCAAGCTGACCTTGGAAAAATTCAATCAGATTCCAATTCTTAAAAACTTGAGATTCAGGGAAGAGAAGGCAGGGAAAGATGTTAGACTCAAGCATGAATATGAATCCAAAGCCGAGGAGACAAGTTATGACTCAAAATAAAAAAAACATGCTGATGCCGCTACAAATGTTGCCATTTAGTCTTAGAAGAGTCAAAGTCAAGTTCAAGCTAGCTCAATCAGTCAACGTATCTTTTTTATCCCAGTTTGTTCAATTAGTATTGCTGCTCTGGCATACACAAAATATACCGATTACATGAACATTAATCACAAAAGGTGATGATTTAAAAAACACAAATATGAAATATTAACAACAAAATAAAAATAAATAAAGGAATTCTCATTAGGCATGTTGAAAGCCCAGTTGTTCATTGCAAAGCTTGTTGATTCTATTCAATTTCCTGTAGCCCTCTTGATAAAAGAGCATCTAGTTCTGTTGGTTTTAAAAATCTACTTGAAAGTGACAACTAGATAGGTGCTGAAATTTGGAATGCAAGATGGAGTTTCCTTTGCTTAAAACACACTTATCATACAAGTCAGAAGGACCCCTGCTGTTATTCTCCAATAATGTTGGCAAAATCTTTACCATCTTGCTGATTCTGGGGGGTTTTTTTATATATATTCCAGTTCCAGCAGACCGTTGACATTGTGAAAATATTTTCAGTGAATAATTGATAAAACAGCATCAGTCAAAGAAAGTTGTCCAAAAGTAGCTGATTATTTAATGTAGAACCCAGACATCTGCTGTTACTGATAATCTCATATTTCAGTGCAGTCATCACACAGAAAGTGTACATTACCTGAAATGAAAAAGACTAGTGAACCACATTAAAATTTGTTTCAGCACTTTTGAAGCTTTGTAAGTGGGTATTTGTAGAAGTGATTTAACATTTGCAATACTATCCCTGGTTTGGTCTTTTTCATCTTTAAAATAAAAGCAACACTTTTGAACATTGCATGCTATTGTGATAGTGACTACAATCTTTATTTGTGCCACAAAGCTTGATGAAAATCCCTGTCCCAGGATACAGTCAAATGGCATTTATAAAGAAAAATAATTATTTTTGTTTGTTGCATGTTCTCTTGAGTATATGAACTATTACACCATGCCCAGGCTGATCATATACCTCAAACATTTTCTTTGTCTTTAATCAACGCAGCAAAAGGACATTGTCATACTGCATTGGTGTCGTGAATTTATGATAATACATACACAATGAAACAATAAGCAATTTGAAAAGGAAATGAAAAAAACACGAAAACATGCAACTTTGGTTTGATTTTGCAGCTATAAAATTTCCATGCGGAACTTTTTATAACTGAAGTGCTCCTACAAAGGTATCCCAGGCCTCCACAGTCAGATACACTGTGTGGCTCCCCTTGCTAGGCTGTGCTAACGAGGGAACAGACAAAACGCATAAAGTTAGGGAGTCGTTTTATCGTACTTTCAAAATGGCTGCCTCCACAAACAGAAGATTCACTTGGTATTGGCTCGGCGACTTCATCATAACACGCTACCCTTACTGCAATGCCGTGTTAATGTTAATGTTATTCGCGGAGAGAGCGAAGGGAAACGGGTAACATTCGATCATTTTTTTCATTCTTTAATTTTGCAAACATATGGTGATGTGTGACGTGACTTCGATCCCGTCCCAGCAGTCGCGCCCCTCTCGTCCATTCATTCAATCACTGTATGACTATTCACACATGGTATTCTCAGGGGTACTATTTTCTATGCTCTGCAACCGTGCGTTACTGTACATTTTTCTTTTGGATATAGAAAGTGTTTAAATCGTCGGAGTAAATCGGTTGACCATTTGGAAAATCCACTTGCAACCCACAACAGCCAGCCTTTATAACTTTCATACTGACTCCTCATGCAACGCGGTAGCCCTGCGTACGATGCTGTGTGTTCCGCTACAGCTAATACTAGTAATAGCCCCGTGAGCGGGGCTATTAGCTGTAGCGGAACACACAGCATCGTACGCAGGGCTAGCAACGCGGGAGAATTTGAGTTTTAACTTACTATCCAAAAGGTTGAAGAAATTCATCTAGAATTCTTTAATGTTCATTCAGGGTTCTATTTCTACTATTTTGCATGTTTATCTTTTAACCCTGTTTGTTGAGAAATTTTATATTCAAATTTCTGTAAAGAGCACCAAGCATCGGTATTTACATTGATGCGTGGAGGTGTAAACGAGTCTCGTTTATACCGCCAAGGCGCCGTGATTGTTGTTACTTTGTTTTCACGTCCCCAGTCCTTCCATCTCTGGGACTATTTTTACACGTATGGAACATCAGCGTACAGAAAGGCAAAACAATCGTCTGGGCTTTTTATAACCGAAAGGACAAAACACATAACACCAAATCTTGGGCAACTTTCTACACACACCAGTCCACAGATGTCTTTTTTACATTCACCAGGGATTCAACTATCTCTGCTGTTGTGCCCATGCTTTGATGCGTCTCCAGATCAAGACCTAAAAATTCATACTTGTACATTCTTTATATCAGAGACATTGGATTTCCCGCACTGTTGTACGATAAGATGCAATCACGTCTGAGAAAAATTCCTGGACTCATTGGTGAAACACAGGCCTGGCTGCTTTTACAGTCAACTGCTTGATTAGTTGATCCCTTACTGATATAGCACACTGTATGAATATTTCTGGTGAGCAATTTGCTACTATAGGGCAGAATGTTTACAACTCTAAAAACCAGGCAGAATTGACAAATAAATTGTAAGAAAAAGGAATAAAATAAAAAAATTGCCGAACAAGTACATATTCCTTTGATTCCACAATGTCAAGTCAACTGATCGACATAATGGAGTGGACATTTTGCATCCCATTCATTCTACATCAAACAGTCAGTATAAAATATAAGTGTATTTTGACAAGGAGTAGGGCATTCTTCTCATTCCATTACTGTATCTTAGCATTGCTTCATTAGTTGTGGCTGGTGTTGCAAACAAACTGGGGGTGCAAAAAAACAACATAATTTTTATATTCTTTCATTATATTGACGTTGATAGAAAATCAATGCTTACTGTCAACAATAGTAAAACTCCCATGAACTTATATAGTTGAGGTGTCCACACTGAGCCATATGTTTTCTCATTCTACTACTGAAATCACCATCAATTGAACTTCCTGGAAGAAAAATCAACACAAACAACAACAAACATGGGTCCTAGCTCCAGGCTCAATCAAACCAGGACCACAAAATATCGTACTTTGCTAGAAAAAATATTATTAAATTTTTTGCAGGTATGAGGGATATCCACGTCCATATATCTATTTCACCATTGGGACGCTTTTTATACTGGGAACAATGATGACAATCAATATGCAGAAACCGCTGGGATCTCTATTGAGTGCTATCCACCTTTTGGCACACAGCTACCTGACCCACACCAGTAATTACCTACACTTTGGAGAGTGGCTTTCTGTAAGTAGAAAGGAAAAGAGATTTCTGAGATTTTAGAGATTCATGACTGAGGAGGAATGTAGAATGTCCATGTCTGGGCAGTCCTATAATGATGATAATTCTGGCAACTCACAGGATAGAATGAAGGGACTGTACACAGACATTATTAAAACAGCATGAATTGAACATCTCTATACGTAAACACTGTCTGAGTGTTTCACTGCTGGTTAAAATTTCAGGAAAGTCTCATGCAAATGCTCTCATCCTGTAAGTGAAACACTATCCTGTATATAGTCTTGCCCAATTCAATCCACTTTCTACTGTATTGTCATGTGAAAATACATGTGATTGTTTAAATTTATGAATTCTGTCACGTTTTATACATAGCCATTCTGTAGCTCAAATGTGAATCACGTAAAATATTAGAATTTATACACTGACAGTAACATATTTTTGAAAAGTTGTAATTAAGTAAAACAGAAATTTAGAAATGGACAGGCAGGGTACTTTTGAAGTTATATTGGAGAGATTGAAAAGCCATTGACTTGGGTTTATTGTTAAAGATCTGTGAGCAGCTGTTTCTCATGTATTTACATTATTGCAAGATAGTGAAGTCAACAATTTACAGAGTGGTGCAGCTTATGGACCCTTACATACATTCAGATGCTCACATATCAATGTTTGTGTACTGTGGATATATCAGCATGTGAAGTTGGATAATTGGGTCAAAATTTCAAATTAACAAGTCCAAGATCCCTATCAAGCCAGCATAGATAATCTCACACTATTTCCAATGTTTCTCATGATTTCATGTTTACTTGTTGTCATAGATACGGATGATGACCAGAAACCTTGCCGTTATTGGTGGCTTTCTTATTCTCGCAAGCAGACAGCCGGAACATCTTTCCAGACGATCCAACGCTCATTTCCTGTACAACATTGGGAGGTACTTCTACGCTGTATACCTTGTGTGCTATGCATACATTTTATTCCACAGCAAAGAGGACTACAGGGCCTTCTACAAGTTGGTTCCCATGGGTGACATTGTCTCCTTTGTAGTCATAGTAACAACGGGCATCGGGGCATTTTGTTTCTTTTCTCAGTACAGAATGCAGACAGTTTCACGAGTTCTCTTGCTTGTGCTGGTGTGTACCACTTTCTTCTTTGAGGGGAGCATAAATTTCTGGTGGCGGAAGAAGTTTGTGGAGTATTGGAACCAAGTTGGTATACTGACTGAGTCAGTGGTAGCTCTGGGTGTTCTCATGTTGTTTTGTTGACCACAGCCAGGATAAATGAAAATTGAATTATTTTCGCCAAACACAGAACATCGACAAAGTCTGTACCTTTTGACAATAATTATGGTAAATAAGAATTGATGAAAATAAATTTTTCTCCATATGAGGCTAATATTGTTTTAAAATTTGACAGTTATTCCATTCACTTGAAATGTACACACTTTCCAGTGCTTTTATTACTCAATATGTAAGTTTCCCAAGGAGTATATTACCTTGATTTATATCGACATTTATAAACATTGGTGCATATTTAAAGGTATGCTTTTAAACAGAGAAGCACCTACCAGCAGTATTTATTTTATATCTGGTGAGGTACAGAATGTAGACTGAAAAATCTGTCGCTCGACCACTCTCCTTCCTCCCTTCATCTTACAATTGGATGAACTCTGCTGTACATGGTAGAGAGATCAAAACTGAAGTCACTCCCTTGACAAGACAATCCAAGGGAATGAGCGCCCTCAAGTGACAGATCTACCAGTCTCCCATCCCATGTACAACACCATAGATTCTCTGTAATGTCCATGTTTCATGGAAGCAATATACTTTTCTAATTGATTTTATTTCACTGTTGATCTCAGTGTGTTTTTGTATATGTCATTGAAAATGAGTCATTTCAAGATATGATCCAGCCAACTCCTATAAATGGTTTCAATTTGAGTGAATCAACGTGTGCACCTGACAACTTCTGTTCTTCAATCTGTTAACCCCAGTTCTCTGCAAATGCAATGGATTTTGGTCAAACTTTAGTGGTGAAAGGCTTAAATTGCAAAGCATTTTTACTGAATGACATTTTTAGGTATTCTCAATAATGTAGCAGCAGTTGTTCACAATATTTATGTGCTATAGGCATAAGTAACATGTTCAACTATGCAATAATTCTCAATATTTCTAAATGTTGATGTCAGGGTAGAGAGAGACAAATCTATGGCTTATATCTGTATGTTTACTGCAGATAGAATTGATGGTGTCTAAAGGTCACACAGTGGTGAAAGAGTTTAAACAGTATAAAATCACAGACAGCATTGTGTGCAACACAGCCTCACCTGAAAAAGTTATCACATGTACAGATGTATGGAAAAATATTTTACAGTCACTCCAATGTCCAACTGCCTTTTGTATTCTATTTATTATTTGTGCTAGAGTATTCTACTGGGTTTTTTATTTTTTCTTTTGCATTTGCATACACTGATAAATATTTGTAACTCAATAGGACTTTAATATGTAAACTTTAAACCTGACAAATAAATGTCAAAGCAGAAGAACTTCTTTTCACACCCTGTATACAGCAAGATTACATGAATTACAAAATCTAACAAGATACTTCAGCAAAGGTTGTGTTCACCCTTTGAACCCAGCTTGGACATAAATGTCCAATGACGTCATAGAGTACCAGGGGGTCAGGGTGCAAAGGGTTAATAGTACCTTTCGGTATCTTTTGTTATTGACACACATGTACTTGAGAATGTATCCACCAGAAATTATAGACTGTTAAACCTCATTGTTTTGTACTGTGGATGGCTTTTGAAATGCATTCAGCTATCTGAAAAACCACTGGCAAGCATAAATACCGGGTAATTTTTGCAATTTGTAATTCATTCTAAGAGGTTGTAAACACAATGTATAGTACAACAATTCCCTTTTTCTATATAGCACATTTTTATAAACACAGACAATATTCATTATTATTTAGTCATGTAACAATATTTAAAAGTTTTAATAAAGAGCAAATTCTCTCTCGTTATCATTAATATTCCTCCTGGACAATCAATAACATGAGGCCCACAATGTGAGCACCAGTCAATAGTTTTCTTTTGCCTGAAAAAGAAGGCACCCACAATTCCCCAAGTTCATGAACTGTTTTCTTTTGCCTGAAAGAGAAGGCACCCACAATTCCCCAAGTTCATTAACTGTTTTCTTTAATTTTGCTCATTGTTGATGGTTGGTGCTTCTAAAGGAAAATTTGAGGACCAGCCATTATGCTGAAATTTTAATAAAAAATGGTGACGGTCAGGTCAGTCCAAATGCATATCAGTATGGATTCCACTGACATTTATCATTTACAGAAAATATATAAATAGTTATGAAATATGAATATGGGGGTTGAGCATGCAGTACTTGAAAAATCACTATGCGGATACAACTGGGTTAACTTTCTTTTCCACTATGCAGTACAGTGGTTTGCAGGCATTCAGTGACTTTATCATGTACTGTAGAACGGAAAGGAAACATAGCCCACGCTGATTATATAGAAAACGTTAGAAACCATGCACTTGGATAACTATAGCTTAATAGTCGAGCAAAAAAAGCGCCATTCGAACTTTTGGCTATTAAGAATATATCGTAACTATGTTTTGGTAAATGGTAACTTATATGAGAGGTTACCAAATATTTAAAAAGACAAAAGCCACAGTGTTTTGATTAACATTTACAGTGATGTACAATCTAGAATATACATACTTACATTCACTTTTACATTTATCATGATAATGAGCCAGATTTTGAGGTTTATAAAACCGTCTGGTTGAAGAGAGTTGCTCGGAATGGTAACATCAAGTCAAGTTTTGGTAAACCAAAGACCACGGCAGTCCCGTGCATCACGTTGATTTCTGGTTCGAGTGAACAATTTCATCTAGCTTGTTGTATATAGACTCTAGCTTTAATAGGAAGGTGCTTGGAAGGGGAGGCATAGAAGCCTGAGGTTTGGAGTTTCAACAAAACACCACCATTATGGAGTTGCTATGGTGATGGAGTTATGTCATGTACGGTACGAAGAGCGAATGCAAATTCCTTTCACAAAATGTTGAAAACATACGTGTTCATTTCAAACCCCACAAACGATGCGAAGAAAAGTGTCATATGTTAATGTTTGTCCACCACACTTGCCAAAATATGATGGTCCATTCCGTATGTTACTGCTTACAAATATGACACTAAAATACATCAAACGATGACATTTGGTAATCTCACACAATTGGACAACAACGTATCGATATTTTATTTCAAAATCCTTTATTTCTGGCCAAGAAAGTACATAGGCCAATATTTATCATTGCTGTCCTGTTTGGTTCGCTGCTCAGGTCTTCAATAATAGTGTGCTGTCCCCCCCTCCCGCCAAACTTTGTTTGTTTATTTGTTTCTACGTTCAGCGATTAGATCTCCTGTGCTTAAAATGTTATCTTGATTTTCTCATATTTACCAATTCATAACATACCAGTGATAACACCCGTAACTCCGTAACCCCCCCCCCCCCCCTCCTTTCGACGAGAACCTCTATAGGTCACTGTTACGGCTATGGAAGCTGCCATTATTTACAGCTTGGGGGTGATAGGAATTTCATAGGACACGCCGAAATTTCGAGTAACCCTCCCCCTCCCATCCAACTATGATAAGTTAGGTAACCCCCTCTCTAACAGAAATTTTGACTGACCCTCAACTTACTTAAGTTAATTATCAATACATGTATTTGTAAAATTTACAAAAATACAGCGATAGTAGAGACCTTTCAAATCCTGGTTTAACCTGCTAGTTTATCATCAGTTAAGCTTATCTCATGATGGTTAAAAAAGGTCAAACCAACAAATCGAAATTCAAAGTCACAACAAAATATAAATATATGAAGATGATTGTTCGTTTCTACAATTTTCGTATTTTTTCATAACTGCACTAAATGCTTCAGTACATTTCTCAAAAATTGAGTAGCCCCCCCCCCTTCCTCTGAACATTTTGAGCACCCCCTCCCTTGTAGCTTTCAATTTTTGAGTGACCTCCCTCAGATTCCTCCGACCCCAAGCCGTAATTAACGACAGCTTCCTAATGTCATAAAGCGCGCTCTTGAGCCTAAAGACAAGTGTACAACATCGATAGAATCCTTAAATAGAATGTAACATGAGCAGGAAACATTAACGACGGTTTAGACATTTTACTTAAAAACTGATTTATTGCCAACTCTATTGCCTCAAGGTTTTGGAATATGTCATTTTTTGTGCGAGTCTTTTCTTGAATCTTCACCTTATCAATTTGCCTTAAAAGCTCGCCACTCAACTGATAAATGTATGTTTGTCTTACATGAAGCAACTAGTTACTACAGAAACCATGGTAGTAATGTAATGTAATTGTTACGTTCATGGATGCTTCGAAAGCTTTCGACCGTTTTAACCATTGGATATCGTTCAACAAGTTAATCACACGTAATGCATGTACCGATTTGCTTTTACGGATATCTTCTTTCATGTTTCATGTGGTATTGGTAGTATTTTTGTACACCATAGATGATATTTTTGATAAGCCCATCTGTCAGGGGCTAGGGGTACTAGAGAACTAGTTATTGTCTGTAGCAAATACGGTGATATTCATGAAATTACTTTCAATGCCGAAAAAATTAACGCAGTGTATGTGTGTGATTTCCAGAAGATGTGAGATGGAACGCATTCCTTCAGTTGATCTGAATGGAGTCAAACTGCCTAAGTTGTCGATGAGAAGAAACATCTGGGTTATCTTATTACAAATACATTCAGTGATAACGCTGATATTGAACGCCATAAGATATATTTTTATATATGCTAAATCTTGCGCTCAGTTTGTTTCACATGTTGCATCTATTACCTTATGCATTTGATTGCCTAATGTGTCAAAGCACACAAGGGTAAGTTACTAATCCGTGGACGCTGTCAGCAGATTATCACCGGATTAACTTTTTATAAAGTCAACAACGAAAGCACTAGCAAGGATATATATATTATGTTATAGCATAGACCCTCGTTTTTCTCGAGGGTCTATGGTTATAGTGATAAAACTTCGCTCAAGATTAGCGGGGTACAAATACATGAAACAGTGAAGGAGTTTGTTTTGCTTTTTCAGTCATAATTGGGTGTCAACTCCGTGGTTTTTCTCTTGTACAATTTTTAGACTTGTTTTCCCCCTGTTTTACATGTAATCTCCCGCTCAGATGACGTCACAACTTTCTGTTTTGACTTTTAATGTCAGGGGGTTTAGAGATTTTAAAAAAAGAAAGAAAATTGCGAATTGGCTGAATGATAAAAAAAATGATATTGTATGCCTACAGGAAACTCACAGTAATGAAGTGGATGAACGATTTTGGTCTTCTCACTTTAAGGGAAAATGTTGGTTTTCTCATGGCACAAACAACAGTAGAGGAGTTATGATTATTATTAGAAACAATAGTTTAAGCACTGATATTGTTTATCATGATAATGATGGAAGGATATTGTTAATTCAGACAGAGTTTGACAATTCCCCTTGCTTTATTTTAAATACATATGCTCCTAATAAGAGGTCTGACCACAAAGGTTTTCTTGAAGCTGTTAAGAGTGTTTTAACTGATTACTGTCGAGACCCTACTTGTACTATTATTTGGCGCGGAGATTTAAACTTTTCAATCAACAATAATTTAGATAGGTCGGATAGTAACTGTCGTCCATGGAAAAGCTCCGTAGAGGTTTTTAATGACATTACTAACCAGTTCAACCTGGTTGACATTTGGCGTGTCCAACATGAAAACAGAAGACATTACACTTGGCGTAGGAGACGACCCTTTGTCCAACAAAGTCGTCTGGATTATTTCATAATTTCAGATCAATTACAGAATATGGCCAAGAAACAGAGATTATTCCAGGTGTTAGCTCCGATCACTCCGCTGTTGTTTTATGTTTATCAAACAATAATGGTGTGCACGGCCCTTCTCATTGGCGATTTAACTCCTCTTTAGTTAATGATAGTAATTATGTCAGGTTATTAGATGGAAATATCACAAAATGGCTTCAGGAGCTGACCGATATTGATGATAAAAGACTGCTTTGGGACATTATCAAGTATAAAATCAGGGAGTTTACTATTGGTTATAGCAAAGCCAAAGCAAAAGAGCGCAAGCAGAATCTACTCACTTTAGAAAATAGGGTTAAACATTGCCAGTATATTTACTCTGTAAATCCAACTGAGGCAAATCAGGCACTCCTGGATGAACTTACCAAAGAATTGGACAGTTATTATGATTATATCACAGAAGGCTCTATTATTCGTTCCAGAGCTACTTGGTATGAAAAGGGGAAAAAAAACAACAAGTTCTTTCTCGGTTTGGAAAAGTCAAATAAAAGAAAGTCAAGTATAAAACAGTTAAAAAGGGGGGAGCATGCAATATTATTGATCAACCAAATGATATTCTCTTAGAAATAAAGAATTTTTATCGCAATTTGTACGCTGAAAATTTAAATGAGGGTGCAGATACAACTCAGTTCTTGGAAAATCCTTCTATCCCTAAACTTTCTGACTCCTCTCAACAGATTGTTGACCAGCATTTGAGTTTAGGGAGCTTTTCAGCACACTGTCTGCTATGAAGATAACAAAAGTCCAGGAAATGATGGCTTAACTGTTGAATTTTACAGGAGATTTTGGCCGTTAGTTGGAAAATTGGTTTTGGATTCAATGAATTCAGCTTTTGATTGTGGTGAATTTTCGATTTCACAAAAACAAAGTATTATTACTTTGATTGAGAAGCCTGGTCGAGATAGTAGGTTGTTAAAAAATTGGAGACCAATTTCCTTGATGAATGTGGATATTAAAATTTTCTCTAAATGCCTTGCAAAACGTTTGGAGAAAGTACTCCCCAGTTTAATTGGCCCAACTCAAGTCGCCTTTGTCAAGGGGCGTAATATTAGCGACTATGTGAGACTTATTGATGAAATCTTTCATTACACTAGAGAGTTAAACATCCCCGCTTTCTTAATGGCAATTGATTTCGAAAAAGCCTTTGATACTGTTAGCTGGTTTTACTTATTTCAAGTTTTAGATAAATTTAATTTTGGTCCTATTTTCAAACATTGGATAAAAACACTTTATAATGGTATTGAATGTTGTGTAATGAATAATGGTTTCAGTACAGGGTATTTTAAGTTAGGTAGAGGTGTTCGCCAAGGTGATCCATTGTCACCAATGCTTTTTATTCTGGTGCTGGAAACTTTACTTCTAGCTATTAGGTCAAATACAAATATATCTGGTATCTCCATAATGGACATAGAGATAAAAGAGTCTGCATTTGCAGACGATATGACGTGTTTTCTTTCAAATACTAAGTCTGCTGACGAACTTTTTCTTGTTTTAAATAGTTTTGAGAATTGTTCAGGTTTAAAAGTTAATTTTGACAAAACCGAAGCCAAATGGCTCGGTAAGTGGAAAGACAGAAAAGATGAACTGTTCGGGGTAAAATGGCCCACATCTCCCATAAAAATCGTAGGAATGCACTTTTCTTACGATAAAGAAGAAGCCAAGAGAAGAAACTTCAGTAACTCTGTAGAAAATATGAAAAAATGCTCAACCTTTGGAAAAGTAGGAATTTATCTTTATTTGGTAAGGTTCAAATTATCAAACATTGGGTATTTCACAGTTTTGTTACTTTCTCAATAACGCAACTATGCCTAAGAACACATTCAAGACGTTCACAGATTGCTGTATGATTTTCTATGGGAAGGGAAAGATAAAGTTGCGAGGAAAACTATGGTAGGAGATGTGGGCCAAGGCGGCTTAACATGCCCAACTTACATATTATGAAAAAACAACAGAGAATCTTGTGGATTAAACGTTTGTTAAACCCTGAATTTTCACATCCATGGAAAGTCTTTCTAGAATATAGACTCAAGTCTTTAGGAGGTTACATCATTTTCAATTGTAATTTTAAAACTAAACTTTTACCTGTCCACTTTACAGACTTTGTCACAGATTGTTTTGACACTTGGGCCGAGGAAACAAGAAATACCAGAGTAACATAGATCAAATTATTTGGAATAATGAAAATGTACTCATTGATGGAAAATCAGTGTATTTGGAAGACTTTGCAGATAATGGTATTATGAATATTTCAGACTTATTTGATGAGAATGGAGTGATTCCCTGGACAACAATTGTTCATGAAAATTTTTCACCAATCCATAGACTACAGTGGCTGGGTATTTTATCGGCCATCCCCGAGGAGTTAAAGAATAAGGAAAATACAATTGATGAATTTAGTTTTTCTCTTTCTGGTTGTCCAACACCATCAATTTCTAAGTCTGAAATAAAACACGAGTTAATAGAGAGGATCTTTACTGTACCTGTGAGTCAAAGAAAACTTGAAGAGGTCCTCAATGTCAACAATGTACAGTGGGAAAAATTATACAAGTTGATTTACAAAATGTCAGTTGATTGTAAATTAAGAGAATTCCAGTTTAAAATTCTTCACAACATTTTGTTTACTAATCAAAAACTTCACAAACTAAATCCTCAGAAATTTCCATCTGAGTTGTGTACTTTTTGTGGTATCGTCCCAGAAACTCTGGAACATCTTTTTCACCAGTGTTTCTATACTGTAGCTTTATGGAGAGAGATAATTTTTGTTTGGGGACAACCATTGAACCTTACTGGTAGACCAAGTAGACTATGCCAAATTTTATCTGATCCAAATGAAACATTGTTAGTCAACTTTATTTGTTTACTTATTAGAAACATATTTACTATTGTAAAATGCAGGGAAGCAAACCGAATTATAGAGGTGTACTTTCCTTTGTCAAGAGAATCTATCATATTGAATATTTTATTGCAAAGAAAAATAACAAATTACAGTCTCATTTGAAAAAGTGGCAACCCTTACTACATCACTTATATTAACCAGCAAAATGTCGCTTATTTTATACTGTATTTATACTTTATTTATACATCTATTTATTTATTGTACGGAGGAAAAGAAAACAATTCCATGTATGTTATGTGAATAATTAATGCACACCCAATAAAACATGGCAAAATATAAAAAAAAAAGACAGTGAAGGAGAAAAATAAACCTTTACAAAACCATTGCTAACCAGTGCTAAAATAAGACCAAGACACCAAAGGTTGGTAGTATAAATCTTTATCTGCAAAATACAACCATAGTCAAACGTATTGAAATAAAATAAACAACAGCAAACAAGAAATCTGTGCCGAGACAATGACACCTCAACCAAGACACCTCAACCCCATCCCACCCCACCCTACCCCCATCCCTGGGGACGGACATTAAAGTTATCTCCTAATGGTTAATATTACTAAAATAACGTACTGTGCTCCGACCGTATGCCTTAGTTTGATGAGTTTAGGATTTTCAACTTGTGTTATTTACTGCGAAGGTATTATCGTTTGCAAGGGCTAAATCTCTTTCTATTGTGTTCTGTCTGAGACCCTTAACATAGCTGACACAGCTACAGACAGGTTATCTGATTGTAACCAAGGGAGCAATACTCCATGTCATTCGTTTCTGTTATTCGCTATTGTTAGATGTGGGTGAGGTTACTCAAATAGGCGAAATCCCTCCTCGACCAAAGGTATTTCGGCTAGAGAAAAACAACATTATTGTTCCTCTTTTTTTATACAATTCAATATTTACCTAGTTACAGATATATCTTGCGGTACCTCCTTTGTTCGTTGAAACCGGATTCTGTGATCTAATGACGTTTTGAACTGCCGTCACACAACTATATTAAAAATCATGGCAAAATCTCAGGTGTTCACCGTAACTCTGGTATGCTAGCATAAATGCCATTGTGAGATCCTGGTGTCGTATATTATGTATTTTACATTTTTCCCATGCTGCACGCGAATGTGAAATAAAAGTTGTGTGCCCCTGAGAGAGAACTGTTAATATGAAAATTTATGTAAATTTCCCAAATCCTAGCTAAGCTAGTTTCTACCCCACTTGGCAATTTGGTCAAGCTACGGGGGTCACGTGATATGATTAACCCCTGACCTAAGTATGTGTCAGAACGGGAATAAAAGTTAAGAGTTCAGTTAACTTACGTATACGACCGATAACGTTTTCACCGACCACTATATAGAAGCTCAGCATTGGATTGTATTTTTCGCCAACCGTTATCAGAATTTTTTTCCGATTCATTCTGTGTGACCGATTACAGCAAGGTGAGTTTTCTTGCTTAAACTGCACTTTACAGTGAATGAGTACATGTGAAACTGGCTTCTTGGTATTCTATACTGTGTAAACGTTAAAGAAATGAAGGAAATGAAAACTTTTCTGAACTTCCCAATGGTGCGATGACTACGAACAAGCATTTAGAGTCAAATCTGTTCAGAGCTGCTGCAGCTATCATCTATGCTAATTTTTGTTGGAAAGAAAGGCATATTATGCCACACGATGGACGAAATGGCTAATTTTGCATCGATATATCTTGCGTGACATATAAGGACTCAACTTGCACAGATGACGGCGGACTTCAGCTACATGGGCGTTTGCAGAGTGTTTGCATACAGACGGAAACTATTCGGACAACTATAACGAGCGTACCTTATACATTGTATGTATCGCTCGTAAGAATTTTAAACGGGAGTGAAACAGTAACAAGGGATTATGTATGTGCGAGATAGAGAGAGAGAGAGAGAGGGAGGGAGGGGGAGGGAGGGAGGGGCACAGGGAACGATAGCGAAAGGAAACCTTACTATTAAAACTCTGCTTATCAGACAGAGTGCATTCATAAAATTGACGCACAGTATGACAAGTGTAACTGCAGCAGTGTAACATCTTTTGTACGTTTGTCATAGAGACTGTTTAAATTGAATTTATCATAGTAATTTGTATATCTGAGGACTTTGAGGACTCTGGTGTACATTACAATATTATGTTATTCGAACCATGCTCAAACTACCCTCTTGAAAGAAAGTGAAAGAAGAAGAAGAAAAAGGAGAAGAAGAAGAAATTTCATGAATTTGGAGTAGCAACAGAAACAGTTCGATCTCAACATAATTTCCCAACTCATGCAACATTGCTAGATGTCGTGTTGATACACGACATCTGTCAAATATATGTGGAACCAAAGTGTTGTGAATCAGGTGGATTTACGTCATTCGATCACTAAGTTTCGGTTAACAATATCGAATTCTGGGACATGTTTCAACCAGAACCACTTTATATCTCAGACAACTCAAGAATGTTGTGTCAAACATATATACATTCCTCATTTTTATTGAAGTGAAACTGTCAGCCTAAAATCTAATGAAGGGTTTCTCTGTCAACGAAATTTACGTACTGACAATCATGATTTATCATGTACTATTAACAGAACAAAGCCTACTGATAAGGTGTTATTTGTATGGAATTTTGTTATGACCCCTCCTTTTGATATAAGTAGGTAGGGATATTAGAACCACGGTAAACGTGCTATCCGTGTTGCTATTACAATACATGTATATAGCTGAAAAAACCAAGCACGCGTAGAGTCTTTGTCTCTTTATACGCAGACGTCGCGTACGTGTAGGTCAGATGTTCAGAACAAGAAACAACACTTCTACACGTCGTAATTACGTGGTGTGTTTTTTTCCCAGATTTTCTTGGCATTTCCGTGAATTTAGACAAGCAACCTGTTAATAAAGAATCACCAAATTAGCAAACATCTCTAATATCAGTTATTTTCTAGAATTTGCACCAGTACAAGAAGTACTTCCTATGATTTCGCGACATGAACGAAATATTAAAATCTCTTTCCACTTTTTATCTGACGCCGCGACAAAATTTCCCTAAATCTCATCCATAAATGTATCAAAGACAATCTGCCGATTTAATTCGAAGGTAGAACGAGGTATTCGAATAGTTGTCTCGTTAATAAATTAACTTTTCTTAAAAATTACACAAATTTTGCCTGAGTATTGTTGTTTTCAAACAAAATGGTCATGAACACCTGTGCTCATTAAAGGTATATTGTCACCTGTTCCAATTTTGCCGCAGTTACCATGGAAAGAGAAAATCTAACCAATCACAGATTTTAAGCGGATTGCCGCTTTTTAAAAACAGCACCCTCACATGGGCATTTTGAATATCAGGGAACGCCCGTTTGACCATATATTGGCATATTTACAGTACAGGTGACTGTATACCTTTAAGAGACTACAGCCGATACTAGATTATTGCATAATGTTTTCGGTGTTTGCAAATACCAGTAGTACGCGCGCTCCGCTGCAAGTAAACTATGGCATATATGTAATAATGTGATATATTGACAAAAACACCGGAGAAGATATATTCTCTTAGTTCGATAACTGATTTACGCATGAAGGTTTTGGCAAGCGTACAAAAACCATCATAGTAATTCATTGGTCCAAACCACATAGTTATATTTTCACCGTAATACTTCCCTTGTTACTTTTCTCTTGAACTTGTATCTTTATCTGGTAAACAATTTATTTACTTATTTCCTTTTTTTCTTTCAGAAATGGCAACAATTGCAAGCATGCTTTTTTATCATGAATACCGCCCTGTTGGGGCGGTTCATGCTGACGGTCGTGTAATAGTTTATCGAAGCATCAAATAGGTAAGACTGGTGTTCATTCTTTCAGTTGCACTGAGATATGTGTGTACAACGTTTGGCAATTTTCAGTTAAACGTTATGTTGGAGTAATTGTAACTAATGATGAATTGGGTACATATCCCAAAGGAATAAAACTGGGCTATGTACAGAACCTAAAGATCAAAGAAAATGACATTCTGGGATAAATTAAGTTCAGACCCGTGTATCGTGGTCACACAAGGGACCAGGAAAAGAGATCACTATATGGAGGTGGCCTTTCTGTTAAGGGTGTGTGTGGACGGTGTGCTGAGTGGTGATGTAGAGAAAGATAGCAGCAGGTGTGATAAAATTAAATATTAAAATCTCTGAAAATCATGATTCATGCATAAAATTCTTAAAACAATTGTGATGTCGCTATAAAAAGGGAAAAAAGACTCATATCTTAATTCCATTGTAAGAAATCTTTAATAGATGTTGTTCAGAGTCAGACATGCTGACCATTATGCACAAGTTTTGTACCAAATTTGAGCAATTACGTGTGGCCACTGATCAATAGAGAGGTAGATGTTCTGTAGAGGGCCTGTAACATGTCACGGAACACTTACGAGGTGACCACCATAGGGAAGTGACCAGTCTATAAGGATGACCTCTAAGACAGATTTGACTGTAGTTTGAAACAAAATAGTCTCCTAAATTAGTGAACTGAAAATATCACCAAAGAGTAAATCAGTCTCAAAATTGTTGTTTGCATTCACGTTTACCTTAAATAAATATCTGTATATTCATCGAAAGATGCAATACATTACAAATGCACGAGTCTCCAACTTGTGAATTACATTTGCGAGAGTTTGGGGAAAACCGTATACATCATACGTTACGTTGGTTTTCGACTAACAAAAACATAGAGAAATCGCTTTGAGGATTATTCTACATGCAATTATTATTACACCTTTGAACACTCTCCCGGAAATTTGGTTCTCATCTAGACTTGGCAGAAATATGTTGGCATATAAAAAACGCAAACCACAGCAGACTGCCGCGTTTATGGTGAGGTGACCGCGAAATAGAAGCGATAGACTTCAGCTGACCGCCGCGTAGATGCATGGCCGGTGGCGGACGCAAAAAAAATTTACCAGCACCTACCCCGTAGTCTGGAGTCGACCAGTGGGCCAGTCTAGTTCACATCCAAAACTGACGCTAATGTACTATTCAACCTTCCTTTAAATTTACTTTATTGTTCACTTTATATGCCAATCATAAGTTGAAAATTTTCTGTGTTCTTATCCAAGTCATTTTTACCTTTTTATTGCCACATTGAATGAAACAGTTATGGTTTTTTGAAACAAGTACACCTTTATTAATTTACGCCATGACATACGCATTCGATGAAAGTTCATAATACCACCGTTTGTTTTTTTGGTTGTTTGTTTGTTTGTTTTTTGAGGGGGGACTGTGCTGATACCGCTTGTTCGCTTTTAACTTTATTATGTGCCAGTTTGAATTTTAACCGGGTTGCCTCATTATCCACTGGCAGACTGCCAGACATGTTCTGTCGAGACCAATCACAATTGAGTTGTTGCACCCAAGCTGTCAGTATACAACGCACTAAATGGTCAAACTGCAACTGACAGGTATACATATGAATCATCTAATGAAAACCATGTTTGTACTAAGTGAACCAAACCAGAACAAAATAAACAAAAACATCAAACAAGAACTTTGATAAAAGATTTCCGCGAAAACGGCTTCAAGATTGGAAAGATTTCAAAGTACAATCGCTTTGTGCGGGGCAAAAAGTTAAAGGTGCAGTTTTGAATTGTAAAAAGTCAACTGAACGATCATTGTGGGCGATCGAGGATATTTTATGGCAGGGCAGGGGTTGTCCTCACAGAGGTAATGCTTCCGGGGAATCTCAGTACCCCAGACTGGTTGAACTGGCAGCCATCTTTTTCTGGGGACTTTCGACGCATACCAAAAGGAAAATTTTATAAAACGATATATTATTTGAACGACTAAAAATATTATCCTTTGCTAAGTGAAAATACAGCTATAATTGACCGTACAGCCTTCAATCTAGAATTGTGCCGAATGTGTTCACGCAAAGGATAAACGAAACCAAACTTGCCTCGTCGACGCGTCGTGGATCAAACTCAGCCGGAGGTAGGCTTGCAGACCCAGGTGGTGATCGGTCTGTACAGAACATTCGATTCTCAAATCGGAAAGTAAATAGCAGTACTTTGGTCGGATTCTGTTAGATTTGCTGAGAGTTCGATATTTCAACGTTGCTATTTCTAAACTGACTTTCTTGAATATTTTGTCCTCTACAAATTCGAAGGGATAAGGCTCACGAGTATAAGGCAACGAAATAAGGAAATTTCTCATCATGTAAAATTTAAAACTACTTTAACAATTATATATACAATAAGTGCCATCAATGTACAATGATGATACAAAGTAAAAGACAACACGATTAGAACTAATTTTGGAGAATGGGATATTCATATTGTTCAAATTTCTCAAAAGTGTTAGGTGCCCTATAGCTGAATGTTGCAATATTACAAACTACTTATAAAAAACAAGCGTATAACTTTAAAAGAAAAGCAGATTAGCTGACATTTGCAGATTAAGCCGACATTACTTCACTATCAAATTATCCCAAATTGGTTCCAATCGTGTTATTAGAGAACAAAATCATGCTTGCAACAACTTTCAAAAACTGTATTTCACTCGCATAGTACAGCATTTCAATTATTCGAAACTGTTCCGAATTTCCCCCGTTTATATTCTAAGTGTCTTATTTTTTAGCTGATGTCTGTAAGATTTTCTTCATCAATTCGCAGAGCCCCTGGTTGTAAGCATGTCGCAACGTGGAAAGTGTGGTCATTTCCTTGTACAATCCACTGGAGAGATCAAAGTCAAGGTGCGTATTCCTTTCTTTCCTCATGAACTGACGTTTATAGGGTGTGGAGGAGTCGCGGTAAGAAAATTGTAATAACTTGGCTCGGTTATTTAAAGGCACTTTTGGCGATCCCTGGGGTCACCTTTGTTCTAGTATATATATTATGGAGGTGTGATAGCCTTTTGTTTTCCATTGAAATTGTAATCTCGTAAGTAATTTTTCTGATGAGACAATCTGGCGCCAAAACAGGCCTTCAACTACCATTTTTAAACGGCGGGAGTCGAGCTGTTTTGACAGCTTACATCTTCGCTAGGTGAATATCTAGTACAATTTACTGACTTCATTTCTATTTGTACACTATATTTTTGTTGAATGCATGTGTGTGTAGGTGTGCGTGCGTGTAGGTGTGTCTGTTTGTGTATGTGTCTCTGTCTGTTGTGTCTGGTTTTTAGTCCCCATGGACACCGTCCGGGGGGACTTATAGGTTTGGTCATGTCCGTGCGTGCGTCCGTGCGTGCGTGCGTGCGTGCGTCCGTACGTCCGTCCGTTCACGCAGATATCTCAGAGATGCAAGGAGAGATTTCATTCAAACTTGGTACAAGGATTACTTCATATGTCATACAGATGCACGTCGATTTGTTTTGTGATACGATCCAATATGGCCGCCAGGCGGCCATTTTATTACGATATTTTCATGTACAGAGCCATAACTCAGACATGTTTCAACCGATTTTATTCAAAGTTGGTACAAGGACTTTGACCAATGTCATAGATGTGCATGTCGATTTGTTTTGTGATATGATCCAATATGGCCGCCAGGTGGCCATTTTATTACAATTTTTTCATGTACAGAGCCATAACTCAGACATGTTTCAACCGATTTTATTCAAAGTTGGTACAAGGACATTTACCAATGTCATAGATATGCACGTTGATTTATTTTGTGACACAATCCAATATGGCCGCCAGGCGGCCATTTTATTACAATTTTTTCATGTACAGAGCCATAACTCAGACATGTTTCAACCAATTTTATTCAAAGTTGGTACAAGGACATTGACCAATGTCATAGATATGCGAGTCTATTTGTTTTGTGATACTATCCAATATGGCCGCCTGGCAGCCATTTTATTACAATTTTTTCATGTACAGAGCCATAACTCAGACATGTTTCAACCAATTTTATTCAAAGTTGGTACAAGGACATTGACCAATGTCATAGATATACATGACGATTTGTTTTGTGATACGATCCAATATGGCCGCCGGGCGGTCATTTTATTACAATTTTTCCATGTATAGAGCCAAAACTCAGGCATATCTCAACCGATTTTATTCCAAGTTGGTACAAGGACATTGTCCTATGTTATACATATGTACGTCTATTTGTTATGTGATACGATCCAATATGGCCGCTAGGCAGCCATTTTATTACAATTTTTTCATGTACAGAGCCATAATACTCAGACATGTATCAAGCGAATTTATTCAAAGTTGGTACAAGGAGATTGACTACTGTCATACATATGCATGTCAATTTGTTATGTGATACGATCCAATATGGCTGCCCTGCAGCCATTTTGTTGCGATTTTTTCATGTACAGAGCCATAATACTCAGGCATATCTCAACCGATTTTATTCAAAGTTGGTACAAGGACATTAACCTATGTCATACATATGTAGGTCTTTCTTGTATGTAGGTCATTCTTGGCCATTGAGCGCTATCTGTATCAAAGTATTTTTATCATAGACCTAATTAATGAAGAGGACTCTATCCTCTCTGAGGACATGTAATCAAAGTACCCATTAACAAGTGGGGACTGTGTCATCAACGATGACTTGTTGTGTCTATGTCTGTTTCAGTTTGTGTGTCTGTGTGTGCGGGCGCGCATGCCTTCATCTATGGGTGCAAAATATATCTCTTAGTCTATGATTCTACAGAATGGGTGTTTATCCCTTGTATTCGAAGCGTCTTTGCATTCCTCCCGAAGTATTTCCGTCATCCCCTTCTGAAATACACTTTAATACCTTCGTCGGTAAATATGCATGACCGTACCTAAAGGGACACGATGCTTTTACTCAAGATGATGTTCAAATAACATTTTCTACACTTTCCTAAATGGTTCTTGACACTATCTTTGCATTACATTTTCGAGCAGGTGCATCAGGGGCATTCGACTCTCAATGACCCAGAACCCAACCAGGCAATATTAAAGGTCTATGGGCAGGTAAGTTAAGTCAGTTATCTCACTTTATGGGCGACCAAACAAACTTTATTGTGGAAAGTTGAAGTTTAAGTAAATACGGGTGCATTCAAAGGGAAGGGTAAGCTTTTATAGCCTGACAAAGTTAAAAAGGGTGAATAGAAACTTCAGCTGTATTCGCTTTCTGAAAAGAAATCACGACTTTAGGAAGAACGAATATGCTACATTTACAGTGATATTGATGAAGAAACTGGGTATTACATGTAAACATGCTACATGAGTATAATTTGACAAATTTGCATAAACATTCAACAAACAACGGTAAAGCTAGCCACAGATGAAAGAACCACAAATTAAAATAGTGTTTTCAGAGGCTTTGGATGCTTTGGTTATGCTTCGTGACATATCATTGTCCATTTTTGTAGCGATGGCAATGTTTTTTTGTTTGACTGTAGGAGAGTAACCTTTCTATACCGAGAAAGAAAGTCATGTGCTTTCGGAGTGCTTTTCAGGAATGCCTTCTGGGAATGCTTCCTCTCATCGAGGGTTGCATTTTCATTGGATTGTGTAGTAATACTACCTATATGATGGTAACCATGAGAGTTGCATGACTGTATTTCAGGGAAAGTTTTACACTCAGTATGTTTGTATCTGAAATTTAGACAGTCCATGGGCAATATTTGCTTGAAACCGTATTGAATTGGTACGTGACCTACAAATTTATATTTTCTATTTGGGGAGGGTCTATGATGTTGGACTTATTTCTTTCCTCTTTCTCCATAGGAAGTGCCGTCCTCTCCAAGGAGTATCGAAGTTTACCGGAAAGACCAGTTATCGGCCAAGATAATACAGCAATAATCAAGTCACCTAGTACAGTAGCATAGTAGGAATAATTTACTGGAAGGATGAGAGGGTACATATTTTGCGAAGACAAACTTTTGGCATTAAAGATTACATAAATTTAGGTCAAACGTTTGATACTAATTCATGAAATTTAATATCTGATATGAAACTAGAGTACATGTAGCAAAAAGTGATGATTTTGTTTTGAATTGTCAATCATCATTCTTCAATGGCAGGGGTTAAAAGACTGACATTCAAAACATCATGGTAAGCAAAATTGAATGTAAGAAGCTTACTGCCAAACAAAAATCGTCGATTTGTTTTATAGTATTATAAGAACATAATGTTTAAATTCCACAAAATTTAGCCCTTCCAGAGTGGTGTTCAATATTTTTGAAATGTTGAAAATGATAGAAAAGAGAAACCAGGAAATCGAGTGATTTGAATGTATTTGCATAAATCTGAACCTTCTGCTCGAAGTACTTAGATGTGTGTATAACACGATTGGAACTAATTTGGGATAATTGGATGGTGAAGTAATGTCGTTTTAACCTGCAAATGTAAGTTCATCTGCTTTTCTTTTTGAGTTACACACTTGTTTTTATGAGTAATTTGTAATATTGCAACATTCAGCTATATGGCACCTAACAGTTTTGAGAAATTTGAAAACAATGAAGATCCAATTATCCCAAATAAGTTCCATTCATGTTGTATGTATGTATGTGTGTGTGTATGTATGTATGTATGTATGTATGTATGTATGTATGTATGTATGTATGTATGTATGTATGTATGTATGCATGCATGCATGCATGCATGCATGCATGCATGCATGCATGCATGTATGTATGTATGTATGTATGTATGTATGTATGTATGTATGTATGCATGCATGCATGCATGCATGAATGCATGCATGCATGCGCGCATGTATGTATGTATGTATGTATGTATGTATGTATGTATGTATGTATGTATGTATGTATGTATGTATGTATGTATGTATGTATGCATGCATGCATGCATGCATGCATTCATTCATGTATGCATGCGTGCATGCTTGCATGTATGTATGTATGTATGTATGTATGTATGTATGTATGTATGCATGCATGCATGCATGCATGCATGCATTCATTCATGTATGCATGCATGCATGCTTGCATGTATGTATGTATGTATGTATGTATGTATGTATGTATGTATGTATGTATGTAACTTATTCATAGCCCCTGTTTTGAAAATTGTAGCAAAACATGTATATTTATTTTTTAGGATATATTTAATAATAATTTATGTTCTTTCATATCAAAATGGGCAGCACAGAGGTGATAGTCATAATGCTAATTTAATTTGATAGGAACAGTCAACAAGAATGGTGTCTGAAGGAGTGAAACAAGGTAACAATAGAGATTTTCCAGTTTGTTTCTCATCTTGGTGAATTATGCAAATGAAGTTAAAAAGTTTTTTCACACAGATTGTTGATCATGCCTATGGTTTGAATAAATGGCATGTCCATTACCTCTATGCTTTTTAACCACAACCAGTGAACAGCTGATTTGACAAGTCGTTGGGATTGATTTTATTTAGTATGTCAAATGCTTTATTTTCACTGAAAAAGGAAACCAGTTTACTGCCATAGTAATCTTTGTACAAACATCCACCTCTCAGGTTATTATGAGGTGAAATGATTTGCAATGTAAAAGACCACTGAAAACAACTTCACCATGTAGGGAGATGACATCTTATTGAAATCTTGTAAAAATTGTACTTCTGTTGGTACAGTTTGTTTTTATAAGACTTGAAATAACTAGTAGTAAAGATTTTTGATCATTTTTGCAAATGTTTAATGTAATGTAAATGGCAAATTAAGTCATGTAGTTAAATAGTCATTTAGTTAACTTAGTTAAATAGTCATTTGAGAGGAAAAAGTAGCAATTTTCGCCAATACTGTTTAGACATCAGTTTTAAAATGGAAAAAACTCTGTATACTGAAATTAAACAGCACTTTCACATAGGTGTAGTTTTATGATGGATCAAAAACCTTGCACTCCATAAGGAAGGTTGAAAAATAAAAGGTGCTAATTTGTTTTACTTTGCAATCTTCTTTCCCAATGAGTTTTAATCATCCTTGAAAACAAATCCCTACAATACTTTGAATTGATATACTGCATTAACGATAGAAAGAGTATTCTCAAGTCTGCATGCCAAAACATTTTATGTAGATCAGCATTATAAGCCTTTCTGGAGACATGTATAAAAACTCCCCTATATTTCCTATCTGCCAGCATATTTTATGTAGATCAGCATTAATAAGCCTTTCTGGGGAACATGTATTAAACTCCCCTATATTTCCTACCTATGACCATATCATATACCATATCAAGGTTATTGATTAGACTTAACTGAATCACCAGATACTCTTTGGGATGTACATGTATAAACAGTCTGCATGACTTCACTATGTAAGGTTACCTGGTAATGGATTTGAAAATAGCTTTGAAATAAATGTTTCCTTTAATACAATTATAATGAGTGTTTTGAATATTAATATCATGCCATGGCATTTATTATCTTAAAAAATCTGTCTTTGAAAATAACAGCAAATGCTAGAAATGGGCAAAGAATGGTTCAATTCCTCTTTCCTTTAGTAATCGTTTAAGGTTTGGTGTGGCTGCCTACTAGAGCACCACGGGGGGGGGGGGGGGGGGGGGGGGGGGGGGGGGGGGGGAGTCTGAGGGGGACATGCAAAAACGAGCTTCATTTTCTGGAAAAACGAAAATTACTGGCAAATGAGCAGAAATTTGCAGCTATCAGAGCTTTAAAGAAGAAATCCAGAACTGGTCGTTATGCGTTCACAATCAGGTGTCTTTTATTGCTACATAATTTAGTAATAAACAAAGCTGTACAGGTTCATGACAGATCAGATTGATCCAAGATAACAGGACCAGTGATACCAGTGAAAGAATCCAAAGCACAGACATCATTTTCACATCCTTCTTCATAAGTACTCGCCTCCTCACAGAATTCAATAAAATGTAAAACACTTTGTGTGTGACAAAATCCTATCTTCCATTAAAAAATCTTGTTCCATACGGTCAAGTCAAGATTTCATATATTTGCAATAACCATACTTTGAGGTATGCTTCTTTTCTCTGAATTGTTCACAGCTCAAACATAAACAGACTTGATTGGCTTTATCACAGATACACTCACATACAATAATTGTCTTCAACCAGAAATGGGCTGAATATTTTTGAAAATTGAAAAAGTGTCCTGTAAAATGAATAAGAGATCTGTCTTCAATCAACAATGCAACCTGTGCCTTTGATGGATCTGGGATAATATTTGTTATTCAACAAATACAAACAATTCACAACAAAACATCCTCTCTTTTTCAAGTTCACATTTAGACATTTAAATGCATGCATAATGTCTACGTATACAATTAATTCAAGTTGCTGAAATTACCGAAAGTTACAAGAAAATTAAAATTCTCCATATTCTGCTATTATACATTACAGACACATCACGCAAATTGAGATTCTGGTAGCTGTGAAGCACAGGCCATTAATTTCCCCCTGACAAATTTTCTGCACATTACACCACAGCAGCTGAAATCAGATTATTGAAAGGGAGTTTGTGAGACAAAACTAGTTATTCTTACGTGACTTTAATCGATTGCAATAAATACTACAATGACACACACCCGTTAAAAACTTTGTGATTGTTTGGAAAATAGATTTTGTTTGACACATTTATAAAGTTTACCCACAAGGCAGTGTTCTCTATAAGCTTTTCACAAGCAACATCACATGAACAGCGTGATGGACTTCACAGAGTGGAAAAAATTACCCATGCTCTGTGGATGAACCATCCCACTGACGACAGCTGCAAACTTCAAAGTTTAAAACATTGCAGAGAACACAGGTGGAACGTTGCTTTTAACATCACAAACATGTGAGATTTTTTTACACAAAAGATTTCATCTGACAAAAAAAATGGATGAGCTCTTCCCAGAGTCCTTTGCTAGGCAGAATAAAAAGTTCATTTAGTATTTCCTGGATAGTCCATTGTAGGATCTGATACAACCTAGATGTCAGATGATAAACAATGACTGATTGTACAAAGTAACATTGTACATGAAAGTCAGACAAAGATCCTGTGTCCTGTAGATGTACATGAAAGGCAGACAAGGATCTTTGTATCCTATACATACATGTATGTGAAAGACAGTGTCCTGTATATAGATGTATACAAAAAGGCAGCCACGGGACCAGAGTCCTGTGGATATACATGAAAGGCAGATAAGGACCTTGGATCCCATATACAGATGTATGTGAAAGACAGTCAAGCATCCTGTATAGATGTAGATGTTTTTGAAAGGCAGCTAAGGGTCCTGTATTTTTTACATAGGTGCATATGAAATGAAGCCAAGGATCCTGTATCCTGTATATTTGTAGGATTTCATCCTGTACTGCCACAAAAATACAGACAGTTAAAATATTACATGATACAGTTATAAATGATATATCATGGAACAGGATGCAGAAAGTATATCAAAATGATACATTAGATTTGATGACACTGAGACTGAATTGGTGCAGTTTCTGTTCTACTATAGGATGTAAAGCAGACATGCTACTGACAAGACAGTCATAAATGGATCTTGCAATGCTGGAGTATGGGTGTAGTACATAAACTGTATAATGGCAGGCTTGTGTGTATCCTCTGAGAGCTACAGGGTAGAAGATTGACCATGCTCTGCCAAAGGTCAACAGAGTCAGTACATGGATCCTATAGTTGCTTTTTTAGGACTGTTCTTCACAGAACAAAGCCATTGGCAACAAGATTGACACAGATGAGTCTGATCCGTGTCTTTTGGAGTGATGTGTGGTCCCCTGTGGGATATTATATGGATCCTATGCTGCGAGTACATTGTGTATGAGTCACTGTAGATTTCTGAGGCTGGTAACTAGATAGTAGGAGATCTTGGGTGATGTATGGCTCTGTAGATTCTGGGGTTTGTGAACTGACTGTAGGAGATTTTGGGTGAAATGGGAACTCTGTGATGACGACTCAGCTTTGCATATGAATCCTGAAGCATAGGGGGATTGCATATAAATTTCATAAATGCAGGGAGTTCAGCGTGTACATACAGATTATGTCAAGCCAAGGGTGCTGTTATGCAACACAAATACACTGGACCAAATTCTATGAATGTATGACACTCAGAGAGAAGTTATTTCTATTTTCTCACTTTCAAATATTAGAAAGTGTGTCAGCTTTGATGGGTAGCAAGAACCGTTTCCTCCTAAGACAGCAAACCATTTGCAACACAGTTTTGAAAGTATGTGACTATGTATCTTAACCCTCTTTTTTAAAAGAGCCCTGAACCTTTGTCTGGTACAGTGTTGATTCAATTTTAGAAACCATGATAGAAATTGTGAGTCATTAATATATTCTAGAGTGATTATCTACAAGCCAGCACATATTACAAGCAACTTTTATGGCATTGAAGAACAGTAAAATTCACAAATTGCGACGATGAGATGATAACTAGTGACATAAAATAATACGAATTTCTTTGCAATTATAATAGTACACCTACACAATGCTCAATACCGCTATACTTGTATAATTTAACATACTGGGAGAAACACCTAAAATTTCTGAAAATAGAACTTTTAGGACATAAATTATCCCCTAAAATATTTATCATACATGCCTGAAAATAATTTTTTTTTGCGTTTTGGTGCAAATATTTACTTCAGAGGAGTGGTGCCTCTGAAGGTCACAATACGTGTCATTAAAATTCACAACCTGACCACCACAGAGCTGACTAAACCGTGCGAGGACCCTATCATGTTCTGAGATTGGTACACACTCTTTCAGAGCAAATTAGGGGTGATGTTGGCTTTTGTGCGATTTATTATTTCTCGAGTCTTCGTTTCTTGCTTGTGTTGATGTAGCAGTGATCGTCAAGTGATCCTGTTTGGAATGTACCCTGTGCAGGCATCACGCGGGGTCCCTGCCGTTCGTAGACATGATCCGGCAGCTGTTTTTCCATCAGTTCAATGAAGAATTCTTCCACCTTTTCCTTACAAAGTAGAATCTCGGATCCAGTCTGCAAGAAAGCAGAAATCAAAAGATTTTTTCATTTACAGCCTGTAAGATTTGAAAATCAGGAATGACACAGATGTCAGCTTGGTCTGCTACCTTCTAATCTCAAACATTTAGGCCATTTCTAGACCATAATCCACTGCCAAAAAGAAACAAAAAATAATACAAAACACTTCTGTATAATATAACTGGTTTGCTGTGAATGCTAGTAGCATTAGGATGCTGTGTACAAAAGTCAAGCAGGTTGAGTAGAAAATTTATTGTTTTAAAAGAAATGAAAAATAATTTATTACGCTTAATGTTGTGATCATACATTTTTAGGACTGTTGTTTTTTTCACTCACAGCAAACCAAATAATAATTTGTGCAGCTTCGTTAACCTTACCCTGTTGTAAATTTCTGCATTGTTGAAAAGTTTCTTGACGTCATCAATGAAATCACTGACAGTCTTGTAATCCAGACACAAGCATTTACTCTTCATTGTCTGGAAGTCAATGGGATCTGATATGATGTCATAATAATCCGGGGCCTGATGGGAAGGAGAAAAAAATGAGAACAAAACTTGGTGATCTAGGCTGACCTTGGTTTGAAACAAATTAAACCTTATGAATGAATACTCTTCTGAAGAACTACAGGGTCCAATATATTGACTCGAGTCTCCAATATGATGCATTTCTGTCCCTTAGTGGTTTTACACTAACGTGACATGGAACATCTCTGTGCATGTAAGAATAATGTTGTAATGATAATTCTGGTTTGGTTTAGCCCCTGCCCAGGATGCTTCAGTATTGCCCCGTTGAGAATACACAAGACTGAATTACCAGTATATCAACTCCGAACGAGATCAGAAATACAAATTTATACATTCTGCCTGTACTTTAATATACATTGGCGGTTTACTTACTTCATCAAGTTCAACGGGTCTCCTGAAAGGCCAACTGAACTTGTGTCGAACCAGTTTGTTTAAAATGTCCTCACAGGCCTGAAAAGAAATCGAGAGTGTAAGAATCAGTCTTGGCTTGTCTTTGGCCATAGGCACAGTGTCATTCAGAGTTTCAAAACAAAATGAGGTGTACATGGTCACTCTTTTCCAGCACAATACAAGGTTATGTTTGCTGTTGTAAGTACATACAGTAGTCACCATGTGTTCATTGCCATACATCCATACTTAAAAGAAAATTCTGTACTTCTTTTTGTTGTCAGTAAACAACCCCTTTGATGTGATGTCTCATTTGCTTGCTTTGCTTCATCACTGCCAACTTACAATATCCCAAGAATACCAGTCTCAAAGAACAGTAAGACTCTGCCATGTAAATGTTTCACCTATCGTCACAAACTAATTACACATTCACCATGATTTATAAAAATATGAAAAACAAAGCTGCTGTGCATACTTTTTCCCAAAGACAACTTATTATGAAAGTAGTGAAAAAAGTCAAAATGATTAATTATGGTGAGAGTACATCTGGCATGAGTGGCATTACCCTGAGTTCATTGACTGGTCTCTGTGATCTGCCGCTGGATCTCCTGGTGCTGTCGTATTCAATGTCCGATTCAGCTGATCTTTTTCTTGAATTGCTGCCATTTGCTAGACCACGGGAAGTCGTGGCTGCCTCTGGTTGGCTTGGCGTGGATGTCTTCTTTGATGATCTCCTTGACGACTGAGTGACAGCCTGTTTCTTTTTGACGGCTCGTCGTTTCCTCCTGGATCTTGACCTTGATGATCGACTGTTCAGACATGTAGTGCAGACCCACTGACCCCTGATAGAAAATAACAGTACAAAATGAATTTACTCTAAATTCAAAATGCCAGAATTTTATTAGTAATAATTTCTTTCATTTAAGTTACATAGGTCCATTTATTTGAGATAGCTGTGGTTTACCAAATTCTTGACATGCTTCAACACTCTAGTCCACCTGTTTATTGGTATAGCTGGGGTAAAAAGTTTTCTGCTTTGTAGCAACAAACATGTTGAAAAGGTCTCGCACGAATCATTTTCTAGGGCTGTATGCAAATGATGTCACTGTGTTCTCATTTTTATGCATAGAGAAATCTTTGTCCACAAATTCAGATTACATTTTTGGAAATTACACATGCAAAAGTAACAAAAATATAACCAATTGGGCAACTCCCTATGTTTCGATGAACACTAGAAAAAACATTTACAGCACATACTACACACTGCAAAGTCAAGCTGCAACACTGACAATATTCATCCTAATTTCTAGTAGCAGTGTCAAATGTAGCACGCATGCAGCTATATTTAGTAACAAACCGGCAACTATGAACAGCCCATATTGGCAAAGAATATATTTCACTGAGGGTATGAAAAGATTAGAAAAGAAACATACATAACTGAAAGCGAAATGTTACCTTGGGAAGTTTCTGAGAGGCGGTTCGTGACATTCTCTGTGATAGGCTGATGGACATCGCGAGCATAATACTAGTTCCTGGTCCTCTTCACATACACAGCAAATCTCATCATGTTCGGGCTCAGACTGGGAATCTGAATAATCACTCTGGGGATAAGAAAGGATCAGGATATTTTAGCTGGAGTTGTGCACCAAAACTCCAATGCATCACTTTCATCATGGAAAGACAAGTTCATCAGACTCCCTTATGATAAATTCATCATTGAAGAACTAACAGAGATTCTTTTTTCTTTCAACATTCTGAACAGTTCCAAACACCCCTCTTCATTAACCCCTCCCCCCAAAAAAACAAAACAAAACAAACATAACAAGCCAAATGATACTAAAGTGTAAAATAAATGTATAGAGGCAAGAGAGGTGATAGTTAAACTGTGATGGTAGCACATTGGACAATATTTCATCAACATTCAAAACTGTGACAATAATAACAATATCAATTTCTGAATCTAAAGAAGTATTTTCTTTCACAGTACAGATTACGATGGTCTGGTGGGAGGGAAATTGACATACCTCTGAGTCATAGTCTCCATTCATCTCTGCATAATCTCTTCCTCGCGTGTTTCTCCTGGCCATAGAGGGCTAAAGCAGATAAATTATCAAAATATTTAATGTACCTGATCCACAAGAGCTGAGGATTTCTACTCATGTTCTGGCATACATCGAATTGCATGTTGGCCGGCCACCATCTATACTTCAGAAACTTTGGCATATCATGACAATTGCCATTATAAACCGGGCGTTCACCCTGGTGGTGTACTTTCCAAACAACATTGTGTTAGCAACAATCTTTGCTGGTAAGAAGTGTGGCCACCAAAAAAGGAAAAAATGTCGTTTCCTTTTTAGAATGTTTTCATGAAAGTGTAGTCTGCATCAGAAGTTATAGAGTGTCATCAATGTGGGATAAAACTTTCTGATTTGTAATATGAGAGACAGCTAATCTTCCGACCATGAGGTAAAGTGTCTGTATGCAAGTATGAGTTTATTTTTTTTCACAAAAGGAGCTGTCAATCCTTTCCAAATGTTATTCCTTCTTTCCGTCCATACCTTACAAGCAGGACACATCCAGTCTCCCTTGGGAACAGCTGACAATGCTGGTCTGAGACAATACAAGTGGAATGGCTGGTTGCACTCGTCGCACAGTAACAACTTGTCCTCATTCACTTTCTTCCTACAAATCTTGCATTTCTGAGAGGGTAGAATAATAATTAAATCAAAATACAATAGATTGTGGAATCTACCGTGATTCTTATAGGAATGTGGCCCTCTGTGTTTGTGGTGGTCAAATATTAACTTGTTCGCCCCGTTTACCTGTATCCAGCTCCACACTCACCATTGAAAACAATGGGGTAATTGAGCTAAACCATGCTGGTGCAGGGGGTTAATATTCATATTTTGGGGCGATGTAAAAAGAGTGCTACCTAAACAACATACTTTTGCTGATATTTCAAAGCTAAGCATGACTGACGCACCTCTCATACCATATAATTGATAACTACAAATTCTGTTGTAAGCATGCACACACTGTAGATTTTGACTTCAAAATTGCCAAACACACACATTCATCCAAAGTGACCAGATGTGGCATGGACCTGATTTTACCTGTTGAAGTATTTCAAAAAGGTGTTTACAAACAGAATTGGCATTCAGTCCTTGAAATGACTTTTCTGATACACAGAGACAATTTTCTGCATTACTACTAAGCCACGTGTGATGGTTCTACTCACGGCATTTTCTGCAGATTTCTCCCACTTGATGCAGGAGTCCATGATACCTAGCAAAACATGGAGTCTGGACAGGGTGGAACTCTCTTGTATGGCCTCTTGCCATCGTAACACTTCCTTGCTTACATTCTCCTCTGTTGCCTCTGCAAGGACAATATTGTTAAAATTTCAGCAACAAGCAATCTTTGAAGTCACTCTGTCACTAACTGTGTGTATTTCACAAATAAGAAATTTTTAAAAGCACAAAGATCAAACATCACGATGTAAACCGAATGCACATGATGTCAAATGTGATAAAATTCAATCTATCGTTTACAATTGATACATTCATTTTTTCAAAGTTTTTGGAAAAGACAGCATAAAAATCAACTTATAATGTAACTTAAATACACATTTATGTTTGTATAAAAATCTCTTCTACTTAACATGGAATGCTTTTTGACATCACATTTTTTAACATAAACGACTTGTATTTTGCACAGCAAATTATTCAATCCCTGTATCATTATTATAATATGACACTCATACCACTTGGCTATGACTTTTATTATGTTCTTATTTCAAAACATCCTTACCTGTTTCCTCTTCTCCATTGTCATTGCCGTCATCATCCTCCTCTTCCTCATTGTCAGCTACATCCTCAGACTCATTGACGACTTCTTGTGTCCGCTTTGGTTTGGGAGGTGCCATTATACCCTTCAGGAATTTCTCCAGAATGTTGGATTGTGTCTCAATAAGGAGGGCACCCTACGGATAACAGAAACGAAATCAAGAACACAGGATAGACTCGTATCTTGAAAATTACACACAAAAACTGATATACCTGATATCGATGGAAAGCTTAAGTAAATAAAGCACTATCCTAAACTGGTGATAAATTGCAACTTACGAGTGGCTTGAAAAAGAATGTAAGAATCTGAGGGAAAAATTCACATATCAAATTGGTCTTCCAATCAGCAGAAGTAATTGGGTACTGGAGTTTTCCTGTGTGTATTTAGACACACTTCTGATAGCAATATGAAATGTGAACAGCCCTCAGTGTTGACATCTTTATTTTATTTTTTATGACAAATGTATGACATTGCCATGTCATACATTTGACTAAATTCTGCAATTGCAGAAATGAATTTGCAGACAAGTAATGCTCACCAGATCTCTGATTTTTGTGGCATTTGTCAATTTCCCCTCCCATTTGTCAGGATCCTCAACCCCTCCGAGGCCACCCTTTCTCAGCCTTGTCTCAGTCTCCAGCAGATCCTGCTTGAAATTGTCCAAGAGCTCTCTTTCGCCGTCGCTGTCTCTCAGTCCTGGAGAGATTCTCTTACAGAGGTTGATGGATTTGATGATTTCTTGGTACCTATCTTTCATTAACCGGTAGAGGGTACTCTCTCTAATTCCCTGATTGTCCAGTGCTTCCAGCAGGCTGTCCAAGTCCTTCGCACTGTCATATTGGAACCAGAGATTCTGGCCTGTCTTTGGTACACTGTTTGATGAAGAAAGATGTTGTTGAATATATGCACATTTCATGTCCACTGATCATGTAACACTGCACATGATTGGTTGAGTGAATATATCAAATGTGTTCATGATTGGTCAAAGTGACTATGACAAAGACACCAGATGAATGTTATCTTATTTGAATACTGGCTTTGTTACTGATGACTCCTAAAACATAAGTATTTTCAGACAAGACCAAAATTTTCTCTGATATGTTAAACAATTTGAATCAAAACAATTCATTTAATATACCGGTATATCCATAATAATGCCACATGAAAGATGTATTGAGATAGAATAGACAAACCGCATTAAATATACGGCTGTTCTTTAGTTAAATACACAATCAAAAGGATACAAACAACCTTTGGCGGACTTTGAATGATGTACCACACATTCACAAACATGCCACAGGGTTCTCAACAAGGGGAATTTGAGGGGTGGGTAACCCCTGTTTTTTTTTAGTGATCTATTCATATGTTGATAACTAAACAAAACAATGTAAAAAACAATAATAGATTATGCAAATTATGCATTGTTATGTAAATTGGCAGAACCTCTGATTTACAAGGCTGTGGAGAAGAACGCTGTAACATAACAAAATATTGTACAAATATTGTACGATGGTACTGTGCAAAAAATATTCAAAACAAATCATAAATGATGATACATACGTTTGTTCTATCGCTCTCTTTTTCAGATCAAGTTTACTGGCGACACCTGCAGCATCTTTATCAGTGTCAGTTTCACCATCACTCTCATCACTGTTGCTGCTGCAAGTATCCTCTACCTCAACCTTGATTTCATCTGCCACTCGGTACTCAATGGAGCTGTCAATCCAGCCCTTCTCCACAAACAGGCTTGGAACCACATGGCTGAAGACCCAATACCTGCTGTGGTTTCTGTCAGTACCTATGGGCAGCTGGCGCAGAGAAAGCTTGGCTGCAGCAGTGCCCTCCTGTGGTGGAAAAGGGAAATGTAACCAGCTGTCAGAGGGCTACAAAGTGCTGTTTTGTTACAACATGTGTCACTTTTTACATGTATCAATTTGGAATTACATAATGGCAAGCCAAATCATGTTGTGGCTGTGATTGCTGCAGTGCCTAAGGGGACCTGGCACGGGAGAATTGAAGCAGTAGTGCCCTCCTGTGGTGAAAAGGAAAATGTCACCAACTATCAATGAGATCCAAAGTGTTATTTTGCGACGACATGTGTCAATTCCTGCTATATTTTCTCACCATTCAACCATTTACCCATCAGTATTCACTCTGCTTACCTCGTATGCCTTCTCTTGTTGATATTCTGCCTTCTGTTTTTTCTGTTCCTCGTATTCTTTTTGACGTCTGCAGTGAAAAACAAAACCACAAACATGCATGACTAACCAACTGTGAACTGGAAATACACCTCCTTCCACGCTATACTGCCTTCCCAACATTCCCCTGGCCATACTTTCTAATGAAAGACACAGAGAATAATTTATCAGTTACAACCAATCTCATTCTACTTCCACTTCTCACTTTTGTATCAACCTGCTCACCCTAATTTCTCGTAAACATGTCCACACTCACAATTGATCACAATGGGTTTGGGCTGAACAATTTTAGTGGCAGGGTTAAGAAATTCTACATTTTACCTTGTGTTCTTTTTGAACTTTCATTTATATCAAGTAAAAAAAACAAAAAACAAAACAACTTGACATCTTCACAAATCCTGACACAAATGCTGAACGTCTTTCTTTAATAAAGTCAAGAAATACCGAACAGAAATCTCTCCTCCTTTCAATAATATCTAAATATTGATACAACAGCAAAATTCCTGAGTACCTTTCTCTGTCAAGTTTTTCCTGTTCAAGTTTGGCTGCCTTGTCTCTGGCTGCCAGGATTCGCCTTCTCTTCACGACGGATGCGAGATCATCATCATCTTCAGGAGGCAGGTCTAGTTCTTCCTCCTTCTTGGGGGCAGGAGGAGGGGGAGGTGGCAGCACTTTCTTGGCTTTCTTCTTCTCTTCTTTTTCTTTCTGTTCCTCTGTTTATGAAAGGAAGTTATAAAGTAAGAATAAGACCAGCAAAATTCTACATACCCAATTCTCTCATCCGAACACAGCACATTCAGTATGTATGCATTCACAAAATCAACTTAAACCCCTGCTTGAAAAATTGCAAAGTCCACCAGTCTAAAGCAGCAAATGTAAATAATGACACTGGTCATGTCCCATGGTAATGGATCAGAGTAGACAGATATACTACTGCAGTACTCTGTTGAAAGGTTTCCCAAGCTTTCAAGGTTATATCATTTGGGGTAGTATGTGTCTCAAAACTGCAAGACTTAACCCTTTCACCACCATGGTTTTACCCAAACCCATTGTTATCAATGGTGATCTTGGACCTGTTTACAGGGAACTGGGTGAACAGGTTAAACTTTTGCTCAAACTTCCCTCAATGAAACTTTCAAACAATCTCTTACTAAATGAAAAATAAAAATCACGGGTCATTGTGCAAAGTTGAGTACTAGAGAAACAAATTACCTAACTTTTACCGATAATTTATATTCACAGTGGCTGCCATCTCCGTGTTACATTGTAATTCTAGGGGGGAAGATAAAATTTTTCGATTTTTGAGAAACTAAGACAGCAAAGTTTTCTTACTCAAGGAGTTTTAAAATGAGCCCCAATAAGTAGTAGATCAGGAAAGAATTGCAAAAATTTGAGTGTCTGAATATCTGTCCCCGAGGTACACATTCTACCTTTAAATTTCAACCTGCCATCCAAACCCTCACCAGTCAAAGTTCAACCTCACTATTTTAAACCACAGAGCTGGACAAAAACTATATTCAAACCAGGGAAATGAGGGTTAACACTGTTTGATGAAGACAGATGTTGCTGAATATACACTGTGATGTTGTGTTGAGAAAGGATTCAGAAATCAATTTTGTCACCTACCATCAAACTTCTCACATTCTTTCTTTTCTCCATCTTCTTCATTCTGCGATGTCTCTCCTTTCTTCTGCTTGGCTGCATCTCGCTCTTCCTTCTTCTTTTTCTTGGCAGCTTTCTCCAAGTCTCTCTTGGCCCTCCTTTGGAATTCAAAAAATGAAAATGAATTCATTAGTGGTGTCTCTGGATAATGTCATAGGTCACCAGTGAGGGGTCAGAGTTCAAAAGGTTAACTTCATGGAGAAAAGCAGGACTTTGCTTACCCTGCATCAAAAAAGTCCATGAGTAACACTGCTAGAAGATTTTGACAGGTCTATGTTGATAGTAAAATATATTTGTTGTGATGGGGATTATCTCAGGAGGCGAGACAGCTGGTTGGAGAAGATCCTATACTTATGGTGTTAATCGGTCTACAAAATGGCATGCTAATGACCCTTTCATTACAAAAATATTACCTATCAGGTCAGTCCAAATCTACCGGCCACATTTGGTATGCAAGCCTCTATTCACATTCCGAATTTCGACGCTTGTGCACTAGGTGCAGTCAACTGATATAAATTAATTCATAAAAGCGCAAATATTGCTCAAAACAGCAATGTTCAATGTCAATACTCACATGAGTTTTGCAGCATTGTTTTGCTTTTGTTCCATGAAATCCTGAACTGAGAATGAGGACATGATCCTGTGACAGAGACCAACCATGATTTGTAACTTGTCAGCCGACTCTAACTCATAATACTCATAGCTTTCCAGTCTCTCTATCAGATCAGGCTCCTGTAAAAGAAATAAAGATTCTGCTTTCAAGACACTTTATATCAGGAAAATATAAAGAACACAAAGCCGTTTTCAAGGAGAAAAAGCAATTTCTCATGTGCTTAGTATGCTAGGAATGTCAGAACCCCAGTGAGCTTTAAATTTTTTCTCACAGTGTATAAATTGATGAATGAAACATTTCTATACCCAATTGCTTGCTTGTCATATCCCTGAGTACTTCTCAATGGCCCAGTGCAAGAGGGACATGCCTACTATGCTTTAACACAGCCATCTTTCTTTGACATGCATATGTACTGGCAAATAAGATGACGCCTAATGACTGTCTTTCACACCTGCCCCCAGCTAGTATGAAACTGATGTTTTTGATCTCGTATAATTGCATTCCATCTCTGCCAATGAGTGTGTGAGATTCTACTATTCTTCAACTATGGAGCACGAAGATTTTTGTCATTCAAAAAAAACAACAAAGATTTTCATATGAGCTGCAAAAATGCACAGGGTTCAATGCATTTGACATTTTATATTGAAACAAATATATTTTATAATGAACATTTTTGGATACTAAAACATGTCCTCTATGGCTGGAGTGAGACCACAGCCTTGTGCAAAGATGAAAAGACAATAAATGTACTCACCACGTCATGCTCTTCAACGATTTCCTCCTCATCACTGTCTTCAGCTCGGTCCTCATCTTCATCATGTGGCCGCAAGCACAACCTGACCAGTTCTGATGATGTGTGCATGTTGACTGGAATATCGGAAACGGCAGCGCCTAATTCTTTGTAATCCTACATGGAGAAAATGAAAATCAATTCTGTCAAACTTGATTGGAACTCTGATAAATGGCATGTTTTACCTTTCTGGGGCTGCTTATTTAAAGACATATAGTTCAGGGGTCAGATTGTCTTGCCAGGAAATTTACTCACTAGATTACAATTTCATTGGAAAACAAAAGGCTGTGACACCTTCATAATCCTCTTACAGACCAGAACAAATTCAATCCCCGGGATCGAATCTCCAACCTTTACGAGAAAAAAACAATAATTTCTTCAGAGGGGTCCCAGCTCTCGATATAAAAGTTGAAATTTTCCACCTCAAATTCCCTGCCACAAGGACTAGTATTTTCTCAAGGAATTATTCAGATACAAATATTCTTTAATTTTAAAAGGGACCCTTATTTTCCCAAATGGGAAGGGTCCCGTCTCTAATGTAAATACAGAAGTTGAATTTTCTTACTCAAATTACCCAGCATGAAGAGTAATGATTTCCTTATAGAATGATTTGAATCCAAACATTCAAAAACCATTTCACTCAACTGGAACTTTCTCTTTCTGTAGTACATTTTCAAATCTTTTTATGGACATAAATTTAGACAATGGTAATATATATTTGAACATTTACAATGTGAAACGGCCAAGTGTTGAAAACTCACCTCAGCTATCCCATCCTGCAACAGTGTTTGAAGAAGAATAACAAGTACTCTGGACAAGTATCCAAAACCTTCTTTACCACTGACTAAGGCTTTCATCAGACACTCTGAAAAATAAAATTAATGATAACTTTTTCAATCAGTCATACATATATGCAGCCTTGGGATTCACTCCGAAAAAGTGAACATGATACTGCTTGATAAAAAACATCATGTGTGTAAAGTTTCACTCATTCTGAAATAAACTTCTACAATATTTTTTCATGTGTGTGAATTCTAAATATTCAAAGGAATTGTTCATTTATTAAAAGTAAAGAGAAATCACTATTGACAAGATAATTTTGCACAAATTATGTATTTGGCACAGTGAGTTCCTTGAGATAAATAAATGTGCCACTGACTCGAAAATTCTAAGAGACTGTAAACTTGCACTCTGCATACTGGTACAGGCTGTTGCCAAGACATTTTTGGACTTTTCTGGTTGACTTGAAGAGTTTGTGAGTTACAGGGTACCCTTCTTATGCATCATTTACATATTTTTGTAAATAAGCTCATATTATATCTACTGTATGAACAAATTGAAAAACTTTGCACACAGTACTACATTAGTAGGTACAGGGATGACAGAAAGAAACTTCTAAAAATTCCTAAGTAAATTAAAGAGTTAATGAGTTACAGAGCACACAGAGATTTGTAACAAAAAATGACTTGTAGAGTTTCCACCAACCTGCAGTGATTGGATAAGGATCATCAGGCATAAGTAATTCAGCATAGCAGCTGATGAATTCTACAACCATGGCTATGTCACCAAACAGTGTGTTTGGCAGTCCTTCCGGCAGCTGCACTAGTTTTGGTATAGGCAATGGTTTCAGGTTTTGTAATTCTTGGTCTTCATAGCGCTGTGGAGAAACCAAAAACACAACTTGTGTTCAGTCTAACTAGGGTGTTCACAGTTACAAGACTGAGCCATGAGTTCTGCAATTTTTCATACATCAGACTGATCCATTATTTTATTTTAATATCATGAAAACATAATAATATAACATTATCAACAAATGCCCATGCTTTACACAAAAATAAACATCTTTTTTCTCATTCGTTGAGAGGTATCTTCCCTAGTCGACACTGACCTTTGCCCTTTCTTGTCTCAGCTTCTTCTCGTCTTGTAGTTTCTTTTGTCTTTCTAACTTTGCCTGTTGCTTTCTCTGCTCTCTCTTCTCCTGCATGGCCTTCTCCCGTTCCTCCGGCGTCATCATTTTCCTGGAAATCAAAGTCAAAGCATTGTGCAAATCAGCAAGTTGTCTCCTCGTCGTTAACGAGAGTAAATCCTACATGTGACACTTGTCATGTCTTCTGCAAAGAAGACTTAATTAAATGTAGATTATGTAACCAACTGAAAAATAATTTGCTTTAACACTATGGCAGAGGAGGATAGAATCTCATCACCTTGGTAACAGTGATCTTTGTAATATGATGTGAGCTTTAAACACAGGAGATTCCCAGCAAAAGGCTACAGCAAAGTGGAACAAGACAGATGACTGCCATAGAAATAGACACAAGTATCTACATATATGGACAGATGCATGAGCAGACAGATTGACATACAGATAGACAGATGTACAGGACAACATTTAGAAGGCAAAAGATGTGTTTACCATCGTATCCTTTCCATTCTGGCTTCAAGTTTCTTCTGTACATCAGTTCTGATATCAACATCCCTAATTGCACTGACTCGTTGCATAGTAAGCTCCCTGACAGCCCGGCTCACCAGGTGTTGATACAAAGTCTTATTGTTGTCCTTTCTGGCCTTCTCAAGCCTATGCAGTACACAGTGAAAAATTACAGAAAGGATAAAATGACCGTAAGTCACACAGTAGGACACACAGACACGAGGCTCCCAGTCAGTAGATTATATTGTATGTCGCACTGTTAGTGGGTAACATAGCAAATTATAGTTGATCTCATGATAAATCTTGACTAAGGTAATAGTCACAAATTAAAGTGTGTATAGCTGCAGTTGATAATTGTGAGGTAGCTTAGAAGTATATAAGACAGACTGTTTGTCAAATGGTAGGTTAAAAAGTACATAGATAGGATACAGTCAGTTTGTCCCAATCAGGTTTCTTTTCCATTGTTCCTTTCACCCTTCTTCCTCTGTACACAGTTGAACCAAACCCCACATTCACACTTTCACCACCATAGTTTGGACTAAACCCATTGTTATCAACGGTGAGTGTCGGCCTGTTCACAGGGAATTGGACAAAAAAACCACTGTGGTCTGATAATGATATCCAGGAGATAATAAGTCAAAGGGCTATAGCTTGTCGCACATCTTTTTTGTTATTTGTTTCATTCACGCACCATCAGTTGCAGCCCTTCTGCATGTATTGGGCAGTGCAAAACGATGCTATCCAGTCCAGAACTTTATATTTTTTGATAGATTTTTTTGTATATTCCAAATCACAAGAGTGAGACTGGAAAGATTTAGAATACTCACTTCTTTGCTATGAGTGGTTGCCTTGGTGACCTGGGAGATTTTGGTGTTTTCATTGGACTTGGCGTTCCTTTCTTTTCCACTTTTAATCCCTTCTTCTTGGCAATATCAAACAATGTGACCTGGATCTGTGACAGTGAGCAACACAAAAATCAATAAAGCAAGGATGTAAAATTAACTACGAATAGGAAGAATTGGTTCAACTAAAAAAGCATCTAAATGAACAAATTTCTGTAATGTTGGTGTTCTGGACTCAAAGGCTTCTTGTTAGAGGTATTGCAGTTGCAGAAAATGAAGGTTTGCTTTTACATGCTTCCATTTTGAAACAAATTGAACAACTGATAAACATTTCAGCTTTACTTTGCTGGCATGATCAAACTTGCAAGTCTAATTAAAATAACAACTGTTGGAATAAATAGATTTCTAGTTTCCCAAAACTTTTTTAGATTTGACAGCAAGCTATAACCACTCCATGTGCATCAACACTGTGTTTAAACATTTTCCTTCTCAACTGCTCAAAATTTTGAAATTCCCTTCCCAATATTTATGCAGAGAGGATTACAAGATGGCCAACCACATTTAATAAATGTATAAAACAAAAGCATAGACAGTTCCCCGTCAATGTCTATGATAAAATGTTACAACATTCTGGTGCATAAAACACCATCTATATTCTTGACTTTACCTTCTTCCTCTTTGGAGTCCCTGAGACACCCTTCTTGGGTGACTTTTTGGTTGGAGTTTTCCTAGGAGACTTGGTACTTTTCTTCTCCTTTGCTGTTCCTTTGCTCTGCTTCTTGCCCTTAGCTTTGCTGTCTTTGTCCTTTTTCTTTTTCATCTTTTGGGCATCTTTACTTTTATGCTTGGGGTCCTTCTTCTTCGGTGATGACCTTGGAGTTGAACTCTTTGATGATCCACTGCCTTTCTTTGGCGAACTGGCATTTGAACCCTGGTCTGATTTTCCTTTTTCCTTGTCGATCATGTTTTTGAAAAATATCAATGGCATGGAGGCAAAGTCTGAATCTGAATCCGAATCTGAGTCTGAATCCGAGTCTGATGATTCCGAACTTGAGCTGATAAGAACCACAGTCTGTTTCTTAGGAGATGAAATATTTTTCTTAGGACTTTTCCCTGGACTTTTCCCAGGAGAACTGAGTTTCTTTACCGAACTCGACAGTAACTTTGGACTGGACTTTTTCTTGGCAGCATCCTTGAGAGTGATAGATTTTTTGTCAGTTTTCTTTGGAGCTTTGTCCTTGGTTTTGGGTTCTGTTTTAGCTTTTTTCGCTGGTTTACCGGCAGCTGACATAGATTTCCTTTTGCCCAGACCTCCATCAGGTGAGACCTGCACAGAAAACAAGTAGCATGTAAATGACACTTGTGTCAGATTGTAATACAGACACCAACTGTAACATACTTTAGGGAAAGTCATCAAATGAAAATCAAGGCATCCATAAAATCACTGTAACACATGTGTGTACCTGCTGACTGACAAACATTTCCAAGATAGGATCAAGTTAAAAGAAATCACCATGTTTATGTATGTCTTTTCAGGACAAGTAAATAAAAGTCAAGTTCATGTGTGTTTCCTAAGGGTCTTCCCATGAACATATGCATTATTATAAAATGTGTTGTATGAGTCTTATTATGCTTTACTGGTCTTCACTAACTTTGTCTCATTGCTACTGTAGAAAGCTGGCTGGAGCTGGAATTATGAAAAACGTTTGAGACTGTACCGGGTATATTTGGCATAGTCACTATTCTAATCATATTTGCACACAATGTTCACATAAAATTTCCATGTACAATCAGTCTCAGTACAATACATATACATTGCACTTCTGTGATAAACAAAATTTTCTGTAACGTTCACATACAAATTTTCAAATGTGTTCATTACAAGAACCAGGTTCACTGCATAAGTACACCACACCACTATGATAATATCAAACTTTCAACATTTTAAACTGAGCAAAAGATTATGTAAAATTACCGAGCAGTGCCCTTACACTTGACTATTAAAGTCATCATGACATTATGATTTTGCAAATGTTTATATCCTATAATACCATGCTGTAAAAGGTTTTTCTGTGTCTCTTCTTCATGAGAATAGAATAAAAAACACAAACACATACTAGCGGGATTTCTATCAGCTGTGCGTGATAACTAATATGATTACAAAACTTACCTTTTTGGGGGCGAGTAAAAATTCAGCAAATTTGCTGGGCAGTGAGTATTTCTTGACCAATGCATCATCAACAATCCATGGGCTGTTTGGGTTAGTTCCTGCACGAACTGCATGAGATCGTATAAATAACTTGATGAGATCTTTGTTTGGGGTTCTGTTCACTCTCCTGATAAAAGAAGAAAAAACACACATCGTTGTTATCTCAGATACAAAAAATCAACACAAGGCACTATCCACATGAAGATGAACTGCCATTAGTATATAAACATATTGACAAATGGTATTCGGGTAAGATCATGCCTTTTGCTTTCTCTTAAGGCTTTGGAAAACCAATATTTGCTGTAACCCAAAACGGCCACTCAGAATATGTTTCATGACACACCTGATCCATTTTCAGCGAAAACAGAAATTTTCCAATATCACTCATCCAAGTGGCAAACAATGTCGTCTTTGTTTCTGGAATGGCCCCATGTATAGATGGTGTTTTTAAACTTGTCAAGATAGGAGTTCTGTACAATGTAACATTTTCCCAATTGTTAACCAGTAACTTGTTCATTACATGCATCAACACATTCCCATTATGGCACATTGATGAATCACACCACAAATTACGGATGATATGTGTCAAATATTAAGTTCAGTTCAGTAGAATAATTTACATAGCTTGGTTTAATTCCTTTTCATATTTTATGACATCATAACACACTGACACAAGTTACAAAACCGATGGAACAAATCTGCTTTCAAATTTGACTTAAACACCTTTATTAACAATCTTTAAAATTTCTAAAATCATCAAAGAATTCCCTCTATCACTCAACGAAAAAACAATCTACATGGAAATGAATCATCAGTCTACAAAAGGTATGCAATCTTCTGTGGAACACAGATTGCCAGAGAGGGCAGTTCAGTAAGACTGCCCTCTGTAGGTCAAATGTGATAAATGTGGAAGTTACTTACTTGAGGTCAGCTGCAGGCACAGAACTGATGATTTTGCCCTCGTTGGATAACTCCACATTGTATTTGTACAGATGCTGTGGGAAGACAAGTCAAAATACATCAGATGCAGAAACCATGTTTGTTTTGTAAATTGGGTCACAAGTGACAAAATGACACTTTTGCTGAGTACATAATGTTGTGCAAAATTTACTTGAGTCCATAATGGTCCAGGAGGGGGTACATTATTGCTTAAATATAAATTTTAATACATTAATGATGCTTGAGAAAAACTCTAAAAAACTAATATGTCTGTATATTGTTTGTCATCCTTTGTCAAATGGAGAGATCTCATAATTATAATCACTCAATAAAAGAGATAATTTCATATTAAAACTCAATAGAAATCTCTCTTCATGTTTGAATGATTTCCAATTCATTTATGTTTCCAAAAATGACTTGTTACTCTTGCACAACCAACATTTGCAAGTTTGCAGATAAACCCACACTTTACTAGAACCACGTCTACAATTTGTTTTTGTGGGAACATGTGGTCAGAAGGAAATACACTTGAGCTGTGTATAAGCAATGGCATCAGGTACTGAAGGTAACAGGTTTGTAACAACCACAGAAATGCAATGGCTTGAAAATAAACAGCCTGTAGCCTTCACTTTTCATACTGTTCACAAGATTCAACTTCAAAAATTCATATTCATTGCAAGATCACAGTATTTTTATTTTACAAATCCAGTGTTCTCCATAGCTTGGAAAAACAGAGTGACAATTTTACATAGCAATACATATTCTATTGTTGTGAAAATGTATTCTTTTGTATTATTATTACCATATGAATAGCTTGCTGGAAAACAGAGGGGGATCCCTTCCTTATAATTACCACAGTTGCAGGCACACAGTCCATGTAGCCGACAATGAGATGCAAATGATATGCGGTTAAGGTCTCCTCAACTAACTTTCAGCTGGTTGTTCACTTTCTACTATTTTTATAGTATTTTATACAAAGGCACAGACTTATTCTACCTGCAACTTAAAACTGATAGTGATTTTGTAGCCCATTCTTGACTATTTTTCATAGTTTTTGGTAGCCGGTAACACACACTTCGTGTTCGTGTCGGTTACATGGACGATCTGCCCAGTTGCATTTCAGATAGGCAATGAGCAGATAGTTTCAAATAAGTAAACCTTACAATTTCATTACAATTGTTCCCTACACAGTTTAGAAGCTAAGGGTGGTTTCATGACTTTTCACCATCATTTCCCTAATGATTAGAGAATGCAGCCGGCAAAATGGCATACTGACCTTGTTGATTTGGTCTTTCTTGGGTGATCCGGTGCCAGATGATGAAGAACCTTCTGTGTTTTCTTTATCACTGGATGGTGAGCTGCAGTTACTTGGCAGCTACGGGGATAGTCAAAAAAGAGAAAATATTGAAGGCCTTCATGAATATTATTTTCTCACAAATCCATTGTGAGAGTGTGGATCTGTTCACAGGGAATTTGGGATGAACAGGTTAAGTGTATGATACAATCTTACACCACAGAAAATGGCAAAATACCCGCAGTACTGTACATGTGAAAAGGTGGCGTCAACTCAAAAGCATTGCAACATAACCAGAATTTCATTATTTTATTGAAACCTAAAGGTTACACAAACACAATACAGATCAATGCATGATGGCAGACGACAGACTGAAGTGCTCTTGCAGGGATGAGGAAACCAACAAGCCTTAGCTCATGGGCTACAGCTGTAGTAGTTTTTGTGGCTGGGCTGGTATTTTTTTCACATCCATTAGGCCAAAGGATTTATGAATTTTCCAGCTGGTGACTAAAATGATAGCTGGTTACAGTAGTTGTCTAATGGATGATGAGCTGATTATCTGCTTTGTCCCCTAGCCTGTAGGCTTTTGATATCTAAAAATGATTTGCTCACCCCTACCTTGAATTGCCTGTTTGAAAAGGTCAGAAGTTCATAATCAACATGCCAAAACCATGAGTTGGCGCCATGGCCATTGAAAAATAAAATTATTCTGTTACAGACAGTGTGCCCTCTAAGCCTATTTGGTGGGCCATGACTCATGAATATTCTCTGTGACACAGAAGATTTTCAATTGAATAGGAAATTATACATTGTGACTCAAGAAAATTTCACAAATTTTTCAATTGACTCAAAAGTTTCCTGAAATCTCTTTTGTTAGAGGGCACACTGGTTATAGACAATGGAAATTTGGATCAAAGTTTGGAGGATATGAAACAAAATCCATCAGTATCTGATGAACCTGACCTCTGAAGGTAGATTTGACAGTAAACCAGTATGACTCAGAAATAGCCTCTGTTTTTTTACACCTTAATTAGCTTTATTGTTTCTCTCAGATAGGATATCAGACACATTGTTTGAAAATGACTCTATGAAACCAATGCACGGCCTTTGAAAATACAAAGGTCAAAGAGAATTATCTTCTAGACAGTTACATAAAATTTTTGTCATCATGGCCGATCTATGACTTTGACCTCTGACCTCTAGAAGCCATTCATTGACATTTGTTCACTTTATTGTTTGGCAATTTTTGAGCAAAGTTGCAGTGACTGTGTCTGAAAAAAATATCAGTTCTTCAACGATGGTTACCGTCTCTTTATCGACACATAAGAAACAGAGAAATGTTGAGTGAAGGTGTATTGATATTTACTGAATGATTCTGACAAATACAGGTCATCTTTTTGCTTGAGGTTGAGTCTGGGAAAATCCGTTTATGTTTTGGGAATCCTCATACCACAGAATTTCTGTTGTCTCTTAATATGATTGCATTGATACACAAAGGAGAAGCCAGGCAGCATGACTTGGGTACCAACTTTAATAGAAAATACTGACAGCAATACACTTGTAGAAACTCTTATATTTGAAGGAATATTTAAACGACTGAAGCATCTGTGGCTTGTGGATTTTTACAATACTAATTTTCAAGTTTAGTTTGATACAAAAGGTTAATAACCCGTCCTCACAAAGAGATGTATTTGTGCATGTTATTACATTTGTGCGAGAAACGTATCGATGGTCCCCGTGGAGTTGAGTACAAGTCATGTATTGGAGTCTCTCGACTTAACCAAAAATATGACTGCCCACTTACAACTTCATCATAACCACTAACATTATGTGTATGATTTTCGAAAAAACACAAACGGACAATTCTATATTCAGTTAGAAATCCTGTGTACAGGAACATGTATTGTCTTAAAAGCTAGCTTTCAGAAAATGGCAATTAAAATGGGAAATCAGAGCATTCATCACCAATTGAAGTTATGTCAACAGGAGTAAAATATATGAAGGCAAGAATAAGACTAGATTATATTTTGTGAAAATATCATGCTAGTAAAAGATAGAACATCAAGGCTTCAAGGTGACCTCTTGCATCAACAAATGAGGTTAAAAAATTTCCTAACATCCTAACAGATTAAAAATGCCCATCTCTTTTGATCATAACGTGAGAAAATCATTTCACTACACCTACTCAAACATTTGAACAGAAACGTACAATGTCACCGGCATTGACTCAATGACAAATAAATTAAATTGATAACACAAAGGACAGAAACCTCAAATTAACAGGCCTCGCCTGTCCGACACAATGCTAATCTCAACCAGTTCAAGGAAATTTGCAAGAAAAACCTTCGAAATCCATAACTTGAACCACATGGTCACGTATATCATGACAAATATTGATCTTCAAAACATCGTGATGACTACTATGTGTAAAGCGAAAGGACAGATGGAAATCCGATAGCACATGGGTACAGACAGCCAAGCAAACACATCAAAACTGAAATGACTGGCAAATATTAAAACTCACATTTTCACAAAAAATTTGTACAACGATTTGGTATATTGAGATAAATTTTTATACAACCATCATTGACTATCTCCACTTGTAATGAGTTTGTATTATTTAAATTTGTGTTAGAAATAGTCATGAACCCTTCAGTTGCCAAGTTCATCAGTCACTATTGTGTGAAATAGGTTGACTCATAACTTGTTTGACAACACTCTAAATTCAAACATAACTGTAAGTTTCAGTGTACGACCTGTCTCACAAGGACATTCACAAAATGGCAATTTTCCTCGACTTGCCCTGATAATAATAGTGTATGTCACAGTGATCTTCTGTGTGACTTTATGTTAATGCCTGCCTTCGGTGACTAGCCCTGAGAAACATAAAAACACTCTGCGGAAATAAATAGATTATGTAAAGCTTCGAGCGTTAGACCTTTGAAAGTGACCGTGCTGACATTTTATGCAAGTATGAAATATTAAAATGTTTTCAAATGAACGGTAGCAGGACAGCAGACATTTATATCCTTGAAAATGTGATATTATGAGTAATACAAGAACAGAGAGTGAGGCTTATGGAAACTATTTCATCTCACAATATCGGATTCTTTTTGTGAAAATTTGCAGACTTAAATTCATGCTAAAATATTTGGCAACAGAATCAGAAGTGGAAACACTTTCAAAGTCAGTGAAAGATATTCTGGTATACCAAATAGTAGTTTGATAATTACACATCACAGTTCCTGAATTATACCTTTTCCTGCCAAGTTTATATTTAACCATTAGGTCAAGTTGGTTAAAACTAGTAAAGCAAAACATGTCCCATATGGTGCATTTTAACAAAGACTCAAAGATTTGAAGGTCCCTGAAGACAGGGATATTGTAAAGATGATTTTTACAAACTAAAGCTGCTATAACATACCAAGCTAAGTGGGTGAAAATACATACGGTTTTGGCTCAATACTGCTTTTGCCGATTTGGCAGATTGGGAAGTGATACTGTCTGGCAGGAAAAGGGATAATACGGATGATTGTAAAAATTGCTGATGTTTAACAAAACTAAAATTCATGGAAACTTGTCCTAAATCTGTTGGTAGGAACATGGCAAATGGCAAGATGTCACTTCTTTGTTAAGACAGTGGCATGAATACGTATTCTTTAAATGGGTGCTATCTTATCATATACCTCCAAATTTGAAAGTGGCTGTTTCTGATACAAGCTTTTCTGATATCTTTCATACTCCATGTTCATGAGACAAGCTTTTCTAACATCCTTTATTTCTCATGTTGATGATATATGATCGGCTCACTTCAATTTTCTATTAACACATGCTAAAGAACCTAAAACAACTTTCACCACCAATGCCATGATAGTGTACACACAGTACTTTTAGAGAGAGCCAAATTATTTGGCCTCAAGTCTGTTGACCCATCAAAGTAATCATGTGAAAAGACTCCACCAATTCTGGTTCTCTGCTAGTATATGGGTTATGATCAAGGCTACGTTTGTTGACCTAGTATTTTGGAGACAAAAGTATGGCACTGTAAAGTCATGCACCTATAGTGTGCCCATGTAAAGAAAATCAAGAAAATTAAGAATACAAAAAATGATACAGAAGTTCCAAAACCATAAAAAGACTCTCTACAGCAAACAACAACAGTTTACATCAACTGATCACCATGTACTAAGCCAATGATAGATTGTTAGCCATTAGCCGATCCCTTGTATTCTTCTGTAAAACACACTAGCAACAGGCGTGAGTGTTTCTGATTTCCAAACTATTCAGGATGATTGGCATTTAAATAAGGTCAAGCGGGTCATAATGACAGCGCCCTCTACAATGATGGAGAGTTAGATTTATGATCCGTAAGTGCATTTCACAACTGGCCACAGAATTTGACATCATTTCTTGGAACATGATTGAACTAATTGGGCTGCATTAAAGTGAAACTGAAATATCATACGTGACTGATCTAACTGTGCAGGAATCTCTACAACTTTGATGCTCATTTCCCTACGTTCCTGTAAATCCAACAATGAGGATGAATGTCGAGAACAGCCGACCTTTCATCCTGTGATGCAACATTTTGCTTTTTTAGACACAGTAGGGAATTTATCAGCGACTGAGCCATGGTGCAGGTTTCGCTGTAAACTCAACTCAATAAACTCATGGCTGTTTCCTTTAAACAAAAGCCACACCCCTTGCTTGTACCCTGACCTGAAAATCCGCCTTCCGCACTGCATAACACTGACACTACAAGGCAGGTAAACCGTGTTGAACCTAGTGTAATTATATTTGCTCTACGTGTCAACAGCCATACACAACTTATTCTTTCATTTGTTGCTATCTGACATCTGGGCATTTCAACAGATAAATGAAATTCTGGCTGCAACACAGAAATACCGATCACCTCGGAGACTCACATGCACTAAAAACAGATGTAATCACAGTGTGTCCATATTAGGGACACTGGACAATATAAGCAAGCATTGACTATCCTGCTATTTTCCCTTCAAATATCATCTTTTCCATGAAAAGGGATATGGTCTCTGTAATCCATTCCCTTTCAGTAGCTAGTTATCAATGGAATAAAACCATCTACTTGGAAAATCTTGAACACCCAGCATTCATGTTGCAAGAAATTAAGCAAAGTTTATGCAAGAGAATTTTGACCGTAATTACACAGCTTTTTCTCCTGAAAAAACAAAAATGGGACTGGTTTTCTGGGGCTGAATGTTAGAAACAGCTTCAAAACTAAAATCTGAGAGCAGAGAGGCAAAGCAGTCAGTAAGTTTTGTGGAATGCCTGTGCACTGAACGACAAAGCCATCCGTTGTCTGTGCACTTTGTTTTCATTGATTCTGCAATATCAAAGAGGTCAGTTGTATTTGTCTGAATCTTGAAATTTGGCAAAAGATGCTATTTACCCGACTCATGGATTGAATATAGAATGGAAAGAAGTGATGGTAGGAATCAAAATACAAATATCAAATACAATTACATGCCAATGAACCAGTAGCTGCCCCTAAAAAATGACAATGTAAGTATAAACAACAGCAAGGCTTCATTTTAAACTCATAGAGTGAATATTATAATCAACAAAATTCTAGGATCAAAATCAATTTGGAGGTTTTCATTACCATATTGGCAGCAAATAACTAGAAACTACACACACACTTTTTCTTCTTTGACCCTACAACCACACACTTCAAGATCCAATTTTTGTCCACAGGTAAATTCTTTTACAACCCAGATCACTATGCTTGCAAATTCATAGATTAACAATTCATGTTATGACATATCAAGTTTCAAAACTTATACACATTTGGAGTCCAAAAAAGACAACCGCTTTCTCATTTTAGCCCAAGTGTGAAGTTAGCGTGTTTAGGATTTAGAAACTGTCGTAGAAATATTGACAGTCTTACAATGTGCCATAATCCTACTACCTGTTTGATTGAAGTACAGAGATTTTTATCATGACATTTTAAACAGTATTTTCTAAGGTCTATTTAGGTCTTTTAGGTCTCTCTTTAATCCTAAAATCATCGCTAAAATGTTATCCAGCACCTACTGATATTGTTTCCATTAAACATCGATACACCCAGCATGAGATGAACTACTACTACACCAAACATCACAAGTTTTAAATGGGAGGTTTAATAGAAAATTATGACTTTTGAATTTATTTTGTGTAGTGACAACCATCTATTTTTTTCACAGACAACCAAAAGCTATTCCGTTATCTAAATTGACCGCCACACAGCTGAACCCTACATGTACAGGCTGTACCAAGAGTCACTTCTACATGCATAAAACAATGAGATATAATTTACTTTAAATGTGAAATCTGATAATCGGGACAGTTTCTCACTGTACATGATAAATTTAATATTGTACGCAACCAAACATGATGGACAAGTCACATTGGAGACTAACCATGTTCTACACACACAAAATTTATGTGGTGTTGTTATACCTTTTTGTGAAGGTTATTATAGTTTATGCAAAGAGTATCTACCTAAATAATGTAGTGTTGAAAAACAAGAAATGCAGAAGAACACATTGACATTTGCAGATTGTAAAAGGTCGCTTTCTTACCTCATCTTCACGTAACTTGAGAACTTTTGCAATTTTTCCCTTCAAGCTGTTCCATGAGAATGCAGAAAGTAAGCAATTATTACCAGACGGAATAAATCATTCAATGCAACATCATCTGAGTAACCACTGAACAAGATCATTTTGTCCTTTCACTTGTTTACAAATCAATGCCTTTTCTCTGACTTACAGGGCTGACTGTTTGAGTTGTGTGAAAATAGATCAAACTGATAGACTTTTCTGAAATAAAAGAGTTGGACACTTTCTATCAAATGTCTCATTTTACAAGCTACAAAGTGCACATATAAAGAAAACATGAACTCCAAGATATTATTTTTTTATTATATCGTAATTGATATGTTTCATTTATATTTCAGTAAAAACATCATGATCATGATAATTCATCTGACTACACATATCATGACTGGAAAAAGTATCCCATCCAATGTGCTATGGTTGTCATTTTGCACTGATCTTGACGTACTGACCTTCAAAAGAGCAACTGTGAACGTGACACAACCAAACCATTGTAAAATTCAAAATGACATTTTTCTAAAGAGACAACTGAGGTCAACATAATAGTCTGCTACCGTCTTTCATATCAAATTATATTTTATGCACAACACCTCTTCATTTAAGGCATATTTTAAGAAATTCACTCACACCATTTTCAATTTCTGAGGTTCAGGAATTGCTCCAAAAAAAATCAAACCTTGTGTCCCAAAGACACCGACAATAATGCTACTACTCACACTTTTCCAGTCACTTTGATGGTTAGTTCTACAGGTTCATCTTCTGCAAAGATTGCATGGACATGTTGATGGGATTTGTCAACCAGATTATCCAATGGAATTGTATCTAGGGTAAACAGGAAAATGAAAATCAGTGTGCAAAGCTGACGATATTTCAAAGCACAGGGTTCTCCACAAGGGGATTTTTGGGGCGGGCCACCCCTTTGTTGTTGGAGCAATCTATGCATATGTTAGTAACCATACAAAAGAATGATTTTCATAGCAATAGAATATGCAAATTTGGCATTGTTATGCAAATGTTCATCCCTCCATTTTTCCAAGCTGTGGAGAACACTGAAGCGTATTCTATATGACGCACTACTGACTCTAGGGTGTGCTTTCTGAATCATGAATTATACGTGAAGACACAGGGCTAACTTTAATTAGGAAATGTCAGGAAATTCAAAAAGTGACTCATAGTCCGAGAATCTAAAGGTGAAACAGTAATGCATATTTAATCACTCACAGCGGTTTCATCATTGCCGACACACTAAACAAAACTTCTGTAACAATTACTTTTATCAAAGGGCATGAAGTATACTATTACCAGAATGAAAGTGCATCTTAAATTATGTCAAAAGTTTTTTTGTTTTTTGGGGGTTTTTTTTAAGACAACTGTCAATGCTAAATTTTGGCATTTACAGAACGGTAGCTTCTAAAACAATGTTTTCATGTGATGTCATCATAAACAGTACCATGTTGTAAGCTTGGTCAATGATCAATAAAGTGTTCATGATTCATAACAGGGGTCACTTTTGTGATGCTACCTCTCACTAACAAATATCTTTGGGAAAGTTGAGTGACGTCTATGGTGCAGTTAATTTTCAATATTTAAGAAGATGACTTTCCACTTTCATCTTGACTTAAAAATTACTAAGTGAATTATAGTAACTTACTGTGATGGACTATTTCCAATATTGGCTTCTCGAAGTACACTGGAAAGAGTTCTTGGAGTTGCCGGTGCGCCCTCTTTTCAGACTGCTGTGCTTCCTTGTAGGTGAGTTCAATTTTACCGGTGCACTGGCAGGTCCACACATTGTCACTGTACAGTTGCAATCGTGACGTGTATTCCCTGGTGGTATCATGAGTCAAGGAAATTGCAAATGGAATCTCTGTCAGATGACCAGGGAACTTAAAATTCAGTTTTGAAGATTCCATATTTTTTTTAGCAAGCAGAAATTCATACTGGGTGGTTCACTGGCCATGTTGTTAGATTTGCCAGTTCATAAGGATATAAATCTCATATAAAAGAAAATATTCAATCACAGAACTTACAGAGATAAATAGAGTACCATATTCCAATAGTGATGTCATTGTCTCTTACAATGATAGGTCATTAACCCCCATATTCCAAAGGTCAGAAAAAACAGGATCAATCATATACAGTAGGGAGAAATCTATAAAGACCAAACACAGTCCCAGGTGGAGGGACTGTGGACCAAACCATTGGAAATAACTGACAGAAACCAGAGCAAAAAACGGTGCTTCCAGAACAAAACTGATACTTAATGAAGGATATAGAAATGTACAATAATCATCACCATAATTACAACAACAATAATACCAATAATAACAACAATAATACCAATAAAATAACAATAATGTGTTATTATTATTATTATTATTATTATTATTATTAAATGTGCATCAAGAACATCATAATCGTACATACAACAGTTGGTTCATATTTGTCTACGCTTTAGATTGAAATGCTCCATACGGCCTAAAATAGTCTCTACATCAGAGATGAAAATGTTCCGCAGTGCAATTGCATACACTGTTTACCTAGGAACATTTACAAATGCATTTGTTTTCCCTATTCTTTTGATATTTAACTGGTGTATCACTATAGTTGACATAATCCTAATTATAACAATTATTTATTATGCAAATATAAATTATCGAGATGTGTTTAGCAACTAAATTTCTTTTTGTTTTGATGAAGTAAGTGCATAACACACAGAGTGAACTCTAAATCTAGTATGCAGAGCACTCATCATGATGTGTCATTGACGCTGAGTAAGCTGTAGCCAGTCCACAACCAACTGCATTGTGCACTAGATTAGTTTTATTAGCTTATTCGCCATCTAATTTTCTCATCTTTATCACTTTGTTGTAATACAAATATACAGAGAATTACAAATAGCAAAATAAATTTTACGTTTTTTGTTCATGTAATCTTAGACGGGATATGCTAGCCGAGTATTATACAAACGTAATCATAGCCAAATGTGCAGTTAATTCTGTGTCAATATTATTAGCAATTTCGAGGGTTTTGACACCTATTACAGACGAATTCAGGCGGTAAAAGAGAATTATTTTTCTCCTGGCCACACGGAATGACGCCGATTAATGGACATACGCATGACGCGAAAGGCTGCGTTATGCGTAAAATATATAAATGGCCGCTGAAGTATGTCTACGCTATACAATTGCCAGCACGCATGTATACGTATAGAAAGACACACAGGCCTATCAATGAACCCACTCAAACATGGCAACCGCCACACTCAACAATAGCGGCTCGTACGCGAATCGACCACTCACTTTTTGGTTTTAAAATAACGGCAATAACGGCGTGATCGGAACTGAATTGAATCATAAAACGGACAACAGGTATCGAAGCAACATCCAACGATAGAGAAACCCGGAAGTGACCGGACGCAAACGTCAAAATTTATCTTCCAAAAATCGCTAGTTTATACCCAAATTCCTTTGTGTGGGTATCTTCCAGTCCGAGAAAAATAGGGAATATTTTGGATATCTACCAATACAGACCGTAAAAGAAAACGTGAAAAAATGAAAAAATGGTTCAACCAAGCCATCATAAGTGGTCAAAATGACAAAATTTGACGAAAAAGTGACCACCGGTGTGGGCGGCCATATTGGATTTCCCCTCTGGGGTCTGATCAAGGATACTCCTTCGACCGAAATTCTTCTTTGGTGAAATCGATCACATAAATCGGCTCGTCTGGCTTCTTGTCCTTAAGTGGCTTTACCAATATGTGGTTTCGACGACCTAGCAACGGCATAATGTTCCAGACCAGCTGCTCTGAAGTCTGAAGAGACGCTGGGTTTGAAAATGGCGGGAATGAAGTGTTGCAAAGGGGAAGATTGGCTGGCTTCGTCACGTGACACCGATGCACACCGGCATTTCAAAAGAATGACAATTGATAGCGAACTTCCAGCAACTGTTTTAGAGAGCGAAAATCTAGTAGTTTAGCTTTACAGCAAAAAGAAGTTAAGTCCTTCCTGTGTACACCGAGATTTAATGGGTAAATTGTCAATTTCAGGCGAAACCGAAAGCGAGGCTCTAATGGAGAAAATAAACCACAAACAGAACAATAAAGGTCTTCCCCCAAGATGGCGGCGAATTTGAATGAAAGATACAACCTCATGCTCTGAAAAGTACCAGAGCGTCAGCACAATTTTATTATTATTAGCTGTGAAAAGTCTGACAAGATTTGAAGAACTTTAAAATGGGTGTCAAAGAATTATGGACGATTTTGGCACCAATTAAGCAGCACAAATCTCTTGAGGATCTAACTGGTCAAACGATTGCTGTCGACCTCAGCGTTTGGATATGTGAGAATCAGGGGGTGAAACAGATGATTGGAACAGTCACCAAACCTCATCTCAGGTTTGATATTTTTAATGTATATCACTCTTCCACACATTTTGTCGTTTCTTGTTTTTCACAAGCAAAAACAGCTTAACCTGGTTTAAGTAACTACCCCTGTAACCCCACGACAGGTAGGTCAACAACAGTAACACAATGTAATACACCAGATTTCACCTTCAAAACCAAGGCACAGGTAATGGCGTATGGTGTCCAATCCATGCCAAAATTACTACTTTGATTTTACAACACAACATGCCATTCCGAATTCTATTTTACAATTCAACATGCTATTTCACAACACAACATGCACTTCCAAATCCTATTTTACAACTCAACATGCTATTTCACAACACAACATGCACTTCCAAATCCTATTTTACAACTCAACATGCTCTTCCCAATTTCATTTGACAACACATCATGCACTTTCAAATCCTATTTTACAACTCAACATGCTATTTCACAACACATCATGCACTTCCAAATCCTATTTTACAACTCAACATGCTCTTCCCAATTTCATTAGACAACACAACATGCACTTCCAATCCTATTTTACAACTCAACATGCTCTTCCCAATTTCATTTGACAACACATCATGCACTTCCAAATCCTATTTCACAATTCAACATGCTATTTCACAACACAACATGCACTTCCAAATCCTATTTTACAACTCAACATGCTCTTCCCAATTTCATTTGACAACACATCATGCACTTTCAAATCCTATTTTACAACTCAACATGCTATTTCACAACACATCATGCACTTCCAAATCCTATTTTACAACTCAACATGCTCTTCCCAATTTCATTAGACAACACAACATGCACTTCCAAATCCTATTTTACAACTCAACATGCTCTTCCCAATTTCATTTGACAACACATCATGCACTTCCAAATCCTATTTCACAATTCAACATGCTATTTCACAACACAACATGCACTTCCAAATCCTATTTTACAACTCAACATGCTCTTCCCAATTTCATTTGACAACACATCATGCACTTTCAAATCCTATTTTACAACTCAACATGCTATTTCACAACACATCATGCACTTCCAAATCCTATTTTACAACTCAACATGCTCTTCCCAATTTCATTAGACAACACATCATGCACTTCCAAATCCTATTTCACAACTCAACATGCTCTTCCCAATTTCATTAGACAACACAACATGCACTTCCAAATCCTATTTTACAACTCAACATGCTCTTCCCAATTTCATTTGACAACACATCATGCACTTTCAAATCCTATTTTACAACTCAACATGCTATTTCACAACACATCATGCACTTCCAAATCCTATTTCACAACTCAACATGCTCTTCCCAATTTCATTAGACAACACATCATGCACTTCCAAATCCTATTTCACAACTCAACATGCTCTTCCCAATTTCATTTGACAACACATCATGCACTTCCAAATCCTATTTCACAATTCAACATCCCATTCTAAAGCTAGCTCTGCGGAGCAGGGCAGTGTTACTGGCTATCGAACAAGATTCAAAATGGCGGACGCGAAATGGTCCCCTCGCACAGAGAGAGAAATGCGAACTTTGCACAAGTCTAAAAACGCAGCTTAGCACATTGTGTATCTAAACAAAATGAGCGTGCTCGAAAACTAGGATCGATCACGATTATAAATTAAAAATTGGCTGTTTTTGGAAAAGAAACTGCGCGCTGCAATCAGCAGTTTTGTCTTTTGTGCACCGTGCGTGGGAGGCTTATCATGAAAGACCGAGATTTACTATATGGCGCATCTGATACGGATATGGTCCCATCGCATAGAGAGATGACAGTGGGCTTTGTGTAAGTTCAAAAGCACAGCTTAGCTCATCGTGCATCTAGACAAGTTGAGCGTGCTCAAAATAGGAGATCGATCACGATTTTGGGTGAAAAAAAAAACGAGTTTTCGGTGGAGAAACTGCACGTTGCAACCAGTGGTTGGTTTTGCCTATGGCGGTCAGCAGGGCTGTGGTGGGAGGCCTTTAGCCGGCAAGGGGTGGACCATTGGGGAGTGGAAAATTTTTGAAAAAAAAATTCCCCACAAATTTCAATAAAAATAATCAGCCAAAGAAACTTGAGAAAAACAGATGACGCACTTAGGTAAAAGGAAAAAAAATCCATCTAAAGTTACTTTCTGAAACATTTTTATTTTAGTCTGGATCAGATAGGCCTATACTATGATTCTTTGGCCAAGAGGGGGGGGGGGGGAGGGGAGATCTGAAGGGTATAATCGTGGCTGCAGTAAATGAAGTAACTTTTTTATTTCATAACTCTTTGTTCTGTTTATCATATTTTTTCTTTCACTGAAGTTTGGCATCGTAAAGTAATTCGAGATATAAGATAATGTAAAAATCATATCTGTGATATCGATTGTTAACAACTGTATTGTGGGTCTTTACACTATGATTAATTAACAAGAATTCAACAATTCAGGCAGCTTGCATCGGTACATAAAAGGGAAATATTCACCAATCATATGACAAACAATCACTTTCTTTGTATTTCACTATTCAACGAAACTGATTTCCATTGTAATGTTCTAAACTTTACTTTACAATTAAACATTACAAATCCGTATTTTTCTTTTCAAAATTTCATTTGTACACTTGTCTTGACGGTTGAATACCGTGCGTGTGAAATGCAATAGTGCAGAAGAATACGGATAGCGACATTACAGCGACCTCTATCGGTTGTTATCCACACAGTCTTTCTCGCGAAGTCCGTTCCAACAGAGCTTTGACCCTTGTCTGGCCCCATATTCGTATTTTACATCTCCGCTTGCTGAGGCTTAGTTGTCAGTTGTCATGGCTGTAATGTCGCTATCCGTATTCTTCTGCACTATTGCATTTCACACGCACGGTATTCAACCGTCAAGACAAGTGTACAAATGAAATTTTGAAAAGAAAAATACGGATTTGTAATGTTTAATTGTAAAATAAAGTTTAGAACATTACAATGGAAATCAGTTTCGTTGAATAGTGAAATACAAAGAAAGTTATTGTTTGTCATATGGTTGGTGAATATTTCCCATTTTATGTACCGATGCAAGCTGCCTGAATTGTTGAATTCTTGTTAATGAATCATACTGTATAGACCCACAATACAGTTGTTAACAATCGATATCACAGATATGATTTTTGGGGGAGAACCATTTGATTTCTGGGGGGATATGGAGGATTTTGAGAAAAAAAAATTGTCACCAGGTGAGAGAGAAGAAAAAAAAAATTGATCCTGTCATGGCCTGAGAAAAAAAAATTGTCATAACAGACAGAAGAGAAAAAAAAATTGTCACAATGCACCAGAAATAAGCAAAATTTGGAAACCTTATTCTCGTGTATTCTTTGCCAGCGCGCCGCCATAGGCGGCGCAAATGTTTTACCACAAGCAATTCTTATGTTTCTTTTCCCAGCACTTATGATATAAGCATGCACTCCATAGGTCTACTTTACACCTCAGTACACTCAATGTTTTCCTTCTATTTTCTGACCCAAGAAATCATTTTCAGGATTTCTGTTGCAATATCTCAATGGCATAGGCACTATCTAAAGGGGACTATTTGACTTCTGTAAATTGTGAAAATTTAAAACACAAGACAGGAGTCAATAAACTAGTGTTAAAACCAATATATTATTTTCTCAATATAAATTTGTTAGAAAGATGTACCTTGACAATGAAAAATTGAGGAAAAACAAAATATAATGAAATACAATGTGTGAGCCTTGTTTTTCTGACCACAAACACCGGATCGCAAACATACCATATTCAGGCTTTTCATTAGAAGCTGGCAGCTGGAATGACACGAGAAGGTCACAGATTTTCCGTTCCTGTATATTTATTTGTCTTCAGTCTCTGGCAAACAGAACTGTTTTTCACAAATTGTATTGTCATTGTTTGGTTGTTGAATATTGTGACTCAAAAACTGATCATGCAAAAAATGTAAAAAATATCAGTGTTCAATGTCATTTTCAAACAGTTTTACCGAGTGCAAAATAAACTGAAACTCCTCTCAGATTGCACCATTAAACACATCAATTTCTCAAAATTTCCAATACGAGAGGGGGAACCCCCTCTCGTGCTCTCCCCCTTGGGGTATTCTAACAGTTTCACTTAGTGAACAAATTAAAAAACCTCTCAGATTGCACCAGACTGCACCATTGCACACATCAATATCTTAAAAATTTCCATGCAAGATAGGGGAAAGCCCCTGTGACACTTTCCCCCTAAGCCTCTCTCATGTTCTCCCCCTGTACTTTCAAATTCTGCCCGGTCAGATATCCTAGTGAAAACCCTGTCATAATATCCATCCAAATTAAACAATATACTATATGATTAGATACTGCGTGATCTTTTATATCTTTATTTTATTGTGACTTTGAATTTCATTTTGATGTGTTCACCTTTTTCGAACCATCATGAGATAGCTGATAATAGTCTAGCAGGGCACATCAGGATTTGAAGGGTCTTTACTGTTGCTGTGTTTTGTGAATTTTACAATTACATGTATTGGTATTTAACTTTTCTAAGTGGAGAATGGTCAAAATTTCAGAGTTAGAGAGGAAGGTTACTCAAATTCATCATGGTTGGTGAAGGGGGGGGGTCACTCGAAATTTCGGAGTCTCAGGCCGTCAATAATGACGGCTCCCTTATATACAACGCATTACAAACTTGATGACCAATAAAAAAAAAATTGCACTGCTACTCCATTTGGAAAAAAAAATTGATGCAGGTCTGACAGTAGAAAAAAAAATTGCTGTCACTCTGACAGGAAAAAAAAATTTGCTCCCATACCCTCTTCCTCCATACCCCCCCAGAAATCAAATGGTTCTCCCCTTACATTATCTTATATCTCGAATTACTTTACGATGCCAAACTTCAGTGAAAGAAAAAATATGATAAACAGAACAAAAAGTTATAAAATAAAAAAGTTACTTCATTTACTGGCCACGATCATACCTTTCAGATCTCCCCTCCCCCCCCCTTCTTGGCCAAAGAATCATAGTATATCTGATGCAGACTGAAATAAAAATGTTTCAGAAAGTAACTTTTGACGGATTTTTTTTCCTTTTACCAAAGTGCGTCATCTGTTTTTCTCAAGTTTCTTTGGCTGATTATTTTTATTGAAATTTGTGGGGAATTTTTTTTCGAAAATTTTCCACTCCCCAATGGTCCACCCCTTGCCGGCTAAAGGCCTCCCACCACAGCCCTGCTGACCGCCATAGGCAAAACCAACCACTGGTTGCAACGCGCAGTTTCTCCACCGAAAACTCGTTTTTTTTCACCCAAAATCGTGATCGATCTCCTATTTGAGCACGCTCAACTTGTCTAGATGCACGATGAGCTAAGCTGTGCTTTTGAACTTACACAAAGCCTATTTTCATCTCTCTATATGCGATGGGACCATATCCGTATCAGATGCGCCATATAGTAAATCTCGGTCTTTCACGATAAGCCTCCCACGCACGGTGCACAATAGACAAAACTGCTGATTGCAGCGCGCAGTTTCTTTTCCAAAAACAGCCAATTTTTAATTTGTAACCGTGATCGATCCTAGTTTTCGAGCACGCTCATTTTGTTTAGATACACAATGTACTAAGCTGCGTTTTTAGACTTGTGCAAAGTTCGCATTTCTCTCTCTGTGCGAGGGGACCATTTCGCGTCCGCCATTTTGAATCTTGTTCGATAGCCAGTAACACTGCCCTGCTCCGCAGAGCTAGCTTTAGAATGGGATGTTGAATTGTGAAATAGGATTTGGAAGTGCATGATGTGTTGTCAAATGAAATTGGGAAGAGCATGTTGAGTTGTAAAATAGGATTTGGAAGTGCATGATGTGTTGTCAAATGAAATTGGGAAGAGCATGTTGAGTTGTAAAATAGGATTTGGAAGTGCATGATGTGTTGTCAAATGAAATTGGGAAGAGCATGTTGAGTTGTAAAATAGGTTTGGAAGTGCATGATGTGTTGTCAAATGAAATTGGGAAGAGCATGTTGAGTTGTAAAATAGGATTTGGAAGTGCATGATGTGTTGTGAAATAGCATGTTGAGTTGTAAAATAGGATTTGGAAGTGCATGATGTGTTGTCAAATGAAATTGGGAAGAGCATGTTGAGTTGTAAAATAGGATTTGGAAGTGCATGATGTGTTGTGAAATAGCATGTTGAGTTGTAAAATAGGATTTGGAAGTGCATGATGTGTTGTCAAATGAAATTGGGAAGAGCATGTTGAGTTGTAAAATAGGATTTGGAAGTGCATGTTGTGTTGTGAAATAGCATGTTGAGTTGTAAAATAGGTTGTAAAATAGGATTTGGAAGTGCATGTTGTGTTGTGAAATAGCATGTTGAGTTGTAAAATAGGATTTCGAAGTGCATGTTGTGTTGTGAAATAGCATGTTGGATTGTAAAACAGAATCCGGAATGGCATGTTGTGTTGTAAAATCAAAGTAGTAATTTTGGCATGAATTGGACACCATAGGTAATGACCGGTCCTACTAATTACTGCCCGTAACTGCCCGTAGCTGCCCGAGGACTGCCCGAGAACTGCCCGAGGACTGCCGAGGAGCAAGTAGGCCAAATTTCGCCAATTTTAACACTAAGCCAATAGCTTGAACTTATATTATGCCTGGCTAACCAAAAATATCATTGATTTAGTGTTTTCTTTAGCGGCTTTAGAACCCGAAAGACACCGGGCTTTCGATGAGAAAGACGTCCCCATCTTGATTGTGAGATCATACCATTCAGTGCAAGGGTGGTAGGCTATCAAGCTGTACGCACTCGGCGAGGTTATTGTACCACCTCTCGGACTAAATGGTATGATCTCACTATCAAGCTGGCGGATGTCCTTCGAGCGGGGCCGTCTTCAGAGTTCCAAACCGCCGGAGAAAACATCAGGTTAATGCCAAATCAATGATATTTTTGGTTGGCTGGGCATGATATAAACTGAACCTATTGGCCTATTGTTAAAATTGGCGAAATTTGGCTCACTTTTTCCTCGGGCAGTGCTCGGGCAGTTCTCGGGCAGTCCTCGGGCAGCTACGGGCAGTCACGGGCAGTAATTAGTAGGACCCATGATGACAGGGGCACAAGGCATTATCAGTCATTGCAAGAATGTAACAAAATTTAAAAAAATGATTATGAACACTGTTGATAAAAATTAAATATTTCTGTTATTATTGTATACTTACAAAAGCACCCTTCTGCACTCCAATCCTGTATGATCAGTTTTCATGCCAAATTCACGCAGTTGTTGTATAGACCCTCTCATTTAAGGTGGCTTGCTGGTAAGAAAAAATGAAATCAGGATTTTTCTGAAACTTTGTACAGATGTCAAGCTGGGGTAGATATGTTAAATAGTAAAATAAAAAAATATGGTCCCCATGCAAATTTTGGAGATATGGCGCCCTCTATATTGTCCCGCGAAAACATTTAGCTGAAATTGGTTAAAATGTTGTATTATTCGATTAACTAGTGTTATTGAATAATAAAACTGAAATAAAGTAAAACAATTTGACAGATTTTATACAACACAAGTCCCCGTATTGTAATATATTAGTTTTGCGGTCTACTTTTGAAAATATCAGAAAATATAGCAACGTTTCAATGAATAGTGTTTTTATAAAAAAAGCAAAGTTTGGCCAAATTTTGATATTTTCATTACAAATGTCATGATCTGAAATCTACGTTTTCTTTAAACTCTCGTAAATTAAGCCCAACAATATATAGATTTCGAATCAAACGAAAAAAATGGGGGTCACCGCACAATTTTTTAAGATATGGGCATTTTTAATACAAAAAACGCTACACTAAAGCGCCCTCTAGCGACAGATCCCTGTTTAGTTTGATATATTCGAAACTTTTTTAATATGTATTAAATAAAGTTTAGTTCACTTAAATACTGCAAATAATCCCACATTTGTCACACTTAAAATGGGCCTGTTACACAGAGTTTGCTATCTTGGTGTGAACTGTTTTGACAAACCAGATTTGAAAGTCGCACCGCGAAGTAATTGTATGCTATATCGCGACAAAAAGACCACTTCCGGAAAGAACGCTCGCGGAAAGAACGTTCGTTCGCGTGCGCAGATACGATGCGCAGTACGAATATTCGCGTTACCCGCAAGCTACGTTAATGATAAATTTATGATTATGAATATTCTTGACAAAAAATTAATATTTCTGTCATTATTTTATACTTACAAAAGTACCCTAAAGCACTGGAATCCTAAATGATTATCAGTATTTATGTGAAATTCACTCAGTTGTAGCACTAGCTCTGCAGGCAGGGCTGTGTGTTACCGGCGTTATACGGCCTCCCACCACAGCCCTGCAGACTGATATAGAAAAAAAAACGCTGGTCCTTCTTGGTGGTGGGAGGCCGTATAACACCGGTAACACACAGCCCTGCCATGCAGAGCTATGTAGCACAGAGCCTCAAATAATAATTACAGCAGGAGCATTGCACAGTAACTTGATGTGAAGTCACAGTACTGTCTCGGCAGACTCTCTAAATAGTATATAATACAAAGGGTCGACTCTGACCGTCCAAGCAGTGCACAGGCGTTCAAATAACTCACAATTTCTTCCTTACTGCTTTTTGATTTCCAAAATTTCTATCGCACTGGGGAAAGTCAAACCTCGCCTCGAGGCAAGGTGAACCCACACCAGAAAAAGGCCACAAAGACTAGGAGAGAGACAACTAGTTGTGTCATATTAACGTGGTGCACCACTTTGTGTACAGAACAACAGGGAAAGGTCGCAGAGCAATTTAGACTACACAGATACTGTTGTATGTTTGAACGCTACAATTTCACTGGCTGCATGCAATCGGCTTTCTGATTGGGTTTTGCTTGTGGTGCAAATTAAGCACCTTAATTAGTTATTTGCATGGCACCAGGGTGAATAGCCACTTCAAATTTTTTGTAGAACAGTATCTTATGTCATACCACTTGCCAGTGATTAACATCCATTTCACATTTTCTGCACTGGTAGGAGAACACTGTGTAATGCTCTCATGATTCAGAATAACTGCTCTCTTTTGTCCTGGTGGGGGTTATACATTGCAAAATTAATTTAAAAAAAGAATTCACTTGTCGTATGAAAAGGAGACTGATATTTGTCTCATTTTTCCCTTCAGAAATCTATTTTTCAGAGCGTTTCATCTGACTAAACTTGGAATCAACCTGGTGTTTGTGATAGAGGGAGAAGCGCCGGATTTGAAGTGGGAAGCCATGGCAAAACGAACCCAGGCAAGATTTGGCGGCCTCTCACTCAGAGGTAAAGCAGGAAGAGGGAGAGGATCAAGGAGTTCAAGTGTCAGGAAACCAGGCAGATCAAATTTTAGAAGTTACCTCAATGAGGTGGGTAATCAGGCCTTAGTACTTACTCAATGAGAAGATTTACCATTGAAAGTATTTTTCATTTCTAACCTAAGAACATGGTTACTGCAAAAAATATCCATGTTCATGATGTTCTTTAATGACCAGTATTTTGACCAAATTAAAATAATTAGATTTCATATCATTGTGTTGTCAGCAACATGTATCCAACTTTTTTGAAAGAAAAAGCATTATAATGACTTGACCACAAATTTGCATGTCTCCATATTTGGTAAAATGGGATGTCAATAGTATTTGGATGTAAAGAGGTTTTGTTCCTCATCCTTGGGCTTGTCAATCTAGACATCCTGTGTTAGGCTTTTCACATTTGCTTGAAAAAAATCACACAGAAAAAATGACCATGCTATGCATGGCAGAAAATTTAAATGTCTGTGAGATTGCATCCGCACGTTTGTACAGATCGGAATTGTAAACTTGTCGTTGTCAGCTTGATAGTCACTGGAGTTTTAGTAGTTTATATGTTTTTGTGTTCTGCAACTTTTTCAGTTTTGTAGCCAAAAGTTGTCATTCACTTGAATCATGAGATTACCATCTTAGCCCCCCTTTAATTTTATCTAAAGGTGTTTTGAATCCAGGTGACAGAGAATTGTAGACTGTCAAGTACAGTAAATATATAGAAATCTGCATGTTGACATGGAGCATTTTCATCCCACAATGTTATCAAATTCAGGTTGTAATAAAAGCTGTGTTCATGTTAGCCATTCTCCCTTTAAACTTATGTGCACACAACTATATTTTCTTCAATGGCAAAGTTTGACATCTTCTGAAGAAAAGTGGTCAGAGCTCAAGTTAGAAAGTTCTGGTGTGCACAGAAATAAGGAAGATGCATCATTACATTAAAATTTCAAATTTTAACAAATTTTCACCCTTGCAATATTGCAGATCATGATGGATTTTCCAATTAGATTTTTGATCATGTTAGGTACACAAGCTGTACCAACAGTTAAAACAAAAACATTGTTGTTATTGCAGTGCTGTGAGATGTTGGACTGTCTTGGAATACCATACATACAAGGTGCTGGTGAAGCTGAGGCAATGTGTGCTCTCTTGAATGCTAATGGGGTAAGATACACCTAACTAGAACATTTCTTCTAGATTGTCCTATACATGCTTTTACCAGAAATTGTTCTCAATTGTTTCTGGTCAGAAATAATGTTACGAAGAGAGACATAATTTTGAAAATGTTTGTACTTGACTCAAATGCACTTAGAAAGCCATTTTGAAGCAGCATCTCACTTCTTTAACATTCTGTACAGAATTTTATTGTTCAACTATCAGACAAACATGACAATTTATTTCAGCCAGTAGGAAATTCCCTGAGACATTATAGAAGTGGTTTTGTTGAATGACTCACCCCTTGATGTACAAAAATTTCTCCATTTCAGCCATGAATTCAATAAATTACATTGCACTGTAGCACCACTGGGGGCTTGTGGTAAAACATTACCAGGGTTCCCAATTATGTTAACAAAGTTAACCTCAGCGTAGTGATGCTGTCACGAAATAGGTCAGCAGGAATATTGTATACTATATTATATATTATATTACAATCGAATGTCAAGCAATTCGTCTTCTTTTTACTGTAGGTAGTTGATGCCTGTATAACTCAGGATGGAGATGCGTTTCTGTATGGTGCCCGTAAAGTGTATAGGAACTTCACAATAAATGTTAAGGTATATTCATATTACATTTAATAAACACAGGGCTCGAAATTAGCGGTAGTCCCGCGTCCACAGACTACCAACTTTTCCCTGGGGCTACCAAAGTCCATGAAATGGTAGCCCACACGGACTACCAAAGCCTGGGACGTGAAATACATGGCGTGCGATGTCCGTCACTTTGGACGATCTAAATGCGTCAACATGCAGTTTCATTTGTTTGAAGCAATTATCCTTTCATCTGTGAAGAGTTTTTTTCTGGTGACTATTACAATTTTCACTGCTATGTTGTTGTTTCGCAAGATGCAGAGCGTTTGATACTATAATGTTAGGTGCTTTTCCGTGTGCACTCTTTGCATGCCAGTTCACACTATGCTGTTGATCGGCAGCATACAAGACGTACTTGTGTCAAGTTTTGGGGTTTTGATGCTGAAATTTCACAAAAACTTTCCCTTCTATATCAAGAGATTGTGTAATCAGTTTGATTTGAAATAGTAATATAAAACACTGTGCTTGGAAATCGTGGCTGAGTTTCGCTGTCTTTTATCTATGGTTGTCGATCAGTATCGATGTATTACGTTCTGTACAGAGAGACTCGGCATGCCAAGGCATGCCAGTTCATAAAGATCATGAGAATATTTTTTTTCTGTTTTTCTTTACTATTTCTTTGGATGTATCAGCCGATTTAGAAAGTGATAGAAAGTGTTACAAATGTACAAAAATAAGCATAAATTAAGCGTTCGTGATACATAACATGGGGTTTCTCGAGTAGAAGCCCCTAGTTTTACTGCTGTTTTATGTTGCTGAAACGGGGTTTATACTCGGACGAGTACAGTATCCCTAAACTAGAATATTCATGGACTACCAGCCATTGTCACTGGGCTACCAACTTCAGAAAATGGTAACCCAAGTGGACAACCAAGGTAAAAAGTTAATTTCGAGCCCTGTAAACAGCACTGACAATCAACACTTATTCAGCACAGACCCAAAGGCAGGATTATTACCCTTTCACCACCATGGTTTGGCCAAAACCCATTGTTATCAATGGTGAATGTGGACCTTTTTACTTGGATTTCGGGCTGAATAGGTTAAAGTACTTACATACAATAGTTTCCAACTTTCTTGAACACTTTCTGTTTCTGACAGTAGTTTAAAATGATCAAGTAACTAAATTTTCACTCTTGTGTGCCTGACTGGCTTTATGATCAATGAGTTGTATGGCATATAGGTCACTTTGGACCTAAATAAACATGCCAAGATATAACGGTAGAGTAATAATAACAATCCTTTGCAGTCACATCAAGTTCAACAAAATCCAATAAAAAGTGTCAAGGTCTCTCGTCAAGGACTCAGTAACAACTCCAAGGATAACATAAAATGAGACTGCAACTTCAAGCATCACTTATAGAATAAATAAATTACAAAAACAGACAAACAGTTTCATCATGTGATCAAAAGGCACAAATGATTTCATCATTTGTTCCTTTAATACATCTACTGGTAAATTTAGAGGATGTGATAAATCTGGAAGATGACTCTAAAATGATTGTAAGGGATCTATTAGTATAATTAACCTAAAGGAATTAAAACCATAATGTTTGCATGTGGCTAATTGTTTTGGCAACAACTGGAACCCCTTTACTCGTTTCAGAAACAAAAAATATAGATAAATTCCAACACAAATATCTTTTTTACAGAACAATTGCATTTAGTTCAGAATTGCCAAGTCTAGGTCATGACACAATTTGCTGGTGCTTAACCCAAGAAGTGCTGAGTATGACGGAGTTTAATTTGTTTTGTTTACTCATAGGATCCCAGCGTAGACTGTTACGATATGACAGACATAGAAGAGACACTGGGTTTGAACCGTAACAAGCTTGTCGGACTTGGTTTGTTACTTGGCTGTGACTACCTTCCCAAGGGTGTACCTGGCATTGGTAAAGAGACTGCAATGAAATTAATGCAATATTTAGAGGATATAGATGTTCTGGAAAGGTAACAATATATTTTTCCACGTGGGTTACATTTTTATATGTACATACCTTCTTACATTTCTCTATTTCTCTGTTTTTCTTTGTCTGGTTTTAGGGAAGCAACTTGTTTTTTGAGCAAAAACAAACAATTTTAATAAACAAAAACAACCACTGTACATTGGAGCCACTGTCATATGTGCATGTCACTGAATAAATATTTAACTAAGAATACTGTTATCAAGGGAGCTTTACCGTCACTGACACCAGTTTGGTGTTGTGTTTCCCATTTCTTGTTCCCATAATTTATTGTTTTGTAAATTACTATTTACAATTCATTTTCTTCCGTAATGAATGTAGGTTTGAAGAATGGACAAAATCAGCCAACCATGATAGTGACAAAGGTATGAATAATTCAAGAAAATAACAAAACATTTAAGGTGTATCCTTCTGCTTCACTGAATTGCAGCTTGTTCCATGCACTGTATCGCCGGTATTCGCCTTTGTTCAAAGTATTATACAGCTGTGTTAACATTGTATTGTCACCTAGATGTGTTATTATGTGCCTCGTCAAAAACGTACATTTCTGAAACTGAAACTTTGCAAGATTTACATTTGTCCAGTGTTATTTACAGAAAAAAACAATAAATATTGGTCAAAACACCTGACCACATATTATTTTTGTTTTGTGAGTCTCAAACTTAGTAATATTCTTTTCCTTGAACTTACGTAAAATCATTTTTAGTTTGTGACTCGATTTCTGTGGTCGAATTCATGCAAATGAAATGGATTTGTTACAGTAATATCGTATCTTCCGTTTTAATTCCAGTACTGCCAAAGCCTACCCACTGTGGTACGTGCCACCACCCGGGCTCTGTCAGAGAACACCAAAGGCATGGCTGTCAGTTTTGCAGCAGTACATGTCACTGTGACCCTCGACCTCCTGATGCTCACTGTCCATGTGAATGGCACAAAAGACAGGTGAAACTTATGGCCACAAGTGCAGAGAGAGATGTAAGAAAGTAAGTATAGTAACAGTTTCTATTTGCAGCCTGTTATCCAGGGTGCCATCTCTAACCCAAATTGATATGCCACTGGTTTGTTAAGGTAGAATTTGCCTTGGTGACAGATATTCGAACTCTCAAACTTTTCAAATTCTTTTCTGATCTACCACTTGTGGTGGCTCATTTTGAAGCCCTTCGGAGTAAGAAAAACTTTCATCATCTTGGTTTTTTGAACATCGAAAATTTTATTTTTTCTCCATAGAGTTAACATAGGGATGGCAGCCATTTTAAATTTCAAATATCAGTAAATCTCAGGTTCTTTGTTTCTCTGGTACAAAAATTTGCATGGTGACCCCCGATTTTTATTCTTGATTTTGAAAGACAATGGTTGAAAGAGTCCTGAGGAAAGTTTTAGCAAAAGTTTTAGTCTTTCACTTTTGAGGCGTGTTCTACTTTAAAGTTCTCCTGGATGCAAAATAAATTTTGCATATTACAGTTACTGGTGTTGGGCTTGCAGAATAAAGTGAACAGATATTCCTACACTGACTCAAAGAGTTTTGAATAAGTCAAAAGGCACGATGTTTTCATCACCGTATACATGGATATCTTCTGTGTTGGTCTCCTACTACCTCCATGGTTCATTCTTGGTTTCCATTCATGCCTCACTCAACAGGTGTCAATGATATACCCACCTCTCTGCATCAATCATTCAAGCAACAGTAGACCTAATGGAGTTCAGGCATGTTGGGTTTTTAAAAGGGTCACATGCTGTAATGATGAAAAACAACACAAATTAATCCATCATCTGAAAATTCCAATACCTTGGAGATGGAAATATTTCTCTTAATCTATAATACAATATTTCTTTTGTGTTCTAAAATTCATCAGCCCATGATTCAATCAATCTAGTAATTTATTTTGCAACAGTATCTGATACACATTTTATGATTTTCTACAAACTTTAAGATAGCCACAGGGTCCGTACGCTCCTAGAAAATCCTTGAAAGGCCTTGAATTTCAAAGCTTCCTGAAAAGTCGTGGAAAATGAAGTGAGTCTTGGAAATCACAGAAAAGTGATAATTCCACCCACAATTTATAACCAGATATGAACTGTAAATGCTCACGTGTTTCATTATATATTGCAGTTATGTGTAAATTTGAACCTTTGCCACATGTTTGCAACTTCATTAAAAGTATTACGATCAACATAATGAACAATATTCACCACAGGTTAACTCTATAGGTCATTAAGTATTCAAATACGCAATTAGCTGAAATAGAAATAATTAATTTCTTTGACTGCTGTCACTGTATCACCTCTTTATATAGCAAGTGTAATTGCCTCTTGTCAAGTCCTTCAAACTAAATATTCCAAACTTTGAAAGCTCATTAGTATATATCCCTAATTAGGAAATCTCATTAAATACACAAATTAGGAATTGGCTGAAGCAAAAATGCTTAATGCCTTTCAGTAATGGTATCTTTAATGTACATAGCAAGTTTCATCAATTTTGGTCATCTAAATTCAAATATATATCCCTAATTTCAAAAATTCATTAAATATGCAAATTAGGAGCTGCATGAAGTAAAAATGCTAACGTCGTATCATAGTATCTTTGATGTACATAGCAAGTTTCGTCAACTTTGGTCTTGTCAATACAGATAAATATCCCTGATTATGAAAGTTCATTAAATATGCAAATAAGGAATTGGCTAAAGTTCAAATGCTTAATGACATTTGATAATGTTCTATCATAGTATCTTTAATGTACGTAGCAAGTTTCATCAATTTTGGTTATGTAAATTCAAATATATATCCTTAATTTCGAAAGGTCATTAAATATGCAAATTAGGATTTGGATGAAGTAAAAATGCTTAATGACTTTCAATAATGTTAAATCATAGTACCTTCAATATGGATACCAAGTTTCGTCAATTTGATTGAGTAAATTCAGATATATACCCCTAATTAGGAAATTTCATTAAATATGCAAATTAGTAATTATCTTTCACGTCACCCCTTAGTAACTTTCACAGCTGATATATCTTGATGTGATCAACATTTGTAGCAAATCTCATCAAATTGTGTGCAGTCGTTCTCAATATATATCCGTTTTTTCTAAAATCATTAATTATGCAAATGAGCAAAAAGTAAGCAAGCCACATCCACCAAAAACTAATCAGTTCTTGCCATTTGCAAACTGAATCTATGTAGCAGATTTGATTCTGATCTGATGAGCCGGTTTTGAGATATTGAGCACACAGACAGACAGACAGACAGACAGACAGACAGACACACAGACACACAGACAGACAGACATCGCTGCGACATATGCTTACGTGTGTCAACACGTGAGCAAAAAATGACAAGATCAGTCGAAATATCTTAAAAATTATATATAAAATGAGACATAAATATGATGTAATGTAAAAATTATATTTTGTACCTCAAAAAGTGTCCTAAAAAATTGCTGAAAGTGGCCTTAAGGGTCCTGGAATTTTCTGCAACTTTGAGTATATGGACCCCGAAACAAGTGTTTTGAGGTATTACATCAGATTACTTTTCAAATTCCATAGAAAAGCCGTGACAGTCGCTGGATTTCCGAATAAAAAGGTAATTCAGGAGTTTCTACATCCTAAGGATATATGCCCAACCCACACAATGAAGTGGCAGAGGCCCAGACTTCTCCCCATGATGGTAAGTCAATATCTTTGCAAATGAATTTTTTTCCTCTTATATAATTTATTTCATTAGTTTCCTAAGCATCACTTCCAATGTTCATGCACACTAGTCTATTACAATCGGCCCTTAAATCCAGTGTGACATGCTTCTTGCCAGTTATAAGTATTCTATATGACTAAAAACAATTGTCATATTATAGGTCTAACACAAAGCAGTTTCCAGAAATTCCCTAATTAATGAACTCAAATGGTACTAAATCGTTTGTGCCAGCATGCAGACACATTGATTGAACCATAGTATTTTTCTTGTTATACAGACAGTACCCTCATCAACATTGAACTTTTTGACCCCTCTGTTGTTTTCTATGCTGTGCATTGATCTACTTATTAACTGTTTTGATTGCACACCTTACTTCTCATCATACTTTGCGATATTCCACTTTCAGTTGTGTGGGTGTGGCTACAAACAGGAAACTGTGTGAATAGCTATGGTGCTTTGCCAATGATACAATGCTTTGCAATGGAAGGGTCAAAAACGTGTCTGTATTTTTGCTGGCAGCAGTATCACTTTCACATTCAGGTTACAGTACTTTCATTTAGGACACATGCTCATTTCAAATTGATGTCTTCACAAATGCCTTATTAAAAGGGCTTTACCAAATTATACCCTTAATACTCAAAAATAATTTTGTCCAAAATTTTGACAATGCTTTCAGAAATTGTGCACACAAGAATAACAATTTTATGTGACCACCAATGTTAGGTTGAAAACCACAAAAAAAGGGTTCCAATCATGACCTGTAGCAATAAAGAATAATTACAAAAGTGCAAAAATAGATATAATTTATCAGAACTTCTGTCAACAGCAGCCAATGTCATGCATACAATGCTATATGCTGGCACTACAAAACTCACAATTGCAAACTGTGCAAATATACCCGCATCACTATTTGACCCTTTGACCTACGCTTCTTGATAGTTGAATCATACTCTTGGATTTACAGAAGTTCAGTTTCATAAAGCTTGAATGGCCAGAAGAATACACAGTAGAGAAAGTGGTTCCCCTGATAACACTGTGGGACATGAGAGATATTGTGGAACATGACGAATTCATCGCAGACAAACACTTGCAACCACTAAGTATCGTCAAAACCAGAGTTCAGAAGGGGATTCCTTGCCTTGAAGTACAGTGGAAAAAACCAGGTACAGGTGGATGATTTATTTTTTATTCCTCTCTTGTTTGCAATACTGCAGAAAGGAAGTGATCACCAATTTGCCATGCAGTTACATGGTATTCCTTTCAACATGCAGGAAAGCAGTGTGTACATCCATTTGAAATAGATGTCTGCCTACATTCACTTATACAATGTACATTTTAATACATTTATCCTTTTCACATATTTACCCATTTATACATTATTCATCTTCATTTACTCAGGTATCATCCAACTACACATATATTTCCACATGACATCATCCTTTCATAGTCACATTCACATTCACACACAGATTATCTCTTTATTTGGATACCCAGTATGCATGATTTAAGGTAGAATGCGCCTCATGTGGATTACCAAACATAAATGGGCCTTGTATTATCTAAGAACCAATCAAGAAGTGGATTTTCAACAGATTAAGCCATTTAAACTAACCATACTGTGGTGCACAAATGATTCCAGATTGCTCTTTTCCAGTATCTCACTGAAACTGACAACAACTGTTGAGTTAGATTATATAGTTTCAAGTGTCTGCGCCAAATGTAACAGTAAGGTTCAGCCATGTTGCTTGATATAAATTACAGCATCACTGCAAGAATGACTGACTTCCTGATTTCCAATATCCATAAAATATGATGTCAGGAACATATATGAACTAACTTCCTGCAGTGTGAAAGTTGAATAGTGATCAATTGTCTCATCTTCATGGTGTATAGAAAAGCCAGGATATACTAAAACTAGAGTTTGCAGTCTGAATATATGATTTTACTACTTTTCTTCAGAACATGAAATTGGATGCACAGAAAATGATGTTTACACAACCATCGAAGTGCAAGAGTTGTTCCAATCAGCATTTCCTGACATTGTGGAAGAATTCTTGGAGATGAAAGAAAAAAAGAAGCCAAAGAGGAAAGGTAAAATGCTCTATTCTGTATTCTCTTCTTAACATTAGAAGTAGAATACCACGTTTCACTTATACTATAAAATATGGTTGGTGTCATATTGATGTCAATACATTGGTTTTAGTAGTGATTATAGTGGCATGACAATTCTCACTACTTGTACTATGGTCAGCTTTTTGAAGAACAGTCAAGGTTTCATTGCACTTGGTTACAGTCATGGTTGCTCACAGTGATCTGAAATACAGGGTTGCGCAAAACTATTTTACATTTAGTGATCCTTAGTGCCAGTATCACAGTACATTGTAAATCTAATTGCCTTTCATGCTAGTATGCTTTCCATACATGTATTCTTTATCGTACAGTCCTTGTTAGTGTTCACCGATCTGTTGAACGATTTGATTGGAAAAATTCACAAGTCATAGCAAAACCCTGGTGACCCTTGACCTTTGACCACTTGATTCGTTGACCACTGACATAGAATGAACCACCCTTCCTTCACCTCAATGGATTCATTTCCTGCATGGACATTGTATCTGTCAAACCCATATCGTAAATAACTTTTCTAACATTTTTATTCCAGCATCAAAATCAGAGAAGCAGAAGAACGCTGCCAGTGATATCGACACTGCTATTGCTGGTTTGGAGTCCCTGACACTGGCAGACAGTAGTCCACCTCGACCAAAGAGCAGTCATGCAGAAGGTATTCCCATCTGTAGTGTCCAGCAGAAGCATCATGCCCATGGACATACAAAGGAGTCAACTTCCTCTGAAGGAAGGAGAAAGTCGGATCGGGGTCATGATATCCAGATTGTAAAGTTAGTCAAGGGAGTGACAGTAGGGGAAAGAAACTTTTTTGATGTTGGTGTACCTGTAGGTTCAAGTGACAATAGTCATAGCAACCATGATGATGGTGATGATTATAGTACTGATGATAGCAGAGATTGCAGTGATGATTATGATAATGATAGTGATCAAGCTATTGACTTCTATGCCTATGAGAGAGATGATGATGATGATGATGATGACGATGACGATGATGATGGCGATGATGATGACGACAGTGCTGAGGACAAGGATGACATCATCCATGCTATATGCAAAAAGGAAGATGATGATGATTATGACAATGACGGCGACGATGATGATGATGATGATGATGATGATGAAGCAAAAGATGACAATGCAGACCATCCTATGTCAGACAGTGTTTTACCACTAAGTGACAGAGTAATGATAAACATCACAAAAACTGTTCAAAACAAAACACCGCCAATTTCAACGTCAAGGACAGTCCTAGCCAATCAGAATCATGAGTACTTGGATGTACAAGGGAAGACAGGCAGGTGTTCTAAAACGCATGAGGATGTTTTAATTTCAAAACCTGCCGTGAAAGAGCGCCCCCAAGAGTCTAATCATGATAGTGAACCTGCATCAGAAGCCATTGGCAAGGAGAGACTTGACAACGCCATCCACTGTTTAGAAAGCAATGGACAAACCAACACCAACCCTGGGGAAATTGATGACCTGCTGGCAATGATTAGAAAGGACGTTTTGAAAGAAAATCAAAATAGCCATAGCAAAGAGAAAAAATGTAAACAAACAAAACCTCAAACCACAAATTTGGCATCAGTAGAGAAAGACGTTTGAAATCTGAGGGTTGTGTAGGTTCTAAGAAGAGTAAATCCAAAAGTAACAGGCATAAATCAATCTCATGTGTTTCAGCTCAAATGACCAAGAGTGGCATTGCTGCATGTCAGTCATCAACGACTGAGATAGGGGGTAGTGCAACTGCCTCCAAGCATTCAGAATCAGGTTTAGATGGTCGCAATGAAAATATATGTGTGTCAGAAAAAACATCTAAAAAACCACAAATGCTTTCCAGTGTACCAGCAAGTCATGAACTTGGCACTTCACAAGAAAGTAGACTTGTTAATGTTGAAAAAGAACTTGAACCAAAAAATAATGAACAGAAACAAAGCCAGCACAAAGCTACTGATTATAAATTTGGCTCAGACAGGATGCAAGACAAGGAGAATGATAGTCCAGTAGACATATGTAAGTACCAGCAAGGCAGGGTCCAAGAGCTCAGAGGGGAACAACAGAAAGAAACAGCCGCAGTTGGCAGCCCAATGTCTTTGGCAGACAGATTGAAAATAAAGCTGAATCAAAGGAATGGAGAATCACTGTTGAATTCTATGCATGCAATGAAGCACCATGTAACTACAGACAGCGGAAAGTCACCATCTGGACCAGTCCTGAACCACAATGTTGTCGTCTGTCTAGACTGATGTGATTAGAAAGGACAATAGCTGTAGTTCTTAAAAAATAACGTCCTGTACTTTTTCTTCTTCTTCGCTCTAGTATATGATGAGAAATAAAAAGTGTTAATGGATTACATTGTGTACAATGTACAATGTTATTGTTTACAATTGTGTATTAGTCCACACTAAAATTCAGTTGTTGGGTCAATAACATCAGACATTTCACATATATACAAAGAGTATTTATAAGTTGAACACTAGGCATTCAAACATGATTAATGTAGTAGATAAAAAACTATATTTTACAAACAGAACAGAAATAAAAAGAAATACATAAAAATAGACATCGAATAGAGTTTTATGCTTATGGAACTTTTAATGATAATTCTTGGGGGCTTTTTTGCTTTTTCTTGTTCTACTGCCTGAAGCATATGGATGTACCCTTTGGTATAGCAAGTGTGTGCATATGAACAATTTAATCCTTTTCCTGCCATACAGTATCACTTCCCCATCAGCAAACTCAGTGAAAAGCGGTATTGAGCCAAAACAATTACGTATATCCACCCATTTGGTTTGGTCTTTTCCAATAACTCTCGTCCATAAAAATCATATTTACAGTATCTGTTATTTCAGGGGCCTTCAAATGTTCAATTTTGAGTTAAAATGCACCAAATGGGACCTGGTATTGTGCTTCACTAGTTTTCACGAACTTGACCTGATAGTGAAATATGAACTTGATAGGAAAAGGGTTAAATGCAATTTCTACAATTCAGTTTTCCTCTATGGTAAAGTGGACAAGGTTCAGATTTGGTGTATACTGTATCACATGCAGCAGTAATATGGATGATGTCCCAACATCTGGCACTTTATCCTTTGGCATGTGAAAATTACAGCATAACCTACAAAAATTTATGAAGTTACTATTGTGTCAAATTCACATATTTGAGTTCCATGGCTAGAGCAGGAAAGATTAGCTCATTATATTTGTATGTCAATCAGTGGTTCTGATACCATAGTCTTCACAGTTAAAATTATTAGACTTTCTTACCACATTACCAAAATGTCCTTTTTTCCCACTGTAATTTTACTTCATTTTACTAGTTTTAACCTTCTTACTATTCCTATGTTTTTTAAATGTGAAATTCCACAGAATATAATGCTCTTATTGTTGTATTATTGAGTTAGACTGATTATGACACAGTCGCTTTGTCACTGCCTAACAAACTGAAAGTAAACAAACAAATTTATTACCAGACTAAAAGTTATATTCAGAATTATATCAAATGCATAACGTTATTGATGCACGTTTCATCTTTTTTTGAGAAGATTTATCATATAATGGTCCGATGCCATGATCTCAAGTCATGATATTGTCATATTAGAAATAGTAAAAGCTTCTTCTGTAAGCCAAGTTCATGTTACTTTGTACAGCCTTATACAGCCAAAGTATACACAGTGGAGTGTAAGATTCTATTGCAAAGGTAATATAGCCAACAATTTTCCTTGACATATTTGTTTGAGGGGCAAAACAGGTTCACCACTTCACACTTACACATTGGGAGAGAGACCATGGGCTGTGTAACGTTTATTATAAGCTCTCTCTATATGTACAAGTATCGTTTCACCATGTACAGCCTTTGTTTATGTGTTCATTTGTATTTCATTTGTAGTCCTCAACTATCCATGAATTGTTTTTCACACCTGTTCCATTTGATTGCTCAGTGGAAGTCAACCTTTTCCCCAAATGGATTGGTTTCTGTGAAATGAAGCAGTCATAATGAAAGTTAAACACAAGAAGTGTTAATCAGAACATCTCTGTTTACTTTTATATCAAAGCTGCCATTCATTCAAAATAAATTCAGGAAATGTGAAATGTTCTTGTGTCTGTTTCTTGTCTAATAGTCACAGAAAATATGTTGATGCATTACAATTACATTCTTGTTGTTAAGAACAAGGAGAAATATGTTCAACCTTCAGATTTCATCAACCATGGTGCAAGTTGTGTTTCTTTTTCAAAATTGTGCAGTTGTTTTTTGTTTGATATGAAAATAAACTATGTTCACAACTTGAAATCTTTTAAATGCTGAATAAGGATAAATTCTCATTGTATTGCATGTAAAACTGCATTTGACAGAAGAGTATTGATAAAACTGGAAATCATAAATTACTTCAAACCATAATGACATAGCCAACAGCTCTAAGAATATAAAAGTATGAAATTTTGTGTCGTGGTACTATACTGCCTTTGAATTCTGTGCCATTAAAATGAAATTGGGAATTAAATTTATTGTAATTTTCAGTGCTTTTTTCCTAGCCATTGATATGACTACAGTCCCTCCACTACCACAGTACATCCAGTCACAGTCGCTTGCGGTTGCGATACACCATGGATACACGTAGAAGGCTGCTGTGACCATCAGAGAGAGAAAGGCCATCGCCGTGTATCGAACTACATGTAGTAGTGTAGCGATTGTTCGTGCATATCCGTGTACTGCAATATGCGGCACGAAGTAGAGCATGGGGGCGCTCTCCTCCGCGACCTTTTTGGTCAGCGAGCTTGTCAAAATGGCGATGAATGGCACGGTATGGATACACATGTGATTAATAGTTTTGCTTCCGTATTTAGTGTTAGACTGCAAACATGGTATATTCTATGTGTTTACTTACAGATGCAGATCGTTGGCGCCAGGGGAAAACTATTCACCAACTGGGCAAAGACGTTTTCGTGCGTGCCCGAGCTATACTTCCAGCCGACAACTGTTGACGAGATTCGGCAAGTAAGTTCTGAATCGGGCGTGTACAAGTGAGCGTAAACGTTATGTTGTTTTGGAGGCACTGAAAGTGGGCTGGGCCTGCGACAAGTAAGCGCGTCTGCTGCTTGACAGATCGCTAGGCATTCAAAGACAACATGTGCACACCTATTTTGATGAAGTACTGGCAAATCAACTCCGAGAAAACTGCGTGTGCATGGATATCATGATAAGTCGGATTTTATGTAATACACGTGATAGTAGTGTATGAAAACTTGCATGTGTTGTTACATTTTTACTACGCGAGTCTTCTTTGCTTTGAACCATTGGGAACTGTTTCCACTTGCATTCCCCGGCTAAACAACATGTACTAGAGACCCCAAGCCCGCTGTCGCGCCGGTCGATCCCAGTATGCCATTAGTCAAACGTCCATAGTCAGGCGGGGCTACAATGGTTTTGGTGGTTGTGTCTGGGCTCGCTCGTCCATTGGAATGTAATGCATCAACAGCAAGTGTGTGAATCAGTACAGTGGAGTGGCGGTGCATTCAATGTTTTATGAATTCACGGTTGAAGTGCTGTGGCATGTGGTATCGGTTGTGTATAATCGGTGTAGCAACCGGGGGTAGGAACCACTATCATGACAGCATTTGTATGAAACCTGTGAATCACAAGTCCACAATACATTGGGTCACCAAGTTGACTTGATTAGAGAAATATTTATTCATCTTTTTATCTATAACTCTAAATATGTATACTGTTCAGTAAATTTATGTATTTATTTGTGTTATTCGTTTGTTTATTTGTTTACTTACTTGCCTGAAACTCTTTATACGGTATTTATATTGTTCCGTGACCTAGGAGTCTAGACTATGATATTGGATGACGATTTTGCAAGTCATTGTGTGGGGAAAAGGACCAATCAGCAAAATACCCAACTGTTTTTGAGATGCCTTGCCACTCAGATTATTAAATTGTGTGCAGTGCAAAATTTAGATGTTTGTGCTTTCAAAATTGCTTTTATTTTTGTACTATGCTTCATTTTTTGGTCAAAATATACTCAATCAAGTACAGCCTTCAGTGTATTAGTAATCACTTTTTCAAGCATTGACAAATGGTCAAGTTAAATTTACAGTGACACTGAGTCCATGCAGGGACAAATTTATGAAAGAGTTGGTTTTCACATCAAGAATTTCCTATTTGTCAAATTTAAGTTCAAAGCATGGCACAACGCTTGGCACATGTATATGACCAAAAATTAATTGCATTTGTTTTATTTAGCTAGTTTTATGAGTAGTAATGAAACTCGGCATACATCAAACTGTTGCAAAAGTGAAAGTATAGCAGCATCGTGCTATGTACAGGGCAAATTAGTCACACTTTTACAGTAACCTAGAATAATCTCTAACAGACACAGAGATGAAAAAAAGAGAGAGTAAGGATGTTGAAATGTAAGTGAAGAGAATGTGTAAACCGCTAACATGTGTACACTTTGTATGGTGTGACTTGAAAAATGAAATGTCAACCACGATGAAACACTTCACTTACATCAATCCAACCTGTTCTAGGTATTGAATCTTGCAAAGAGCAACAACAAGAAAGTGAAAGTATGTGGACGAGGTCATTCACCGTCAGATATCGCATGTACAACAGATTACATGATTGCATTGGAAAAGTTCAAAAGGATACTGGAGGTAAGAGTAATCTATCGTCATTAAATATACTGTCATTAAATTTTGTTATTTCTGTTGAGCCATGGTTCAACCATTCGTTTGCCATTAGATACCATCAATGTAATCAGTATTACAGTAATGATCGGCAAATCTACAGGATCTGTTTCTCTTAATATGTATGCATGTGTATGTGTGTGTGTGTGTGTGTGTGTGTGTGTGTGTGTGTGTGTGTATATATATATATAATATATTTTTTTTTTTTTTTTTTTTTCAAAGAAAAAAAATAATATAGTTTTGTACAATTTTTACAATAGGAACTTTGCTTTTATGTATTTCTTTAAGGGATAAAAATGTTGCCCAGATTATTTAAAACTTATAAATAGTAAAATTAGAGCAATAAATGTTAAATTATTTTTAGCTTACATGTATGCAGTTTGAAAAATCTTAATATTCCTTGTCTAGGTAAATAAAGAGAAATGTCAGATTACTGTTGAATCTGGGATGTACGTTGCAGAACTCAATGAGAAAGTGTTACCACAACATGGCATGGCTCTCAGCAAGTAAGTTCCCTTCTACATTTGCTGTTGTGTGGCAAACGTATTCTTACCCAGACATTACTCAATATGACCTTTTGTTAAGTGGAAATATTCCCAGTCAGCTTTACTATATATTTCAGATGGCACTCACATCTTACACACACTCCATCAGGGCTTTAGTAAGGTTTTGGATGATGGGTGAATGGTCTGCAAACCTTGGTACATCTTTTGTTGTTCCTAATGTGATTGCATTGGTATTCTACTGTAAGTCTTAATAATATGATGGGGAATGCAGCAGAGTTTACTTGAGGGCCCATCAACAAAAACACTGGGAACTGACCACCAAAGCTCCACCTTCAACTGACCACCAAAGTTCCGTCAACAAAACCACTGTCAACTGACCACCAAGGCTTTTAAACCCCGGTGCGGGGTATAAAAGACCCCTAACTCATCGAAAATTCATAATGGCGCTTGAGTGACAACTGGCAACAGCAAGGTAGACCGCTCCGTGAAAATCAGCCAAAGCGATTCTCAAACAAACATTATTGGCATACCATAAACATAGACTGTTTCATAAACACGTAGGCCATACAGGTATCCACAAAGTTTCACAAAGCATTTTAAAATTACGACGATTAGGGGAAAAATCGCTTTCGTAACAAAGGAAATGGCCTCAAGGGAACAGTCGTTCCGTGATTCAAACAATTGTCAATCATTCAGCGACGCGCAAAGGTGTAAACTGGTCAAACATTTGCTGTGCATACGAGAACAATTACGATGTAAACAAACCATGTGTACGCTTAGAGTTACATGTATCTTGGCGTGCACACAGGATGAAAACTTCGTGGTTGTCATAAACTATTTTACTAACAAGCGTTTATGATGCGATGACATCGCGAAAGTGAGCCATTTTCGGTCGTGACTTAGCAAGAAATGAGTCAGTATCGGTACGATGTATTCTTGCGAAAAGTGCGTACACCGTATTATACAAAACTGTAGGCAGAGTCCATAGTTTGCATCGACAGTGACATCGAAAACAACTAAACATCAAAGCATGGCGGTAGCCTCGATGATCAATTTAATTACAGTCAGTCAAAGAGAGCCATTTTTTTTAAACAGCCCCCCAAATCTACCATCGAAAGTACCGGTACGCTGGTTTGTATGGTTTGTACATGTACACGTGTTCTCACATATGGCAATGACATGTCGTGTTTGGAGGGTTGGTAAGGTTTTGACATACTGGTTACCCCAGTAACATTTGTACTTCTGTTATGAGAATTAAACAAAGCTTGTAAGACATCAAAACATTGTATTTGTCAGGTCAAGGTGAGCAAGTGAGCGTCATCACCCGATTTCTTTGAAAGGCGTAGGCCTAAGACTCTGTGTCCGAGATCGGCTCATTGAGTTGGCACTACATCGTCAGATTTTGACAAAGGTTGGACTTTAATTTCTTCAATAACGAAGATATCTATGAACCCAGTCCCTGGTTCATCCCATTGCTCCGAAAATAAACATAACTCGTGACGAGTTGCCCGGGGTCACCCTTAAAGCAACCGAGCAGCCGCCCTCGATCGCTTACAGATATCGTGGTACGCGAGATTCATGAAAATCTCGATCCTTCCGGCCCGTGATGTAGTGAACTTACTTTATTTTTTATTTTAGCGATTGGTCATGACGTCGCGTCATTCACCCATTTCCTACCATTTCCTGACTGTGTTTCTCAGTCAATGTTCAGATCGATAATTCGTGATTTCAACATACAAAATTGCCAGCTTCGGATTATTTTTAATGTTTATGTTATTACGCTCTTGATGATTATTTCCACTATGTACGGCGCCAATTCCGTATGTAGATATGGCGGTCGGTAGCCGAATCATTCTTGAACGATGACATGACCCCGAAACGCAGCAAAAACTTCTGTAGATCAACTCAGTAAGCTCCTGTTGATGAAATTGATATTTTTTCCTTCTTTCTTTTTTCTTTGCATATTTTGAAGGCTGTACCTATAGTCCAAGCATGATTTAAGAGCAAACAGATTACGGGAGATAATGCAAACGATAGCAACCGTTACCAACAGACTCATTATGCAGAGCCATGCCCCAAAACGCCCACCCAAACTTGGCATTAATCCGGATCCCGGTCCATTTCGCGCCGGGCTTTAAAGTAAACTGTTTTGCATGCTCTCACTGAGTTCTTGATGTATTTGATTTCCAGTCTTGGATCAGTGTCCGAGATATCTGTAGCAGGAATGATGTCAACGGGTACCCATGGAACCGGGGCCAACTTTGGATGCCTAGCTAGTAATGTAAGCACACACTTTACATTATAAGAACCAAAGGAAAAATAAACTGAAAAGCTGAGGGTTTTTTTGTCCAAGAACCAGACTTCTGGGTCCTTGGAGTTGTCATTTGTGTACATAATGAGCATCTGTATGCCATTTGAATAGAAACTTACAGTATAGTCTCTCATCTGTTTCTGTCTCAACATTTGTAAGTTCTACAACTTTCATCAGTGATAGCTTTGTAGAGTTATAATATTTCTTCACTAGAATGGATCTGATGATAATTTAATTGTCCATACCAAGACAGCTGACGTTAACATCTATGGTTGAAAGTATTTTTCCTTAGATGCAAGTTAAAAATTTCACAGAAAATGAAAAAGACAATAGCAGTTTTAATACTCAGGAAATTTTGAAATGTTTAATTCACAAAAGATAATATTACTTAAAACCAGTTTTTAGAGGATCTGTTAACTTTGGTAATGGTAGATTTAGCAAAGCTGAATATAGGGAATTTGCAAAAATTTGTAAAATACATAATCACAAAATGTGAATCAGGAAAATGCTTGTCTTACCGGAAAATTTTAATTTTGTAACGGAATTTTTTATTTGTTTTAAAACATCTTGTGAAATTCATGTTCACACCATGTGATTATGATAAATGTTTGTCACACTTTGTAAAATGAAGTGTTAGATGGGACTGAAATGGATACAGTATCAGCTGTAATGTGTTTGATATCGTCATCTCAACCCTGAGCAAACTTCATAGACATTATTCACACTATGTACACAGATTGTCAAAGTAGATTTGTTGACAGCGTCTGGAGAGCTGATAACATGTACCAGGGATGAAAACAAGGATATCTTTCTTGCCTGCTGTTGTGGCATAGGAGCTCTGGGTGTCATCGTCCACGTCACAATACAGTGTGAGCCTGAATTTCGACTGTGGCAGAGACAGTCTGCATGCACTCTAGATGAAGTAAGTGGTTTAACTTTCACCAGTCCTGAATCTTTGTCTGAAGATTTTGGGTAAATTGAGTCTAAAGAAGTTTTAAATTTTTCTTTTTCTGTATATTCCATTTTTGAAACACTGGCTGGAAAACTTTAACCCGGGTCTTGAAAATTTCCTATTTGCCTGATTCCAACATTCCTCATTTTGTCATGTTCTGGATCTGCAGAAGACAGACAAGACACTGTCTTTTGCGTCTTGGTTCTCTATGATTTCAGCCATAGTGATACACAAATGTGAGAATAATGCCACACTTTGTGAATACAGTTTTTGAAACTCATAGAGGATGAACTATTCGTAAATTTTTCAAGCATGGCTTCTGGTTTGGCAAAATTTTAAAGAGGAATAAACTACCAAGATAAGGAAATGAGAGAATATTTCTCAGAAAGAGAAACAGATAAAAAAGGCTTATTTTTTATTTTGTATCATTATATTTTAGGTATTGAATACCTTAGATTCACACCTCACAGCTAGTGAACACTTTAGATTTGGTTGGTTTCCACACACTGACAACGTAGTTGTCTGGCATGTAGACCGTACAACAAAACCCAAACAGACCAAATCATACTGGTTCTGGGATTATGGTATTGGGTATTACACCTTGGAATTTGTATATTATCTGAGGTGAGTGAAAAAACTTTTGTTTTATCTTTCATCCTTTTGGTCCAGTTGATCAATTTGTTTTCTTGTGAAAATTTTCGCCTGATTTCTTCTTTACTGTCACCTTTGAACTTTTCAAATAATACAAGATTATGAATAATGACACAGAAAAGTGTGTCTCACGTCACACATATGCCATTGAAACAGCAGTGGACCAGATTTTCTCCAGGATTGTAGTGTCTTTGTATCAGCATCACATTGAGTGGCAGGATAGTTTGCTTTGTAGAATGTTGCAGTATGCAAATAATTTTCAAGAATTACCAGCAACCATTTTCTGCTTGAATCTGAATCAGCATAGAGATTTAGAACCTAGAAGATTGTGGTGACACATCATTGTGACACAGACCATTTATATTCATCTCAAGTTGGTCACAATCCTGATTATCACAATTAGACAAATTAGTAGAAATCACATTCACATACATTTTAGATATCTATTCAAGTCTACAATATGAGAAAATCCTCAGCTTCTTTCTTTTATATTGGAGTTAGGCATACCTTCTAAGATTGCAACCACAATAAATGTGTTGTGTAAGATATGCTATCCTTCATTAATTTTAACCAATTAACCTCTTTGGGACCTGATGAACCTGGCAGGCAAAGAGTTCAACAACCAAGTGCATCTTAATCTCTGGTTTCAAATCCATTTCAGTTCAGACAAGGTGTTCAATTTGACTTCATCAGTCTAAAAATAGTTTGTCTGAGTGTTTGCTCCAATTCTTTGTTTCAGTACATTTGTTCCAAGGCTGGTTCCACTCATCAACAGGCTCTTCTACAATCTGCTGTTCACTGCACCGAGGGAACAAGTGGATCAGAGTTACAAAGTGTTGAACTTTGAGTGTCTGTTTAGTCAGTACGTCACAGAGTGGGCTATCCCAAGGTAAGGCGTAGTCTAGTGAAATCTCATCATTCACAGTTCTATGAAATATGAGTGAAATATAAACCCTATGTCTGCAACACTTTAGTCAAATCTCCATTGGTTTCAGGGTACCTTTGGACCTTTCTACCAGGAAATATGGGGGAATATGCCCCCAGTATCGGAGGTTACAAGAACAAAAAAACATTTTTCCCTATATAAGATTATGTTCATATATTGCACAGTGGAAATGATTTCATAAGTTTTTTTGACCTTTGACATTGGTATTTATAGCATCATTTATGCAGATCAAAGGGAGTATCAAGAACATTTGAGAAAAGAAAGATGGGCCTAATTCTTAATCCATTCTCGTTGAACACTCATCACTTGACAAAAATTGATTATGGATATTTTGTTTATTACATCTGTATTGCAGAGAGAATACAGGCAAGGTTCTGAGGGAACTCAAAGCATGGCTTGAGTCCAGTGGGGAAAAGGTACACTTCCCTGTTGAAGTCCGCTTTGTCAAGGGCGATGATATTCTGATAAGTCCATCCTACGGCAGAGATACATGTTTCATCAACATCATCATGTACAGGTAATAGTGATATTCTGATAAGTCCATCCCAGCCAGAGGTACATGTTTTATCAATGTCATCATGTACAGTTAATAGTGATAAGTCCGTCTCATGGCAGAGATATTTGTTTTGTAAACATCATCATATGCAGGCAACAGTGCAGCTTTCGTGCATGTTTCATCAAATGATACATGTTGGGTGCTTTACTTTGTAACAAAGTTTAGCACAACTGTGGTCAAAAAAGAAAGTGTGTAACAGTGTAGATAATAGGAGTTTCTCTATAGTAGATAGTACTTTCTGTTCTATATTAGTTTGAAAAGTACAAGTTTAACTCTCTACTATTTCATTTCAAGAAGAATAAGTTAAAAACAGAGATAAAAAAAATTGAGTTTCATTCCATTTGTGTTGTGGACAGGAAATTGACTTTTCTGTCTGTAGTAGTTGAATGGTATTTTAACATTCTATGATCTTTGCTCACATCTCCATCAAGGCCTTACGGGAAGGAGGTAGACTACTCCAGGTACTGGGAGGCATATGAAGACATCATGTTCAGAGCTGAAGGGAGACCACACTGGGCAAAGGTGAGATAGCATGGCTGTTACAGTCCATCTTGACTGAAATTTCAGCTCTGTATTGTGCGTGAACGTGATTTTGTTACCTCACACCTCAAGGAAATGGATTAGGTGTTATTAAATACTAGTACCACGGTCCCTCCATAAAATGATGGGACCGTGTAAGTACTGAATCATTCAGGAAAAAACATAACTAGGTGTTATTAAGTACTCAATCGTTCAAGAAAAAACATCAAACTCGGTCATGTTAATGGTTTTTGAAATCAAGGTAGGAGATTGAACACAACAAAGGGTCATTGACTTTTAGAATGCCGCAATATTTCCATACTTTACAAATTTTTGGTGAGCTACCATCGTGGATAATGTTATGGGACCATCATCACATTTGAAGGAAAACTTACCAATTGAAAGTAAATATAGTTATCTGTTACGGAAGCCAATTCCAATTTGGAAGGTAATTCCTGCCGGTAATTATCAGTGACAGTTTACCTTGAATGAGGATAATTTAATTGACTATTGGAATTACTGATTACTCGTTTGAAAAGGTTGTATAGTTTGTTTCCAATTGTATAGTTACTTTAGATAGTGCCCACCAGCACCAGATTCTCAGTCAAAGGCAAACATATCTTATACAGTCGCTGCAGTGTATACATTGTATGTCTGTCCCCATGACAATTGCGTCATGTTAAAATATTTTCTGATTTTAGATAGGCTTGCTGGTAAGGGAAAGTGGAGGTTTCATTTATGAACATAGTGTATGTTATCCTGTCTTTGAAAATACACCACTCACAAGCAATATTTGTGGCAAATTGCCTACATTTGGTAACAAAATGTACAACCTTGATTGATTAGGTAAGGGATTCATGCAACTTATTTTCAAATTTATCCTGAAATCATGCCAACAATGTATCATTTAAACCAACGCAAAGAAGATGTCTTGGCACCTTTCAAATGTGTACGGCACTAATACAAACTATGTGCATTTCTGTTCCATTTTCTATCAGGCACACAAGATAAACAAGGGCCAATTTATGAAGATGTACCCTCAGTTTGGCAAGTTTTGCGAAATCAGAGAGACGCTAGATCCGACAGACATGTTTATGAATGCCTATCTTGAAAGAGTACTGAAATAACCAACGATCTATCAAGGTTCAAAGGTCAAGCAAGTGTTACTTCACTTGTGTCATGAGAAAATAAAAATCCTTGTATTCATGTTGAGTAGATACTGCATATTAAAAACAACAGCACCGGTAGAAAATCTTGAATGTTCTTTTTTTAATATGGTAACACATCTGGGATGGTCCTTCTGTTTAACTGAGGAAGTAGCTCCTCCGGTATCCATGGATAAACCCTGTAACATGCCATGCCAATTGTATTCACTTTACACAAAGTCTACAAGCAAGTGTGTATTTTTGATAATGTCCACAGCACTACAATAATACTTTCAGTGATGCTAATGAAAGCACAACATGTCATTGACACTGTTGCAAGATGTTTGCTAGTCAGCTTGCTAAAACTAATGGAACAGCGATGTTTATGGGTTACCTACAAAAATATTCCAATGTAAATTATGTATAATTACAGCTGTAGGCGCTTTCAGGGAATTTGTAAGCCTTCACATCATTAGGAAGGTGTAGCTTTGATTCAAAAAAAGGAAGCTAAAAGAATATTTTCAAAACAGAAATGAGGGAAAACTTGCATTTAAACATATATAAACATATATATATATAACTTGCATTTAATTATATATATATATATATATAATATATATATATATATATATATATATATATATATGATTTTTTTTCTCATATAAGTTATGGTATTAGTAAACCGTTGTAGTGATTTCACAAACACGGTAACATTCCATTATTGATAAACTGTCAAACTTTATTTAGCGTGCATAAGTACTTTTTTGAAAGGGAACATGCTCAGATATGTTTCACAATTTGCTGCGCATACAGATAATGATTCTAGTTGAAACAAACACAGTATTTATCAATGCAGGTATCAATCGGTAATGACATTGAAATAAGTGCAAACAATAAATTAAAAACAAAATATTTATAAATTTGCAGTACATGTACTTGTATTTGTACCAAGAGATTAATTTGATGAAGAAGTAACATCATCAACGGTGTAACGCAGTGAAGTCGTTACTGTCATGCTCTTGTTTGTTAGGGTCATCAATGAATCATGAACAATGTGACATTGTCACTAAACGCTGACACCTAGTACAGTATCTGAAGGGAATATGAATACATGGATATGACTTATATGATCAGGAAACGTACACCTGATAACTTGGGGAAATGATAATTCTCCAAATTTTTATATTGTAGAAATTATTCCATTGAGGAAACTCAATTTACTTTCACTATAAATGGTATCTGGTACAGGTCAACGAAAGAGATTTTTCATAGAAAGAATAATAGTTTCATGTAAGCCATCCGACAAAATTTACTCTTTAGGGTTTTTTATTTCAATATCATATTTTAAGTTCTATTTACTAGAGTGTAAAACTCTGATAGTCAGTGCCTTCTTTTCTAGTCTCAACTCACACATGCTTACGTTACCAGTATGTAGTAACTTAAGCCAGTCATCAATATTTCACTGTAAAATTTTAGGTAGTGTACAAACTCCTCTCAGGGCTAGCCATCTTTCTTTTCCATTAATTACAGATTCATGTCCAAATATTGGCAGTGACAACATATGTAAGGTAGATTGCACAAATTAGAGATTAGCAGGTGTTTCCTTATTTGAGAGAGTTGTTGTGTAGGCATTGTTTATGCAAAGTTGTTGCCCTATTTCTGCCATTCCTGTACATTTTTTTTATTCCAAGAATTCTTGTCACAATTTTTTATCATACTTTGATTTTTTTTCATTGTGATCATGACATAATAAATTTAGAACCAATACAGAAATGGATCAGTGATAATCTGTTAGTGGCTAAGACCTTAGATTGTACACTGAAGATTTAATGTATTCAGCAAAGCACAGGAAATTGTGTATTCCCTGTTTGATAATACCTATCTGTATTGCCAAGTATAAAGTACAGAGATAGGAAGAAACTACATGTGATTTGAGTGTCCCAAATGTCCAAAATGACCCAGTGTTACCGTTTCATGGGACTACAAATGAAAACACTGGTTTTGCTCAGCAATACAGATGCCTTATCAAGCCAGAGAATATAATGGCATTCTTTCCCATTGTACTTTGCTAAATTCTTTGGAACTTGGATGTGTGATCTATCATTGAATAAGTAATTTTCAACAGGTGGTGATTCGCATTGTACTGTACAAAAACTTCTCGATATAAAATATATTTATTGATCATGACCCATGGGTTTTGTATTCCATTTGATGGAAAAATCCATGCACAGGAAACATTAATGGACTTTTTGAAACGAAAACAATAGCAAAACGACGACATTTCTTTTCATGCTGTTAATTTATATGTTGATGTTAATTTAGCTTATAGGAGTACACTTTTACACTCTAATCTTTTGTTCGTAGACCTGATGAATTCTGGTGAGAATTAAACTCACTTCAGTTTTCAAAGGAGACTTGATACACTGATCTGGTGATATTTTGTTGATGTGAAGTAAAGTGAATCTATTTTTTTTTTGCAAAGCATGTGTCTTGTCCTCTTTTAACCATGCACCCGTATGCATGAATTCAGCTATCTGAATTGCCCAAGCATGGTTTATATTCTCAACTGCAAGACTCAGGCAGCATAAGAAGAATAATAAACGAAAAATTTAAAATATAAGCATTCAACAGGCTGTGGCATGATAGAAAAAGGTCATCTGCATATAGCGTAAACCAACACCAATTTTTTTGAAATTTTAAAAATTCAACCCTTGCGAACTTGAGTCAATTTTGATAATATACATTTGACCAGCTCAATGAGTCCAGCTTTATAGTCAGTGAGCAGAAAGACAGTTCTGATGAGCATGAGACACTAATGGACATGTTCTAGAAAATGAGGCTGCTTAAAACTTGCATAATGTACTTGAATCCCCTCCACAAACTTTACATTGAAATTAACACCAGTATCTAACTTTTATCATATTTTGCTTTATTTACAGTGAGTTTATTTACAGAGTTAATATTTGATTGTAGATATCAGATCTCTTACGGTAAACAACGATAGTTGGTATAAATATTGTTATTCACTTTGATTGGATGATTATTTCCTGCGAGGTATCCTAATTTCACCCACAGAGGTCATGTTCATCTGTACCTGACAAGTTGCTTGCCAATTTTTAACCTCAAAACTCATGAAAATCATGAAACACACAGGTGTTGTATATTTATTAATTTCAGATCATGCAATATACAAATGAAAATATCATCACAATGGAACAGTCTCAACTTACAGTAAGTTATCATAAATATGCAAGTTGCTTTAGAAATTTCATATTAGAAACTTTACATGTATGATGTGTTCATCAATGCAAGCAGCAACCCCTTTAGGTTACACAAAGGTTCAGTGGTAAAAAATGGGGGGAACCTCCCAGCATGACCTATTCCATTGAACATTGCAGAAGGAATTGTCTTCTTGAAAATGAATGAGACAAATACTTTCATGACGTTCCAGAATTATTTTTCTGACCATTTTAACTTATTCATCCATACACAATAATATTAAAATGCAGTTTCTCTATCAATAGTGTACATTTTTTCAACCATTAGCGGTTTTGACAGAATGAAACCACAGAAAACGAAAGTCTCCCAACTTGCATGCTAGATTATTGAGGGCGCTGTTCAGCAACACCCCGTGCAATGTACAGAGCTCAGGCACATCCCAACTCTCTACAAATGATTTCGACGAGGTAAGATGGGATGTTTGACAAAGCACTAAAATGGCAAGAAGGATGGAAAACAAATCAGTTAAATCGCTTTATTCTCCATTTGCTTACACATCAATGTATGTTTGGTGAAATTATTAAGGGAACTCTATGCATTTTGTGACAGGTTGTGGTCACAACTCTGTGACACTGTTTGATGAAAGCAAATTCTCATATGTTTGAGTGTTGCTCTATGCATATTAGAAGCAAGACTACTCAATGTGTATGGGTGACATTGGGCTGTGTGTACTGGTACAGTCTTCAAGATTTAACACAGTGTACCATACTCCTTACAGTACATGACACGGAAGATTAAAGAGACACCTAAATATATTCCAGATATTTTTCTTTTATATACTAACAGAATTAGGCTGTACCAGCGTTTTTAATTGAAAGATTCACAATTCATAGATTTCCCAATCAGAGGAGAAAAGATAACATTAAACCAAAAGTACAGTATAATAATAGTTAAAACACTGCTCATGAACATAGCAAGGATAACATAGATATTATTTGTGAGAATAACACTGTAACAACTCTGTTGCATAACAACACACTTTGGAAAGTGCAGTATAGCAAGAACAAAACTAAACATTGCATAAAACATAATCGTCAATGTCTCTACCTGTAGCTGCTGGGGGAGACATAGTGTTTGTAATATGTGTATAAATGAGAATTCATAGCCTATGTTACACTTTGATGAGTATGAATATTTGCATGCAACCATCATGAAACTAACACCACATATTTCATTGTAATCATCACCTTTTTATTGCCTTCTAATCAAGAATTAAAACTTACAAAATACTTAAACAATTTAAATGAAAAAAACTAACAACTGTACAATGAAAAAAGTTACCACTGTACAATCAGTGACTTGCATACAGAGAGCTGTGGCATCAATGGCAGATGAATTACATCAAATGGTGAAGCAGATAGATGTTGTATCACACACCAAAATCACTATTCCCTCACGCCTACAGATATACACTGTTTGACGTGTAGATTTGATGTGGATCTTATATGAATACATACATAAAGCACATTTAAGTCCATGTAAGTAAAAAAAAATGGGCTGTACTCCACGAATAAATTTTCACTGCCATCCTCCTCAGTGCTATGAAAAAATGATTATATCAGTTAATGTTGGATGCACACCACTTTCACACAGAGGTCACACACGATGTGGCACATGGTCTTCTATCGGTGCAATATGTATTGCAGACACTGACATTGATACAAATACACAGCAAAAAAAGCAATGTGCTTCAGAGATTGTAACGTTGGTGAAAATTTAAAGTTTCCACAAAAGTCCAATGAAAGTATTATTGAAGATGGGAAACTTTGTTATAAAATCTCTGATACCACTCATGGTGTGTGTGCATCAACTGGAGCATTTTTGAATGTATAAAAAACAATTTTCAAGAGACTTCATTCATTAGTGACAAGAAACAAAATCATATTCAAGGTGTTCTATAGTCACACTTATAAGAAAAGCACTTCACGCATACAATGGCATTGACAAAAACAAAGTCATGAATGTGCATAGATTTACTTTCTACAGCTCCACTGTCTATGACTGACCCAAAGCCACAATTTTGACAATTTGTCAAGACTACTAAATTCATCATGGGTGCAAAAAATTGTCCTATCCCTCTAGGTACAAAAGTTTGAAAATAAAAACCTGTCCATGAATAAGTTATTTTTTGTAACTACATTTGTGTAATATTTGTGTGTGTAATCTAGTACTTGAAGCTATACCTTATCCGATGAATCGGTTTTAAAAGTTGTACACTAAGTTTCTATAGAAAACAAAAGTTCACAATATTGCTGCACTACTCTTATCACCTAAATAAACTTTCTCCCTGGGATCACAATCAGTGTTCTCCCCAGAGCTATTATAGAGTGGTGGCCGCCACTCTATAATTTTTGGTAAACAATAGAAACTCATTACCATAACAATTATATTTATTGTTATGCAAATTAGCCGCCACTCTATCAGAAAATCCTGGGGAGATCACTGACAATAATGCCTTTAAGTACATGTACACAGTGGCAAAGATTGCAAGCACACTGATCTCCTAATAACAGGAATTCTTGCAAGATTACAATGGCATTACTGTTAAATTACAAAATTGAAAGATCGTTTCATAATTTATGCACGTTTTTTATGCATATCCCGCCCTACTAGGAATATACCTGTCTTTGTGTTGAAAGCAAAGACAAACACACACTGAGAAGATCATTTCTTGGCCAGAATATTCCTGCTACTATTAACCTTTTGAGTGCTGTAATTTTTTCCCGCCAAAATTTTAGTGTGAAATTTTACCAATTTTAATGAATTTTTCTGTAATTTTTTGATAATTTTGGACCAAATAGATATCACATTTCATTGCCTACAGCTTTTTATCAAAATTTTGGCAAAAATATGAAAAACATAGGGCCAAAGTCCCTGAAGCTACTATAGACATGCATACAAAATTAAGTATTTCCTGACTGTATGAAATTATCTCACTTAGGTCATCCTAGGGACTTGTAAACCAAATATTAAAGCTGTCTAACCAGCAGTTTTGAAAGAACAAGCAACTCAACAGTTGACAGAGCTCTGCTGTGTTATGTAGAGAATAACCTTTTGTGACACATGTACTGATGAAGAAGGTGGATATCTTTGATTAACATTGTAAGTGAGTTCTGTTGAATAAGTTGAGACTGTACATACTCAGAGAAAGCACACTGAAGAGACAAATGTTTGAAGCATTATAAGGAATCATGTAACTTTCATTGCACTGTTTACACAGATTGCATAATTGCTATAAATAGCACATGAGGAATCTTACAGCCAAGCTTTACCATAAAACCCCTATCACTTTGACCACTGTTTTAATTGACCACTCTATTTTTTTCCTCAAAAAGTAATTTTATTTTATCCTTACCAAGTCAACCATAAATGGAAATTAGAACTTTCTCTGTCTCTATCTCTATTGACTATTATGAGCAATTTCTTTAGATAACATACAGGGCACAATAAATGACGGTTCAGAATATGTCAAAGTTGGGATTCAGGAAAGTTGCCTTTACATGTTTTAATCCTCCAAGATGGTAAGCATTTCACTATGAACTGTCAAAAAAAGTTGAACTTTCTGATAATTCTACACTAAAATTATTTGGCTTTGATGATTTCCTAATTAATTCAATTATTTAAAATCATATTAATTATTTTTTTCTGGGTGAATTGATAGGGGTTACACAGTACAAGCATTACATACAATGTAAGTCAAATTTTGACCAAAAATGACAAAAAAATTCCTTAAAAATACACATTTACATATTTCATCACAATTTGAACAAATCTAAGTTGGATTACCCCTAGGGACCTGTATACCAAATAACAAAGCTGTCTGACCAGCGGTTATGAAGAAGAAGATTTTTTACCAAAAACACCTTTTTTGGCATTAATTTGCCTATTTTCAACAATATCAAAAAATTAAAAAAAATAGTTTCTCAAAATCATATTTTTCATCTACACAACAAATATCAAATCAGTAAGTACAGCGGTTCTCAAGATATTTGAGTGGACGGACGCCTCACAAACGGACATACATACATACATACATACATACATACATACATACAGACTGACGACGGACGCCGGACGGATACCCATCCCAATAGCTTCTATAGACTATAGTCTATAGTAGCTAAAAATTGAGTTGGGTATATTTTGTAAAGGTGACATAAATTGACTTTGGCACTCAAAGGATTAGTTCTCAGCCCCTAGTTCTAGCATTGGTGGCTGTTTACATAGACTATTTATGTCATTTTAGTTATTTGTTCTCTTTTGAAAGTTGTACACAGTTAGGCAATTTGCCCAGAGATAAAGCTGTGTTTGTTTGAAAACCCATAATAAGGAAAAATTTTTATAAGTATATTTCGTGAGTACTGTTGGTCAGATTTTGAAGATACAACACACAACATGTTGGTAAATGCACTTTTTCCTGATGATAAAAAGCAAACCTATACAATAGCAACTGTTGTTCCCAATGTCTATGCACAAGTTTGTATCAAAATTTCCTGCATTATTTTCGCCCAATTTACATATTTGGATGGATCACAACACACAAGTTTAGTTTTCCAGGAATTGTCATCTTATGATTGTTTACAAAACTTTGCACCTCTTGAATAATAGTATGAGGAAGCACCAGTGTGTAAAGAATGTTTGTAGTCTCTGAATGGCTAACAAACTGCATTTTCAGGGTCGATACACGAAGAAAGAAATAGAAAAGCTTTTGAAAACTGTACAACATCCACCATCGGGAATTTTTTTTTTATGGTTTAATTTATTGCCATCGAGTAAATTGATTAGGGAATTAAGTCTTTCATGTATAGAGTGGAATGACAGACAAAAAGTCGTTGCCGTTACTAAGAAGACGAAATTCATAAGGATAATTTTTTCGGCTATCACTGGTATAAAACGAATGTAAAACATTTTCATAAAGAATATCACTATATCTTACATAATGCATTGCCTTGCAAACCAAAAAAATATTAGTTGGAAACACACTGAATTGAAACCAACAGAGCTTTCAGAGTGGTTTAGGATTATTGTTAGGAAATCTTCACAGGTTTGAAAAAAAAGAAAGCTTATAGCAAAATGACCCTTTATCAGCATACTCCTTGATGAGCAAGAGCAAGTAATAGTTCAGAAAAAGTTTGTTTGAAAATTGTAAAAAATTATTTTCACTGACAGGGTCATATCTATCTGTTTAGGTTTATGTATGGTTTGTTGTAGACTTACAAATCAATTGGTTTATTGTAGAATTACAATTATGAATGTCCTAAAATTGAAGTTGTAGAAAATAAGGTTTTGTCAGAATGTAATATATTTCACAACATGCCTCTTGAAGCATGGTCAATCACATTAAACTGATGTCACAATTTTTTCACTTGTTCCTGTAGAAATGTTAGTAAAATATTAAATATGCAGAGAATGCCTTACTGTATCATTTAAAACATTTTTCCACTCATCATTTTAAATATTTTTAACTGCAGAAGGGTATCTCTGCTTTAAAAATCCCATGGAACCAGTAGTCAGTAATGGTAAACTGTCCAAGGTGTTGAAGCATGTATTGCAATACTACAATTTCAATTGAAAACAAAAACCCAACAAACAGACTTGGAAAGTATTCTTTTTTCACACAATTATGCAAACAACTGGGGCGGAGTTGAATGATAGCTTGCCCCATTTGTGTGCGTATTTTTTTAATAAATCAAAGAAAAGACAAGAAAATTTTATGTCCTAACTTTTTGGCTGTCACTAAATAAACTCCTAATCATAAAGACTTGTACTAAAGCAGTTATAACCATTACACTAGTGTTGACAATTGACCAGAAATTGATACGCTCAAAGTTACGTTCGACGATGTAACGATCACGGAATTCCAAGTTTCGCCACACTCTCTGATGGCCCTGTGACTCTTTCAAATGTTTCTTTACAGCATTTAGAGATTCCTGTCATGGAGAAAAGAACAATGAAAAAATTCACATCCAAGAAAAAAAACTTTCTATGCTAGTTTGATATCTTAAAGTGCATGTAACATATAATCTGGTGAGTGTTTTAAATTATTTAACGAATGGTATTTGTTAGGTTTGCGTGATCTGTAATTTGATGTCACTATACTTTGCATTATACTAAAATGCTGTTTTGAGTCACCTTGCTTTGCCGGACAAACTCACTCTTTCAATCAAATTTTCAATTATACTTGTGCACGTCAACATATGGAACTTTCAATTTCTGTGCCTCTTTTTATCTATTGCCTGTATTATTGTACACCATCTGGTGTACTACTATAATTATTCACCATAAATTTGACTATTGGGAACACTGCGAAATTTACTTTCTTTTTCAGTAGAGTAAAATTATCCCTTTAGAAAACTGCAATATATAGGTTTATACTCTTTTCTGACACTTTTACAAAGTGGCTGCCATAGTTAAACATGTAATGACAAATATTGGTTAACTTCAGAAAATATATGATGCTACCTGTAACCTGCTGAGTGTCACTTAAAAGGCTGGGTTGAAAGATACAGATTGCTGGTATCATTTTCAATAGGATACATGGAAATAGAACTGCTATTTTCACTGGTCATAATATATCATGGCTGTACGCATGTCCATCTGTTCTGGGATGGATGAGAAAAACTCACACAATTGAATACTTACATGCATATCTTCCAGTTTCATTTCCACCAACTGATCTGCCAACAGCTCGTCTTCCCAGTTGGGCCTGTCAAATTCATAATCTTCAGAGTCTACTATGACTTCAAAGTAAACAACCTGAAGGATATATGGACAGACAAACAAAGGTCACAGAGGAACACTTTACAGTGCTTAGAATGATAATAAATTGCAAAATTCTTGATAATTACAAGAATGATTCCATGACTGTTATAATCCATGTTCAAAGCTGAGAATCAATTGTGTTTATACATGTCATGAAAAAGAATACATACAAATCTATTTCAGCAAATCTACAATGCATATCATGTAATCTAAAATATTATCAAAGACCAACAAAGCTTAAATTAAACATCTCTCTACACAAGCAGATGACAAATTACCCAGTCCCTCTGTCTCTTATTCTTCAACAACTTTGTACATGATTCTGATTGATTTTTATTGTAAATATGTATAAAAATCATTGCATTTGCTACAATTAAATGTCAAAACACAACAGAAAGAAATGACAGGAGACTAAAAGTATTGACTTTGTGGTGGAATGATTACCTCAAAACCAATACAACTCATACAATAGACGGACAAATAACAACATATCTTGAAGCAATTAATAGTTTATCCCTAATAATGCATTAACTTATGAATACTTTGGAGAGAAACTGTGTTCTGATCTATGATAGTGGCCTGATGGGGACCTTAAAATTATCTTTGTAGTTCAGGTTACATTAAAATTCAGCAGGGGTACCAGGGATAAATCTGAAATGGAGACCATAAAAACCCCAATGCACATGTAAAAATTTAATAGCTATATCATGGACAAGATCTCACTGTTGAATTCATGTTTGTAAATGTATCCTTGAAGCTATCAATAGAACACAGGACTGTGTATGTATATATTCAATGCACAGCTTTTGACATATAAATGCATGGGTGATTGCGACACCTCAATGAACATTATAAAATGAGCTGTCAGTGTCTATAACCTTCAGACTGCATAAATAACCTGATGTGTGTCCTTGATATCAACTTCTTCACAGGTCTACTATATATGCCAATGCTTATAATTTCATGTATTCAACCTGAAGTTCTACATTTTGAAAATTTTTTTGCACTGTTGATTATTCACATATTCAAATGAGAGAGCACTCACTTACCTTATGTGACATTCTGCTAAATGTGTTATCAAAGCAAAACAGGTAGTCTCCAGTCTCCTGGGTGTCAATTCTATCAGGGAATACAGAAGAAATTTGAGACCAATGTGAGATTGTATGAAAATATACTTTCCATCAAATTGTATCAATACTAAAAAGCTGTTAAAAGAACCCTGATATCAAATTCATTTCAAACATAATGAACTTTGACATATGTCCATAGAGGATGCTCATATTGTTCACTACATGTCAACTACCAGCAACAAATTGTACTTGTGTTCCCAACTGATGTTTCCTGAACTTAGCTAAATTCATTTGTGTTCCCTGAATCTGGCTATCTTGTCTGTTGTGTCTAAGCTGTACCTCACATATTTTTCTTGTTTCATTGCCGAAACTTGATTCACCATGAACTGCAATCAATTAGCTCTCTACCACAATACATCATCAGAAAGATGGAATATATTACATATGCAGTAAGAACTATATTTTGGCCTGTGTCACATGAGAGGGGATATCTATACGAGCTAAAACTTGAAGGAACTATTTCTTGAATTTAATTTTATACTTACGCATGGCTACCTTCAGATTTCCTAATATCTGATGCAAGCACTTTGTTTGTTGGTGATCTCATCATAAAATTTATATCTAATGTACCACCTTCTATAACCTGAAACAAACCATATTTTACAAACATAAAGTCAGGACTTTAATGCCTTTTTCAAAATTTCTATAAATTAATTACAGCATGTGTGAGAGTTATTGCCAATCGCAACTACATTATCACAAGTGAGAGACGTCATTTTCTCCTCAGATGTGGCGGTAATATTGTAAATTGTACTGAAAAACATGATATGCAGTTATTCCCAATAGGCATGTCACTCTCAGTACATCAGTATACTGTATGTATCATTCAGATCTTTGGTAAGTACAACCTTTTACTTCTCCACTGGGGTAGTAACATGCTGCAATATACGAATATAAAAGATACAGATGCTGACTAAACTCTGATCTTGGAGCTACGCTCAAGTCTTTGATCCTGTTACTTGGCAATATTCTAAACCATGGTCTATGATGGAGCCTGGGTGGGACTAGTAGGGAGGTACAAAACAGGAACCACAGTGTGGGGTACCACACTGTGATTTATCTTGTCCTCAATATTCGAACTATTTGATTTTTTACTTGTGAATATATTGCGTTCCACTGTTTCGCCGCATGCTGTGCACACATTGTAAATTGCATGATAGAATCAGTGCGTTTGCATTCTGGAGATAAAACCATGCGGACTAATGCATCACTAGTGCGGAGTTCGGACAGTCTTGGAATGTGTCCTTCTCTTTTTTTTCACGCTCGTGGGCCAGTCAAGTTGACAACTTTCAAAATCCCGGTCCGCTATAGTATACGCCAACCCAAGTATAGATGACTGAAGGTAATTAAATTGTAAGGGCAAGACAGTAGTATTTCATATCATACGCCATTTGACAGTATTTTGTACCAATATCTGGCAAACTCTACGCAGAACTTTTTAGTTACCTGAAATTCGAAGTCCAGCGTGTTTTCCGCCTTGAGTGGTTGGTGAAAACATTCTCGCTGTCCAGCTGGAATTATGTAAGTGAAGTCATATTCCAAACACTGCACGCCGTTTACGACTATAAAAATTACAAAAATTTGGAATAAGTGTTTAAGAAAACTGTAAAAAACGTTCATTTTGCAATGATTCGGAAGTTACACGTCGACGATAAGCTTGTAACTATCTGAACATGGCCGCGGATGTCAGTTTGCGCACAGTAGAGTTCTTTACTCCAATTGTGACGCTCGACCGCCCGGCGGTGGTCACTGCGACGCGCACGTTTTGGCAACAATCAGGTCTCGGGAAATTTTATTCATAATAATAGGCTCGAAAAAGCTTTGATCATTAATACCGTCACATAGACAAAGGTAATGTTCTTTACATTTTCAACAAAACTAAAATAGCAGCGCGGGTTTTTTTCATGTTTTGTTTTTATTTTCCATAGGCCTATTAAAAAGCTTAATTTTTCGACATATGGCAAAGTCACTGGCTCATTATGTAGGCCTAGGCCTATTAAAAGGGCATAATTCAACAGTTTCCGACAAATTCAATACGTGTAATAACTACAGGTATACAGCTATACTAGCAAATGAAATATTTCTTGTATTTACTTGGCAAGACCAAAGTGGAGCGACGCAAGCAATTTTGTTTATCACCGTCATCAAATCAATAATTTTTTCCGTGACAGGTACTGTTTTGCTAGATAAGGAAGCTCGGTCACTGTTTCATGAAAATACTACACTGTGAAGGTGTTCGTAGCATATTTTAAAACTACATGTGAAGATAAAAACGGTGATTCTTAAGAATATTTAATTTTCCCGTACCAATTTTTCTATTCAGGAACGAATATCTGAAAACAATACAGACAGCAGTTGTATTTTTTCACAGACATATGGCCGAGTTTCTAAGAATAACAGCCCCCTCCCCAATACACTCTATTATCTTCAGTGCGAAAGTTGACCAAAGTCGTATCGCTTGATTTTTGTCTCCAAGATTAAACTAACACTCACCCCACCCAAAAATGACAAGATGACTCTCAACGACAAAATCATGGAAAGCACATCAATTATTTGGATAAAAAACGAGACTCAGTTTAGAATTGTTCATAAAAGACATCGAGAAAGAGGACTAGGAGGAAGAGGAAAGAGGACTATAGGAAGATCAGGACAAGTACTTCAAGCACTGATGCTGCAGCAGAGCGACAAAAGAAAAGACGAAAACGTGTACTTTCAGGCATAACTTTTGAAGCTGTGTGTGATCAAGCTATTATAGAGCTGCTACAATCTGTGGTACCTCAAATGTGCTAGAGACATGAACATGTAGGCCTGCAGACAGCTGGCTTTGACCATCTACACGGAAATATGGGTAGTGCTGAAAGAAAAAGCGCAAACAGACCCATTTTTAATAATATGGAAGCAAAATATTATTTTAAATTCACGTTTTTGGCATGAAAGGCCCGTTTTGTTGTGTATATACATACACCAACTGTCAGTGTCATGGTAACCAAATTACATGTATATGCATAACCTTTACAAATAAGAGGATGGTATCAATGGTAAGTTTATATACATGTATCAGAACTTGCAGTGACAGAAATATGTTCAATATAGGTAATACATTTTCTTAATTTCATATTTTGGTATCGATTGTTGCCATTTCGATTTGCAAAAAACGTGCGTTCAACGACTCAATTTGTTTTCAAAGTTGAAGTTCTTAAATAAAAAACAAAAGCAACAGATTGTCGTTGGGGGCGCACTACCCACTCAGTCCTTTGCTGTCTTGTTGCTGCGACCATTTTGACGCAAGGTGTTTTCCACAAAATCACTTCTTAATTCACAGTTCTGTTGATGATTCAGATTAAGGTAAGACTATTGAATTTTCGCAATGGCATGACACATGACAGAAATATTGGTCATTTGTAAAATTTTCTAAGGACTTAAATCATTTTACCTACCATTCAAAAAATTTAAATCATGTCAGTCAGTCAGTGCAGTTGACATGTGAATGGTTTGAAAACTTTAGGTAAGCCTCACTTGTTACTTTTTGGCTAAATTTTGCTCTCTATAATAATCCAAACAGCTCCACTTTTTATTTGATGAAGACAAACACCAGGACATTATTACTATTACACTGCCATGCAAAACTGGCTAGGTTTAGGTGTTTAATCCAAAGACATGCATTTTATCCTTCACATTTTCACTTATAGAGAAAACATTCTGCATACTTTGTCTGCAATACTTTTGTGTCATTTTGCATTCCCACAGAGGAAAACACTCACACGATTTAGATCCATCGGTAAGTTAATACATATTTTAAAATCAATCAAGGAAGAGAGTTACGGGCTTGCCAGAATTTCCTCAATGGGGTATTTTCATATCCCTCCACATGACCTTACATCCTGGTCTTCTTGGAGGAATATAGCATTCCAAATTCACCTTGTACTGCAAGTATAGGTCAAAATTTGACCCAAGTTTCGCAGTTAATTCAGTATAGAACTTGGTTAATACAGTGGACTATCACACAGTGTATAATAAACTTGAGGAACCATACACACAGACCTGCTATGATGAAAGACATGTGGATGGAAGGTCATGTAGAGGTCCATTGAATGAATGTCATAAATTATTTATATCAATGCCATAATTTCTCATCATTGCATCATACCATGCTGAGATTTCCCTTCATATATGTTCACATCAAGCAAGACAAAATGGATAAATGAGTTATCGTATATGACACTTTATTCTCCAAAAGTAATAAAGAAACATATGGAGCATCACAAACAGACTTTACAAGCTTCACAGTTAGCTCAATAACAGAGTGAACGGGTTGTAATACAACACATCATTGGAAAGTGAAATAAAAAATTCTGAAAGAAAATTTCTCATGATTGGTTTTGTTATGAAACTGAGAAATAAAAACGGTCTTCACACACCCAGGAGACTTTATTTGTCCAACTGGACCCTGTCCTGTTCAGCAAAACCATGTCATTGAATGTGCTTTTCTCATTTGGCAAGTTTTTTTGTGTGTTTGTAGCATTTCTGTTTTAGAAGTAACCATCCATTATTACTCACAGTCTACAAATACCTATCTCATACAGTCAGTCTTTCATATTTAACCATGAAGACAGATGGAGGAATGAAATGACAGGCAAACAATCACAGAGACACTGAAGGACTGTGGGAGCATGAACAGAAACACAGCTTCACAGACACTGGATACAGCGGCAGACACAGCTGGACACAGGGTTGAACACTGGTAGAGACTGACAAGCAGGTTACATATTCAGACAGACATTCTCCAATGGCAGATGTTGTCCAAGAAACAAAATTTGTAATTCAGATAAGTTGGAATATAAAGGAACAAAACCTGAATATTCATACAATGTAGGAAGTAAGTTTTTTGGTATTGTACATAGGAGTGGAATGAAAAAGTACAAAAATGAATATAAATGAAAGGAGGCTGATAGCATTTTGATATAGTATATAAATATATCTCAAATATATGTATATGCTGCATGTGTCACATGGGCTGGGGCAGGTCAAGTTTTCTCCACTGTCCACCACAGACACAGGCTTTCACCCATCTCTGATCCCAGGCCTTGAGGGCAGGAGTCTGGGCTGTTGACTTCACCAGTGAAACACATGAACACCTGTTGAACGAAAAGAGAGAAAAACGTAAATACCGTAAAAAGGATTTTGCGGAAAGATGGACCATCCTGCATTGTATTGAAACATTGTCTTTGTAAATCACAGTGATGGGGCCAGGACAACCTGAGGGTGTTCATCCCTATGAAAGAATACAGAAAAACACCTCATGATATTACTTGACACTCTGAAACCAGCAATGAGAATTTTCATAGCTTTACACAGACTTTTAATTAGTTGATCTGCTCAAAGTCATACAAGATCTCCTTCTTCTACAGATAATAATGATTAAGGCAAAATTAATTGCCAGTAATTTTGCCAAGTTTCGAGTTTGACAAGTTTCGAGGTTCACGTTTTACAAATTAAACCCTTACACTACCTCCCATTTGCCTGTAGGTCCACCCATCAGATTGAAAACCACTTGGGTGTACCAAATTAAGGAAATTTCAGGGTTAAGAAATCAGTATATCGAGTAAGAAAGTACCTACCTTGTGCACTGCTTCAGCTCATCATGGGGTGCCACTCCTAGATGGATTCTCCTGACAATATCGTGTTTGTGGCAGTGCTTGTCAGTCATAAGCCTGGTTGTGAGTTCAGAGCCAGGTGTGGCCCCCGGGTTGAAACTGGTGACATGGGGAATGTGGAGTGGTGTGCTTTCAAAGTGGAAACTCATTGGCAGTTTGCCAGTGATTTTGCCAGTTATGCCTGGAAATGAAAGATGTGTCAAATCTTGGTTATTTTGTTGTTTTTAAAAACATTAAGCTCAAATGATGTCTCATGCATTTCATGAATATCCATTAAAATCCTTTTGTACCGATATTGTGCACAGAGGTCTGCACTTTTGTTGTTAGTGCATCAGCAATTATTTCTAATTCTGGTGTGAACACAAAATCGTGCCACTGGTTTTTTTTCCACCTGTGCTCTCTCTAAGTGTTATTAGGGGTAATGCTTTGTTAACCATTCTGTCACCTTGTCCAAACATTCTGACCAAAGAATCAAGTTTTCCAATACCATGATACAAAATTGACAGAGACAAAGCCAGAAGAGAGCAACTTTATCCCTTGGCAAATTTGTAAATATTGCAATGGTATACCAAAATACGAAAAAAAGCAGATTACATACAACTCTTACACTAGATTTCCAAGATGAGCTGATTTGGCAATAAACTAGATACGAGAAAATTCAAGTTAGTAATCTCATAAGTTTCAAATTCTGAGCTTTTAACAATGATAATTCAAAATCTTCACAAACCTTCAACCACAGGCAGACTTTCCAGGTTTGGAACGAGTAACTGACTTGGCAGTAAAATACACTCATCTGTCAGAAAGAAAGTAAACTCAGTTTTGACATCTTATGATGACTTTTAAAGATACTTAGGTACGTAGACAAACAAACCCTGAAACTTATAATACAACACTCAAACGGATTGAACATGGCAGACACAATGCCATTTCAGTTGCTATGGAAACTGCTGATATGTTTGTTTGGGTTTTCTCACCTATTAAGGCATCATCAAACTCTGAGTAGGAGTCATCTTTACAGCAGAGCCAGACTTGCGTCAACAATTTGAAGAGTGTTGAAAGACCATCGACATTATCTGAAACGAGATGGAAAGTGAATAAAAATGTCACTCATGATATCTAAAATACTGTGCCATTCAGGTACACACCAGTAGAATTGTTAATGTGCTTTACAAACTCTCTAGACTATCCTAACAGATTCTGAAATTTTCCTCACTCCTCAGATATGTAATATTCATAGACGAGGGGTTTCTGTATTAGGAAAACTTCAAAGTTGGTACTGATAAAACCACTGGAATGGTTTGAATCAGAGAAAAATATCCTTGTGCGCATTTTCTACTAGTTATCTTTGGTCTTCAAAATGACAAATTATTCAAATTTTATGTGTTCACATCATAATCAAACTTGTAGCCTGTCACTTGTAAACCATGCATGTCTGAGAGAGTTTGCTGCAATTTACATGTGACAAATATCATCCAAGGTGCCAATTTCTTTTTATTCATGAATCACCATGGCAATGATGAAGACTATGGAAGTGATATGGTCGGCTGATACTCTACCTGACGTGGAAGTGAAGACTGGTTGACAAGTGGATTTGATCAATCCCCAGATACGAATGATGACAAGCAGTTCCCTCAAAGTGCACAACACTGACCAGTCTCTTAGCATACTAAGCTGAATTGAAAGAAGAAATTGGAGAAATTGTTAAGATTTTAAACTGACCTACCAAAGCTTATGTTAGAATGTTACTCTCTCTACTGGTAAGTTGATATTACACTTTCATGACTGACTACCTTTGAGTTCCCGACTGTCCATCAGAGGATGTAAGGCAGGTGATTCTCCTAACATACAATCAACCCTCTTATCTCTCTGGTTTGGTCCAACCATTATTGTTTTCACAGTGCATTTGGAATATTCCACCAAAATAAGGGAGGGAAACTTTACAATGATAGGGTCATGAGTAATGTAATATACATGTACAACCAACACCAATGTTGTCTGAGGGCACTTTCGAAATGAAACAAACATTTACATTATCTGTAACATGAAACAGACAGGAAGTTTTGTAGGCATATGTAGTGAATGAAAGTACACTTAATTTTTTTTTCTCTGGAGTGGAACATGTTTTTGAAAGAAAGACAGTGCTGCACATACCCCAGGTCTGTTGGAGTACATCTGTTGGAGAGGTACATTGCTCAACAAGAAGAGAGCAAAGTCAGCAACCCACTGTATCAACTGTTGAAGGGACTGGACTGTGGCTGGTAGATAGGAAGACAATATGAAATGGGCAATAACAAAGGCAATATACCGGTGATGCAAGAATATCAAATTACTTGCAAGGGCAATTTACCCCTTGATGTATGAATATCAAATTACTTGCAAGGGCAATATACCTCTTAGTGCATGAATATCAAATTATTTGCAAGGGCAATATAACCCTTGATGCATGAATATCAAATTATTTGCAAGGGCAATATAACCCTTGATATGCATGAATATCAAATTATTTGCAAGGGCAATATACCCCTTACTGCATGAATATCAAATTATTTGCAGGGGAAATATACCCCTTGGTGCATGAATATCAAATTACAATTGGCAGAAAAAAAAATATTCACATGAAAGATTGGTCAAAACAATATTACAATTGGCAAACAGATTTGCAAGATTTCACAGAATTTGTCAGTAATAGAAAATTGACTTACCAGGTTCAATTACAAATTCCTTTGTATCTAAGTTCATCATTATCTTGTCAAGGTCAGTTTCTACACTCCTTGCACACACAGCTGTTACAAGAACATTTGAGAATAACAGTAATTAAGTGAATATCAGAAGATAATTATGAGATAAAAGTACCTGTAAACAGTTTAATTATGATGTGAAGGGAAGCTAGGCACATTTTATTTAAGCTGAATAGTTCTAAATCTCAGAAATGACATATATTTGCACTGTTTCAAACACTTGATTGGAATCAGTAAAGGTGAAAAACAACAGTTTAAAAATCCTATTACTGATGCCTGGTTGGATGAAGAGCTGTAGTGTCAAAGTTCAAAGTTCAAAAAAGTAATGCATGCTGGTACCTGCAAGTTTCTCTGCAAGTCCTTTCTCTTGGCTGGAGAGTGAGGTAGGTCTCAGCAAGGATTTGAATGTGACAGCGATGGCATGGAGCAGTAGTTTGGCATGGCAGTCGGCTGATTTACCTGTTCCACTGATATTTAGCCTTTCAAAAAATGCAAAAGTTGTTAAAAATCAAACAAATATTGGTTAAAATTGTTAGAAGAGTTTTACTTGAATAAGTGCATGAGTTTACTATTAGTCTTCCTTTCATTATTGCCAACAAATAGGAAAGTCAAATATCATGACCAGATTCAGCCAATAGTTAAAGGGATATATTTGAGGTTAAAGGTTAATGTAAGGTCATAGCGTACAGTCACCTTACCTGTACAGTGTTGCCTTGACAGCAGTGAGTCTGGTGAACAGTAATTCCTGCAGTGATTTAGGTTGTCTGTTGAAAGCTTCGCTAAGTCTGTCTATAACTGTTTCTACCATACCTGCAGAAGGAAACGTGAAAAGGAAGATTAAAGAAAATAAATCACTGATTAAATAGTCAATCTCCTTCATCAACTTGTGAAAAATGTCGATGCTAACTTTAAAGGCAAATGAGCAGCATTTCTGTACATTTTATTCACATCAGAAAAATCATGCATTTTTCTTAGATGATTTTGATTTCCACCCATTACACAAAAATTGTCTTTTCACTGCATTTTATACAATATTCATTTGTGATGACATGAGCGGGTAGTTAAGTTTCCACTATATCTTAGATTTACTGCCATTTCCAAAAACAGGTCACAACACAAAGAAAACAGAGAACACAGCATGTAAGTTGAGGGCATTCAGTGACAAGAGTTCAAATAATGGCAATGCATTGTTTCTGCAGAACTTGCTTAACATGTCCACCATTTCATAGCATACTGCATAAAGGTGACCATATCTAAACAGAGCACTCATTTACTGTTCATATTGCTAAAACTTGAAACTGCAGTTCCAGTCAGGCCAAACACTCACTGTCTTTCATAACAGAAACATGCACACAAAGTAAACATTGATAAATAAAAACCGACAAGAAAATCATACATTACAATGCGTGAAAAAAGATAAAAATCTTTCACCACTATTAAGCAGAATGCAACAATGTCAATATCAGCAAAGAAAGAGAAAGAAACATTGGTACATGATAGACAGCCTCATTTCAAGCGTTAATTCATATGTGATTTACAAAAGGGTAAATATACTCTGTGTTTGTTTATACAAGATTGCTGTTCAATTTAAAAAGAATTTTCGAACAGAGTTTTAAAAATACAATAGATATAATCCAAACATGTGAGGATACCTGGTGTAATAGTAAGCAGTAGATCCCACCAGTCATAGCAGGTCACCATACAATACTCTAACAGATTAACTACCTGTGCAATGGTATGGGCCCTTGCTGCACCTGAAATAGAACAAAACATATACATCCAAATCAACCCAGTGTACTTAATCTTCCCCTCTAACCAACTCTCAAAAAAATTCAAAATTTGGTGGGAAAAATGGTAGTCAGCTGCCATTGCAAGAGTGAAATTACTGAACCTACGGATATGGTTAGAGTTTGGTATATGTACTCCCTACATCTATTGGCTGATGTGAAACTTATACACACTGCTGTAGAGAACTACCGGTACATTCCTGATGATAGCTTGATGTACTGTTGAGTAATAGTTTCAGTTTAAAACTCTTTGTTTTTTATGTTGCCTAATGTTCCATTAAACAACACACAGCAAACACTGCTTTATTATTAAAAAAAAAATCAACCGACATTTTGATGAAGGGTACACCTCAAGGTGCAGATATTTAGATTCTCGAAATCATAGGATTCTTCAAGAGCCGACAACTTAAATAAGTTCGTTTTGAAATTCCTCAAAACTTTATTTTCAGTCTTTTTTTCAGTAATATTTGAAGATTTTTCGATAGAGATAAGGTTGGGAATGGTGGCCAGTAGCCACTTCTATGTTTCCAATACTGTAAACTTTGGATATTTGTTTTTTATCTTGTCAAATATTCTGTACAGTGTACCCATACTTTTTCCATGATAATGATTAAGAATAGTTTTAAGCTTTAGAAGTGAAGCATTTGGAAAACTTTAAAACTGTCATTATGATATGAGTAGTATATGAGCAGGTGCTATTAGTCTCTTCACCTGGATCAAGTGCTTGCCCAAGCGTTGGAGCAATCTTCATAAGACATAGCGTACCACTCTTGTCAACACCAATCAGACTGCAGCATGTGGCCGACATCTCAATACATGACAGTTGTTTACCATTATTGCTGTTCTTCTGTCTCTTCACTGTCAATAAATTATGACATCATTATCTTTTCTAAATCCTCACAGTGAAACTACAGCATGTGAATCGATGTGACCTGTCTGGGGGCATTTAGTTCTACCGCATACAAACACAAGCTAAAACATCTGATCTCCTCAGAAACGTTCTAATGTAGCTCACTGGAATACTTTAAGTTTAAAACACTGAAATACTACTTTTGAAACATGCCATTTTCACAGGAATTAGTGACACTGTACAAAGGCAACTTTACTGATGTAACAGCTTTGATGCAGTTATGCATGTAGTTGCAACATTGACCTTCTAGAATATGAATGTTAAAACATCCTACTGTGAATGATAACTTCAATAAGCAAGGCAAATTTGGTTCAAAGAAACTGAATGTGAGTGAAAATTCAATTCAAATTTACTGAGATTTTCCATTCAAATATACTGACATCACATGTATTGTCAATTAAAACAAAACAATATAATATACATGAAATATAAGATGAGGCTTAAATACTGAGAATGGCAAAATATTTCAAAATGCACTGGTAAATTTCACTAAAATGTGTAATGTTTAAGAATGAGGATGTGTTCATTTTTTATTCTCATTATTTTACCAGAGAAATATTACAACAAATAAATGAACATACGTTGTGGGCCTGACTCCTGCTTCACTCCTTCATACTTGAACACAGCAAATGGCTTCAAGGAGACTCTGAAGTAATAATGAGAATGCAAAAAAATCTTTAATTGTTTGGTGTATGATACTTGGTACACACAGGTGCAAAGAAAATGATCTTTTCAGTAGGTTGTCATTTATAATGAGGTAGGGATTTGATCAGATAAAGAGGTAGTAGTGTATAGCAGTTGTACATTGAAATTTACTAATGCTGGTTTGAGTATGTGGTACAACTCAGGGCCATGGGTCTTGATGATCCATGAACGGTTCTAGTGGAAAACACATGCTACAAATGCAAGGGAATATTTCCTGAATGCAAGATCATGGCTGATTGTTGTCATTCCTTAAAAACGAAGAGATGATGACAAAATAAAGCTTTGTAGGAAGAGTCTGCTTTATGGCACACACTCACCTGTGCAAAAGTTTGATGCTGCCGTCATGGAAAGCCACGGCAAACACCATTCCGGGTCCGTTGTATATGGACTTGTTAGACAGATTCAAGGGTAGTTTTGGCAAGGCTAGGGCTGCTACATTGGACGTGTCTGTGTAACTCGCATTATAAATCCATTTCTGTGAACAAAAACACCGAAAAAAGAAATGAGCACGCAAGATCTAAAATGTAAAATTGCAGTGTCTGAAACTTGACAAAGTCAAGGCGTGGGTGTTACGACAAAAATTTACGGCGGAGACAGATCCTAATCACAAAATTTCATTTCCTAAAGTCATTTGAGGTGTAAGTAACAAGTCTGATAAATCGATTCAAGCTGCTTAATACAGTCATGTAATTCCAAATTTTGGTAACGTCAGACACTCAATGAGATCTGGCCAGCGAAAATGGTTTTAGCCTGAAATTTCATTTTTGAAATGAAATTTATCATGGATAAGGTCAACCTGACATGTCGCCTGCATTTTAAATACTATCAAATTAAATTTGTGTTCCAAATAAAATTAAATTTCATAACCATTTGTGTCGGTGGTGTGGTGAAATGCTTGTACTTTCCATAAACATTCCTATCATGATCAGCAAATCGCCCTCAAAATGTAAGGACTTTGTTTAAAGTAGTTACTTTCATTTGCCGTGCTTTAACACTGGGACACGAACTATTTTCTAACATCAAGACATCCTACAGACATCTGGATCAGTGTACAAATTCTAGAAAATATTACTATCTATAAATGCTTCCCTTTACCTCTGTATGTGAATCAACATCTCAACACTGAACACACACGATACACACAAGGTATACACAAGGGAAACATGAGGGACAATCAAAGTGAAGAAGAGATAGAGGGTTGATGATTCCGCTATCACATAATATCAAGTATGGCAAACATTCTTACCAGAGTGGAGGGCTGTTGGTCTCTTGTCCTTGGAGGAGAGCTCGCCTGGAAGCTTTTATGAACACTCACCGGCTCCCGACGCAAACCCCAACATTCTATGCATGCTCCTAGAGGGCCTACAGTAATCAAAAAATACCACAATTACGGTATACGGTGTCGCTCAAATTTGATCAGAATTGGTGCATACCAGTATGGGTACCAAAGATCAACAATAAATGTTGTTTCTATCTGTTCAGTGGAGGAAAATTCAACGATGATGTTATGACAATGATTTCTGCACAGTACAACCAGAAAAACAACAAGAAATATTTAAACCAGAAAAACAAGAATGACAAAAGTAATTAAGGTCTGAAACTTTAGGTACTGGAGGTCAACTTTAGCAACATGCATAGCAGAAAGGCAGCTAGCCCCCCTTAGTTTGACCATAGACGGTCTTCCTCCCCTCTACTGACGGTCTTCCTCCCCTCTACTGTCTATGGTTTGAGCAGGTCTGTTAATATGTAACAGTTCATAAACAATGACAGGAAATGACTCAAGTCAGTGGAGTAAGCCTGTTTAAAGCCTGTTTCAGAATTTCGCTTTTTCTTACCTCATTTGCACATTTTTGACACTGATGTGTTCATTTGAACAAATTCACATCTCAACCCCTACATCTACCTGTACACCAAATAGTGAGACGGTAGCTTTGGCGGTATGGGAGCCTTCGTGTGTGACGGACATACATCCGCACATACCCACAAATATACAGACATCGACGCCACTCAGACTCATCATATAAGCTCTTTTTGGTATTTATATATAAAACCAAATATGAGCTAAAGATATTTAACCCCTTGAGCGCCAAAGTCAATTTTTGTTGCCTATATCAAAATATACACCAGTCAAATTTTTCCTAAGTTTTGCTAAAATTTTGATAAAAATCTGAAGCCAATAAAATGTGATGTTCATTTGGTTCAAAATTGTCAAAAAAATACAGAAAAATTCACAAAATTGGAAAAATGTTGCACCCTATAATTTTAGTGGGAAAAATTGCAGCGCTCAAAGGGTTAATGCCTAGTGAACATGTTGGACAGTTTTGAAACATTTCAAATCCACAATGTTTGAGGTCTTTAGAAGAGAAAACAAGGTCTTCAACTTGTGGGTTTTGATTTTCAACCAATGCTTTTGTAATTTTACAACTGTTCTGTATCAGTCTTGACACCTCCACACATTGTTAAGTCTCCAGAGTTGATTTACCCAATGAATCAAAAGATGTAATGAAAATCAGCACCTAAAGTAAAGATTTTTTCGGCAGTGTTTGGCATTTTTAAAACAACTCTTACCTCCAGCACATGCAATGATTTGGTCACCAGCTTCCTTTTTCATGAATTGTATATGGCTCACATAATTATCTGTAACAGATATCATATACTGAAAATTGAGGATTTTTTTACTTTCTCTAGTCTTGGTGTTGAAAAATAACATTTAACCAGAGCTTTACTACAATGTGTATATTACCAGGGAGAGTTGGTAGCCAGTTTGTGTTACAGGACATGTTGTGGGGCCCTACAAGGGAGTCCGACTTTTGTAATGGTACCTGCCAGCAAAGTTCTGCTGGAGTTAACGGCCTAAACCAGGCCAATATGGGTTCAACATATCTACAGGTACATTTAAGATATTCATACTCTAAATATCAAATTTAAAATTCTATTGAGTGATAATTTCATTTTTCGCACTAAACTGTGATGGTTACAATTTTTCATTACATGTTAAATACACACACATGAATTATAGAGGATGAATTTCATTTTCTTTTTAAAAAATGTACACTTTATCAAAATCTTCTTGACATACTTCTTGCAAAACTAGGTATCATGATATCGATATTGAGCAAACTAAGTCAAACTCTTTACATCACATGATCTTAGAGACATGAACAACTTTGCAAAATATCTTTGCTAAGTGATAGCTAATTATGGAAAGAGGCGATGTTTTATCTGTTACTTGCCGGTGGAAATAATAATACACGATATGTGTGTGTGTGTGTGTGTGTGTGTGTGTGTGTGTATTTATATATATATATATATATATATATATATATATATATATATATATATATATATATATATATATATATATATATATATATATATATATATGTATGATATATCATAGGCACCTTCATCAGTCAATCAAATCACCATGCATGCTGATATTTACAATGTGCAGAAGAACACTTTGTACTAGCAGCACCGATCACTGTCCTATCATCGCCGCTAGATCCAGAGAGGTAGAGAGACTGCTGTTAAGTGGACTGGAAAACGTACTTACATTTGTCTTTCTGATTAGGATCTGTACAACACTGCATGAAGAGACTGGGAAGTGCTTCAGAATGAATAGAGCAGTAATCTGTGAGGAAGAAATAGTGTTATAACTGTAAAACATACTACAAAATAATATGCATCTGTAAACAGCACCCCGTGGTGGCCACACACAACAAGGTTTGATGGAGAAAATTTAAATAAGACATTCCGTGAGTTAAGCAACAGTGATAGCTTTGAAGAGGTTCCTGTATGACATAAAACATGTTTCCTTTCATAGTGGGCACACTTGTGGTTATGGAAATGTTGACTATTGAATAGACAGAAGTGAATGTTGGGAAAACAACGCGTGGAATTTCCGAAAGAAAACACTGCGTAATACTCGCAAGGTAAACATATCCCTATCTGGGCTGCTTCAAACTCTTTTTGGTAAAATTCTAAATCTGACATTTCTCCTCAAAGAAACATCTGAAATCTACAGAAAACTGGAGTGATAATACAAATTTCTTTACGAGAGTTCTGATTCATGTCAGAAAGTAACAGCATTTCAATTTCAATGTCAACTACTCCCTGTCTCGATTCTCTGGAGAATATTCATGAAAACAGTCGACATTAAGAAAATAAGATGTTGAATGACTTACTGGTACTTATTCTAGTTTTCTACTGACCAAGCATCAACATTAGTAGTAAAATGATTTTAAGATTTAGAGAACTCTAAGTTTAACCCTTTCACCACCATGGTTTGTCCCAAATCCATTGTTTTCTATGGTAAAGTTGGACCTATATACAGGGAACTGGGGGTGAAAGGGTTAATGGTATCTGGTCTGGAGAGGCACATCTGTCCTAACCTTGGCACATAAACATTCATACTCTCAGATACCACGCTAATAACAAACTTTAAATGGATGGGTATTGACACATTTTAAAGGTGGCGATATTACAATGAGGGAAGAGGAATATTTTTTACATAGCATACCTTTATTATATTTTACAATCAGTTTGTAAAAACTTATCGGACATCTCACACTTCCATCTGATGTACCGATGACTATGTGTCCAGCTGAAATGTGGAAAACAGAAAGTTTCTCATTTGAAATAATGTGAACAAAAAACTGATTTTTTTTTCCAGTTGAGGACAATATACTTCACCCATTCATTGTACATCTCTCAAGGATACGTCTATGGATAACGTAGTCACCAATGGTTGTGTATCAAGACATCGATCTCCAGGAAGGACTAGGTAGTTGGAACATTTCATAAATTAATGGATTTCACCAGACATTCACACAGCAAATTTACTTATACTTTGTGATTCCATGACATCACAAAAATGACCCTGAATGACACAGCAAGGTAACACTGATTCTCCTAAACTGAAGCTCATTGGTTATAATCAGTCACATGTTGTGCTAACAGCCCTTAGATATGACTAAAATAAACCAATCTACTTACAGCTTTTAAATGCAATATCTGCTAGAGCTATGTGTGTTCTGCTTTCACTGAGACACTCTGTGGCTGTGACCAAATCACCATTGGCTTTTATCAATGTCACGCTGACCTAGACAAAAGAGAGAAAAAATACACACACCCATTATCTAAGGGAATGCAGTGACTGTAAATTTTGATGTTTTTTCACTATTTTTGTTTTGAAAGTTAATTGCATGCTCATGTTCCACTCCCCCAAAGCATGTTGAAAAACCTACTATTTAGCTTGTCAATGCAGCATCTACAAAATACAGCACGCCCTGTTATTGTTTTCATTTCAATTCTAGTTCCAACGAAATTCACCTGTGAACAATAACAATGCACTTTTACACAACTACAGGCTGTGTTGACAGGCCCAACAATGTTTATCTCCACATGTTTTGGGGGTAGAACAAGAAACTGCAGTTGAAAATCTGTGAGAAAAAAAATCAAAGTTGCAACTACTGAACGTTTAATAACCACAGTATAATCACAGATCAATGTAGATTTCGATTGGAAGTACAATTCAACTAAATATTGAACATGATGTTACATACCAGACCAGACATGGTTATGGCAATCCATCCTTCAATGGCCTTCCCACCATACTGTAATACTGAAGGGTGGAATTTCTGCCGAGAGAATTTCTCCATGACATTTGGGGAGTCTGTCCTCTCTACATTATAGCTGACCTAAAACAGACGATGCTGAAGTTATTTTCGTATTCGTTTTCGTATTCGTTTTCGTATTCGTATTCGTATTCGTATTGGAGTCACTGACAGAAAATGTTATTTTTAGTCCAGGTTTCAGGTATGAAACGTGCAATATACGATATTTACTGAGGTTTAAATATTGTGATAATTTGATTCGTAATTTCATCTGCCAAATTTGGTTAAATTTACATAAATTTGCATTTGTAGATTTTAAAGAATTTTGTTCACCTCATTTTATTTGGAAAAAACATACTTAAAATCGGTTGGGATCAGGTAAGGCAGCATCTTCGCTTGCCAATGTCTCTTGACCGGGCAGCTGGATGCACCCCGAAATCAGGTGGTCAGTGCCAAGTAATGGGACTCGTGAGAGCGGATGCAAAGGAGCTGCCCTGGACTGTACCATTATTTTGCGGGGAGGGCAGATTTTGTGAGGCGCTGCAAAACGGGTGACTGTTGAAAGCTATGATGAACGGGGGACTTGTCCAGGACAACCATCTAAATAAAAAAATGTGAAAACTGTTATATCCGGTCATCCTTTGGGACTCACTTTAGAATACTCATATCCATTTACAATTTGTATTTCAAGTATTTTACTTCATTTGACATGGCTCTACGTAGACCTGAAATAAATTTATAATAACAATACAATACAATACTTTACAAAACTCAGTGAGTGCGGTAAGGCAAAAATTACAAAATTGCAAGTTACGACAAAGTTGTACGTGCTGCTACTGGGTAGAAAGTAACAGAAATCAATCACAATAGGTAGTTTAACTTTCAGAGTAAAGATGTGAGCAATAATAACATAAAAACGGACCGACCGATAATTCATGTATTACATTCAATCAGGGCTCAAAGTAGCGACCATTTTCAGTCGCATAGGCGACCAAATTTTATGAGATTGCGACTGAATTTTTTTCAAGACATTTCTCCATACCGTATACGTGATCAAATTGTATTCGCTCAGTGTTCACGGAGCATTGTCCCGAAAGGCCGCGACCCCAAAATACACATTGAATAAGCATAGCCGTTGAGCGGAGTTACTCAAAAGTTTGAGCGCGTTCTCTCCACTGCACAGCGCTGCCAATGTGTCTGCTGATGTTATCTTGGATGATCTGTCAAAATATCCCATGATTTAATGATAAATTTTACTACAATCCAATCAAGAATCAGAAGCAGTTTTAGTGCTGTCACATCATTTCAACTGAACCAATCATAATCCCAGCATAAAATGTCATCAAAATATAGCTGGCAAGGGAAAACAAGCAACCAGTAACTGCAACATGTTTCATGCGTTCACGTGCGTAATGAATATTTGCGTTTATAGTGGCATGTGACCGGCTAGACCATTTCCGGAAATCGTCCTTTGGAAAGCAGATCAAAGCATCGATTTCATCAAGCTTGGACTAGATTAGCATGTTTCATAAAGGTTCTTGTTTTCAGCTAGATCTAAATAGCAAGCAACTTTGTTGAAATATCATGGCAAATCTGCCTGGTAGCGACTGCAATTATGTAGAACAGACCATGGATGTAAAAACTTCCATGAACAGACCATGGATGGGACTGTGGCGATGACCTCAATGACCCGAGCGAGTTCGATACACGCCACAAGTACCGCTGCGATATCACAGCTAGGATTCAATGCGCATATACGTTTGAGTTTTGTTCTCTTGCCTACAAAATATCTATCGAAAGTTGATAGTTGCTGCATTTCTATTCAGAGTTTTTGTTGAAAAAAGTAGCTATCTACGGCTAGCGGCTTAATTGGTCCCCCAAAATAGTACTGCTGAAAGTTTTTGGAGTGACCTGCAGAACGGAGCTGTAGAGCGGGGCAAACTGCGTAACACTAAAACTGGATCGCACAGTAACAAATGACGGAAACCGATTGAGCCAGTTGCGACAGCTACTAGACTAGCTGAAGCCTATTTATCATAGAATACAGGTGTTTCTCGATATTTCGCGATACAAATTAATTTCCATGCATTCTGGTGTATCTTATCATAACGCAAGTTGATTAACATGTTCTGGCAATGACAGTTGACGCAAACGCAAGGAAAGAAAAAGAGATGGGCCGTACTCAAGTAAAGACTCTGACAACAGCTCACACATTAATTTAATCTTTATTAGGGAAACAAATGTACCGATCGGTAATGATGCCATTTTATTCATCTCGCTTTCCTTTGCGACAGCAGTCTAAATATAGCATGTCATATATATATAATTTTTAAGGTTTTCGTGACACTACAAAAGCCTCTGATATTTTCAAGGTCCAAGGTTTGCCCCTAAAATTTCGACTTACGGGCATGCGATAACGTTGAGCCCTGCATTCACTGTCGTTATGACGATCACTTTCTCAGAGATATCAGTTTAAAACAGGAAATTACCTTTTAAGTTTACAACTCGTCAAATTGGGCGGGTCAGCTAAATTTCCATTATCGATATTAATGATGTCAACAGAATGTTGCAGTTGCTTGTTGAGATAGAAGTTAATACGAAAACGAATACGAATACGAATACGAAAATGATGTTTGTTTAAAAAATCTTTCCTCCAAAGACTACTGGCCCACAGGCGCTAATAGTTTGGTAGATTGCTAAATAGATCGATTTTCAGCTCGATCTATCGATCCCGTGGTCAGTATGCCCGCGACTGTAACCTAGTGAGTATTTTGGTTACAATGGCGCGCATATCGACTACGGGATCGATAGATCGAGCCGAAAATCGATCTATTCAACAGACTACCCAGCTGAGGAGTGCCTGTGTACTGGCCGTTTGTTTTTAAAATCTCTCCTCTAATGATAGCAACGATATCTTTCAATCTAGGGCCTAAAAAGATTGGATCTTTTTCAACTTACATTCTCAAATATTGAAGTATTGATATATTGTCATATATAAAGCACTTTGACTTCTGTAAAGACAGAACTTTTATATAATACGTACGAAATTTGGACTAAAAATAAAAACTTTTGTCAGTGACTCCAATACGAATACGAATACGAATACGAAAACGAATACGAAAACGAATACGAAAATAACTTCAGCATCGTCTAAAACAGTTCAAGTTTAAATGGACATGTCAATAGATCTAATAGTTGTTTGAAAGATATCTACACACAAGTCAAGATAAGTGAACACAAACATTTTAGATGTAAACTAAATCAGTTTTCCTAGGGGTCTTTGGCTACTGCTCTATCTGTACCTCTAACCTTAACTTTATTAATGACTCCCTAGGTCACTAGTAATGAATGCAAAATGCTTTCTGTGTCCACTGATCTCTACTCTTGGTGATATCCAGCTCAATATTGATAATGATACTAGACAGTTTTCTACCTTGAGGCCGATATGAAGCCATGAAAGCGCTACGATTGTTTCTCCTTCAACTGTGCTCTCTCCTCCACACTGCCAGTCATTCAGTATATGGTTTCTCATGGTCCACAGTTTGCATTTACCACTGCCGTCAGCTGTGACCAGCCTGGTTCCTGAAATATCCCATCTGATGCATCGGATAACGTTGGCGTGACCAGTGTTGAAACTGAAATTGATGAAGTGGGGGAAAAAATAATATAAGTTAAAATTATCACTATTTTGACTTGCTGCAGATTTTTTCAGTTTTGTGACATTTGATTTGACATTTGGATTTAATATCCTGATAAATGATAAACTTAGAGACTTCGTTTTTTTTTCAGCAAATGTTTATTCTGTATTTTATAAAGTGGTTTTATTGTCATCATGTCAAAATAAGCTTTATACTGGGAACATAAATTCATGTGTCAACAACATATGTTTGTGCATGTGGGCGTCGTTTGTGAGAGATTGCAAATGTGCGTGTCATGTCTTACCTGTGAACTTGCCAGGGTCTGTCCGGGTCAACAATATGTACTTTACCACCTTGAGATTCCCCGTCATTTGCGTTACTTAACTTGCATCCACTTGCCCCAGAAAATGCTATTGTGTTGCGACAAGACCATGAGCAAGCGGCGTCAATGGTCCACTTTCTAGTCCTGTTAGATGAAAGAAAACAGTACTGATGAAATGACACGTAAGTACCTTCCTTGCTTTTTTAATGCCACCACAGAGGAATTAGACATTATTTGTGTTAACGTTTTTCTGTTATGATCAAAAAGTAATTATGAATATTAATAAATTATTAATATGAATGTTACAGAATAAACCTTTTTTATTTCAAAAAACGTCTATTTTTGTGTAAATACTTCTGGAAACCCCATTGTTGTTATAATTATTATTAATAAATTGTGATTATGATTAATATAATCACATTTTACACATTGTAATCAGCTCATGTAAACAACCCACCGGAAACCCTTATTTATTCTATAATCTATGCAAAAGCATACAAGTGACATCATTACCCATGTTCAGTCGGTGGCAAAGTTTCTACACAGTGTATGCATACACTGTAACATTTATATTGGTAACTTATTAATATTTACAATTAATATTTGATTATAACAGGAAAAATCAACACAAATGATGTATCATACGCCTGTGATGCCACCCCATAGGCAGTATTGGGGTTGTGCAGCAGTACCCTCACCCCTCTACCCCTGCCTTATGTAGAGGATTTTGAAATTACTCTTGTAAAATTTGCCAACTGTCCCATCCTCTATGGCAAGACAAAACAGAAACTCCCCATCAATACAAGCAAAGCCAGTTCCAAATTCTGACACCAAGCATGTTTTGGTTTCAACACCTCTGCATTGCTGGCAGGCTAGAGACCACCATCACCAATATTGAATCTTCCATTTGGAACGTTCGAGTTGTGGCAAGGCCAAACCACTGGTAAAGTGGTAGTGAAATAGAACATCCATCGACACTGCACCTTGCTAAGACGTCGGCATGATTGTCTTCGCATGACGGGTTGTCTGAGATATGCTATTACATTTTCTGACAGCAAGCCATGGAGGTACGCAAAAGTGTGTAACATGGCCTACCCCCTCAGTGATACGGCGGGAACTTAAACTCACCATGCGTTTGAATCACCCTTCGGCCATTCGCTTGCGAAGACTAATTCCATCTTGGTCGACGAATTCCTTCGTAATCAGCGACTTTTCCACGCTTTCACGCTTTCACTTATATCGAACAAAAGGTTCACTGGAGGCCGCCATTAGCGGATGATGATTGGATTGTGGGAGAAAAGCGCCGCCAATTGGCCAGCCAAGGGAACTTTGCTTTCCTGCACTGCGCCAGTGCATGATGTACACAGTAAACGTTTTATTATCTAGATAGCGAGGCAAGTCATTTTAGCTTTATTAACCATACAAAACACGTAATGACGCTGCAGTTATGAAAAAATGATGACTTAACATTTGACTGTCTTGTTTTGCTTTCGATACAATTCATTTCCCCATAAAGAACCATCTAGGCCTACTATAATTATATGTGTACTTCTTTTCGGGGTTCAATCAATGGTTTTGTAGTGAGTATACAAGTTGATCAGGCAAACAGCGAGAAAAACTATTGACATAAAACATGTAAAACATACAAACTACCCACACATGTACAGGCAAAAATTTTTACCGCACAGTGTTAACCGCACAGTGTTAAAAGAGGACAATTAATTGTCGACATTGCCTCATTTTGTAATATGCATAGGTGTAGAATTATAAACTCGAAAACTCAATTCAGTAAACTTACAGAATGCTAGTAGCGTTTTAGTCCTTTCTGGTATCAGGAAATCGATCGCTTCTTCATCATCATGGAACGACACATGCCAATACCATTGCCACGCAAATACCAAAAATCTCCCTACATATCACTTGTAGGTGATTATTCAAATGTGATAATACTGTAAAGTGGTAATGTTCATTACGTTTCCACGTAAAGGACACCGGGCGCGACCCAAATGCAAAGAAGGATCACACAAATATGCATACAGAGTTCTCTTAAGATCTGAATCATACAGAGTTACGTCAAAGTACTATAATGATTAGGCAATCACAATTTTCAACATCTTATATAAATCCGCAAGTGCCGAGTTTCTCAACGCAATTGCTCAGAACACACACAAATTTGCCCAGAATGGATATATTGATGGAAAATTGTTTTCCGACGCTCTTTAACTTGCCCAGGCTATAGAGTAGACCATCTATGAGTGGAGTCGATGTCTTGATATCGCCCTTCTTCGATTGCTAAGGAATGATGAGAACGTGCAAATCGTGCGAGTGTTTAAATGTATTTACAGTGGCACTTTAATTTGAGATACTTTTCTGGCCCCAACAAACCTTTCTACTTGTTGTACGTTGGCGATTTTCGACTACACCTTTTTTGCACCAATCCGCTATCATGCAGTTTAATCGCTAGACTTTCCTACTGCGAACTTCATGAGAAACCAATGCATGTCTGTACAGTATAAAACGATGTGTTTTTTAATAGGTGACGTCAATAAGTGTCTAGCACGGTTGTCTACTAAAATAATATATTGTAAGCTTGACGAGGTAGTCTGCAGGTGCCATAAATAGTTTAACCCTTAAAAATATACCACACATATGCAAAGCAGTAACATAATTTGTAGGCGTCCACATTCTCAAATGACGATCTCACTGGCAGTATTTTCTGATAAAGTAATTCTCTTCACCATTTTCTTTTTACCACTATACCTATTCGATGCTGTCGAAGTCCCTATATTGATTTCAGTTTCCATACGCCAAAAGAAATATATGCGCTATACGATGAGTGCGCACTGGCTTGTTAAAGTTTCATGAATGTAGCTGATACGTGGTTAAAAAGCAGTTGGCTTTGCAGGGGATTTGCCATCAAATCTTTGGAAAAGGTACTCAGAACGAAGATATGCATTTTCGCCTCAAAGATTTCAAACCAGACTTATTTCTTCTTTCTTGCGTACATAGATTATGACCCCTGAATTTCACTTTTTTTTTTCTATATATGCAGTCATCAGCTTTTCGACCCCTTCCTAAGATCTATTGGAACAAGCTTGCACAGTCAAACATTCTGGTCAGACCAAGCTCTGATCTTGTAAGTGGAGAGAAAGTAGATGTGCATGGGTTGAGATGGCATTACTGTTATTATATAATACATGTAAGTACATGTATCTGAAGTAATTGCATTAGATTTGCACCCGATAAAGCAAACACGCGACTCGATGGCTGCAGAAGCTAGAGCATTCAACTAGGTAGTGATCACTGCAGGGAAGCCCAGGCCCATATCAGAGTTTGTACGCAGCGAATACATGTGTGAGATTAAAGACAGAAACTAGGGAGATCTACTGGACAAAGAAACACCAGATCAGCATTGGTCTCCGACTAATGTCTCAATGAAAAACATTAAGCCTACATGTCAAACTACTAGAACCGTTCCTGTAAAAATAATACAATTCAAGAAAATGCTGTGTGGGAAAGTCTGTTTTATTTCATTAATAATGTCTGATGAGCACCTGCATTTAAAGCTAAGCTTGGGTACGAAAAAGAGCCGTTAATCATCATCATCATCATCATTGCAATGTCGTCTTCGTCGCCATAGTTATTACACGTACATAGATAGATAGATCGATCGATAGATTGATACATACATACATACATACATACATACATAGATCGATCGATAGATTGATACATACATACATACATACATACATACATACATACATACATACATACATACATACATACATACATACATACATACATACATACATACATACGTACGTACGTACGTACGTCGTACGTACATACATACAGACAGACAGACAGACAGACAGACAGACAGACAGACAGAAAGACAGACAGACAGACATACATACATACATACATACATACATACATACATACATACATACATACATACATACATACATACATACAGACAGACAGACAGACAGACAGACAGACAGACAGACAGACAGACAGACATACATACATACATACATACATACATACATACATACATACATACATACATACATACATACATACATACATACATACATACATACAAACAGACAGACAGACAGACAGACACTCACACATACATACAAGGTTTATTGGACATTGGTTGTCCAACGTATTCAACTTTTCAGAATAAGGAATAACGCATTCTCTTCACCTTAGGCTTCATAAGCTCTTGAAGAAATCCATCGCTACAATTCTTGTTGAGCTGCTATTTACATAATTCAGTTTATAAGACTATCTGTTGTTGGCGCCGTCATCAGAAAAAGTGCTTTGCACGCACTGATGGAATATTTATGTTGAGTTTTGAGTTTCAAATTTATCTCCATGCACACTCTTTTTGGCTCTAATCCAACCAATGGTGGTATTATTTTTGTCAGTGGATATTATGCAAAGCTGATTATCCCAAACCAAATGTGGACACGATTATTTTTTATATGGATTCTGTTATGAATCACCTGACCAAAGCCACTTATCGCGTGATAAAGTTTGTCGTAAACACGTTACACTTGCTTTCTATGAGAAGGCTTCCAGTATTCTGTAGTTGAATGCTTTTCGTTACGGTTCCTTAAAGACACCAGTCCAATTCGCTCGTGACGTGATGTTCATCTTACGTACTGTATATTCTTGCTCCGATGTAATTTTACAGAACAATGCTATTGGAAAGGATGTTACCCTAGCAAGACGAAAAATCTACTAGTACCTTTGTACAGTACTTTATGCCAGCCGACATATAAATGCATAATCGGCCCCCTCCGCACTCCGTCTGATATTTTGCCAAATAGATTCAAGCAACTCATCTGTCTATCTCGCTAGCTGGTTGGTTGTCTGTCTGTCTGTCCGGTTATCCGGACCATTTGACACTTTCATGTTTTGTGGAGGGCTTGTACATTCTTCTCTTCCTCGATATCTTAAATCGTTGCACGAACGGTACCCTTATCTATACCAGTCTTTCTGTCACTTTTCAAGAGGAACCCTTAAAATAACCAACCGATTTATACTCATGTACCTCTCAAACAATTGGCTATAGTAGTTGCATATATACTCACATCTCTCTCTCTCTCTCTCTCTCTCTCTCTCTCTCTCCCTCTCTCCGCCCGCCTGTCTTTCTGTATGTTTGTAAATCAATGTCTAATATATATATATATATATATATATATATATATATATATATATATATATATTATGTGTGTGTGTGTGTGTGTGTGTGTGTGTGTGTGTGTGTGTGTATGTGTATGAATGTATATTTATCTATCTATCTATCTATCTATCTATCTATCTATCTATCTATCTATCTATCTATCTATCTCTTTATGATTCACCGGGTCGCCTGTCCATCCAACCTTCTTGCCTATCTGTTTGTATCTGGGCCTGCCTGCACATCTCTCTGTATCTGAGTCTGCCTATCTTTCTGTATCTGGTGTTCTGGCATCTGCACCTCCTCGTCGTTACTTAGGTCTTCACCTCGGCTGTCTCTTCTGGCCGTAAGATTGTCAACACATTTTTCCGAAAGCACGCTCTCCATCTTCCTCGTTGTCTGTCTCTTGTCACTATCTGTCTCTGTCTCCGTTTCTGTCATTGGTTCTTTGTCTAAGTCTTCCGTCTTTGTCTGTTCCTGGCTGTCAGTCTCTTAGAAGACGTTTTTTAAAGTTTTTAATTCGGCAAACACTTTTATTCAAGTAACATAACATCTATACACAGGCGTCCTGGTGCATGCAATACCAATAATTGCTGGTGCCACGCTCAGTTGCTTTGAATAGTGACTTGGTATTTAATGTGCATTTTACCGTCTTTCCACTTTTCACACCCTCTCAAAATGCACTTTCAAGACTGCGAAGTTTCGTCTCGACTCTGACGTAGGAGGTAAATAATCAAGTTAAGAACTATTTCAGTGATAAATTCCTTCACACCAGCGCATGCAGTGAAGCCACGCATGAAGAGCTTAAACCGAGCTGGTGCAAACAGCCGAGAGCGTTAAACCATCCCCTAAATGGTCTAATTACAGACTTGCAGTGATTTGTGGGCTGCTGGGCCCCCTTGTTCCCCGCTGTTAGTTTTTGGTGTGTATGAGCGTTTTAGAAGTTAATGAACACATATTGTCGACGTGCTTGTTTACAATGGTTCTTGAATGCATGGGACGGGATGGGAGGGGTTGTATTCAGTGTACCATCACAAAGCAATACAATGGGGTTTTTACTCAATAATGTCCACACGTATTAGGCTGCGTTGCGCGTTCTTGCCAGTTACGGAGAGGTGATCGACGGAAAGGTACCCCCACAATGGGATATGAACCTATTGACGATTAAATACCGTAAATGTTACCGAAAACCGTTCTGGCTCATCTACGCCATTTATCGGGGGCGGTAGAATATCAAATGCTCCGAGCGTAAACAGCATGTTTGGAAAATTTGTCCACTCGCGAATCGCAAGAATTTTTTTACGGATTCTGAAAAACAGAGATTTTCAAGTTGCGCTCCTTTAACTATACCTCCACGCCCCGGTGATTACAAGCATCAACAATCGGACGCTAATGATGGCAATGATTGATGGCAATTCGTCTATACTCCGTACATGATTGGTTAATAAGTTAATTGGCACATTGACGGCTGCCAATCTTCGTTATTGCCATTGTGTTGCCAGTAAAAACAGCTACCGCATTATCGCCGTCAATTGTTGCAGGCCATTCGCACGAGAGCCACCGTGTGTTCAAGAGCAGTTTTCGAGCGACTCCCGCACCTCGAGATAGCGTTGCGCTTTTTCTTCCGCTTCGAAACCATGGCAAACACGCTCAAAGTTGTCCTCCTGTTTCTGGCAGTCACAGCGGTGAGCGAAGCGTACATTTGGAGCTGGATGTGGAGCGGTCCCTACCCGCCATCGTCGGAAAACAGCCCTGACATGTCAAATCACCCAAGGAATCTACAAAGAGTTAGAAACTCAGCGTCAAACGAAACTCGAGTAATTGAGGTGAGTTGGAAAAAAATTCTACCTCCCTTCAATAGTTTAGCTTTCGTTCTTTTTAAATACAGGGAGTGCATGTCAACACAGTGAGACTAGCGTTGCGTTGATATCTCGACACGTGCTTTTTGTTGCGCTCATATCACGTATATACATGTGAGTGGCCAGATAATTACTGCTCCTCCCAGGAGACGACCCATGCTCGCGACAAATTGATCTGAGCTGCACATCGATGCAAGATTTTCATGACGACCGAAAAGCGCAAACTTCGCAGGTGACATTTCAGTAACGACGGATCCACTTGGTCTCTAAATCCAGAGACGTTGATGTGATGTCATTCGGCATGGCTTATGTACGGCGAAGACATTTTTCCTGAGTTGTCTATCAAATCAAATGACAGGTTGAATTCGGTTAAGTACCGTGTAGCGCCGGACGTCGTAGTGAGCTGGAATTTTAATTGTTTAGCTACCGCATTACGCACTCGCGAAAAAACAACACAACTAGTACGACCATGGCTTACAGGCAGATCATAAAAACTAGAAATAACCCTGATGTATTTTCGGCGGCTACTGATTCACCAATTCTCTTTAATCCGTGGTTAGGAAAGTCTTAAGTTGGAAGAGACTCGAGCGTGGAAAGCGAAAAACCTCTCGCTCTTATTGTAATGCATAGCAATTTCGAAGGCATGGCTCCCCGCCGTTAATCCTTAACACTTTCAAATTGATTCGATCCACCCTGCTTTCTTCGGTAGGCTAAATCTCCTCGTATCATGACAAGGAAAGCGGTGAACCGAAACCGCAAAAAATGTGTTCAGCAAGTTAACTCGTTCGCAGCCGGACGGTTGAAACCTGTCCAGGTTTCAAGGTTTGTTTCGTTAAAAGTCATTTACACCACCAGATTGCACTACTGTCTGTGGTTTCAGCTGCGCTAAAGTCTTCATCTGGTGTGTTTCTGTCGTCGACTGACTCGCCAAGGCTATACACACCAAAGGCCGCACACAGTCATGCGTCGGCATCGGCAGTGAGCAAGAGACTGTCTTGCCCAGCGGCCAGGCGGTCGGCTCCGTGGAGCGTGAACATCGAAAGTGTTAAATCTGACAAGACCTCTTCCGGTCTTCAAGTCAACTCGTCAGGTCAAACCTAAGCCGATGTGGATACGAGATAAAACAGGGAAGACCACCTACCACAGCAACGTAAAACCTGTTCGGAAGAGAGGACTTCTTACATTTCACGTATTTGTTTCACCGACGTGGATTTGTTGTCCTCGGGGGTGCCACTCTAATTGGTTGGCATGGCAACCCGCTCAGAAAGTAGCTTGTCATGTGTCAGTCTCGCAGTCAGTCTCAACAGAGGCATGTCAAATACGGCAACCTGGGACTTGTCACTCGATGCCAATAAACATCAAACCAGGGAGCCAGCAGAGACCACCGAATGAAATTACACTCGGCGTTCATCAGCGCTCGTTTAACAACAGGGATCGTGTTTAGTGCATAGTTCACAACCAATATCGTTTTTTATATATTAAATTTGGCCTTCCATCTGAGGAGTCAGGATCCGCTACCATGGGGTTTGGAATGACAGTAACCCAGCCAAAATAAATAAAACAGAAAACCCAGGAAAGGTGATCCTGAGTTTTGTTGATCTCGCATTTATTTGTTTTCATCCCCTATTTCCTCTTGGGACAGTCTTGGCAACACTTTTACAGTGACTGGAAGGATCTTTCATTCAACAACTCTGGGTGTCCATAATGTATGAAATGCAATACTGATAACGGCCTACATACATAGTCATATTCCTAGGTTCAGGAGAGCTTAAACGGGTCATTTACACTCTGTCCCTGTAAACCAATCAATCTATTGATCTATCAAATACATGAACTAATAGATAGACAGACAGATAGATAGATAGATAGATAGATAGATAGATAGATAGATAGATAGATAGATAGATAGATAGATAGATAGATAGATAGATAGATAGATAGATAGATAGATAGATAGATGGATGGATGGATAGATAGATGGATGGATGGATGGATGGATGGATGGATGGATGGGTGGTTGGGTGGGTGGGTGGATGGATGGATGGATGGATGGATGGACAAGAGGGTGGATGGATGGATGGCTGGATAGGTAGATAGATAGATAGACAGACAGACAGACAGACAGACAGATAGATAGATAGATAGATAGATAGATAGATAGATAGATAGATAGATAGATAGATAGATAGATAGATAGATAGATAGATATCCAACCATACAGGTAGCCGAGTGGAGGGACCGTGACATATATAGACAGACATACAGACTGACGGACAGAAAGATAGATAATACTCGTTTCATCGCGGCTGGATCGCTTTCGTTATTTGGAAGGCCGTTGTCCCTTGGCCCTAGTATACTTTATGATGGTATGAACGAACATTAGTTTCCGTGCACGCGAACTTACAAACGGTTATAAGTTGTTTACAAAATTACACCACTGGTGGGACGACCGTTCAGACGAGCAGCAGTGATTTGATTATGATATAGCGTGATTTTTATGACTTGATAATCGCGTTTTAACTGATTCGATTTGTTCTGTTTTCCAGCCTCCGTGTACGAATGACAAGTCGTGTGGCCGAGGACGATTCTGTGATAGACACTACGGTAATTGCCGCTACCATAAGAGAGTCAACGAACCGTGCAGGAGGGACGGACATTGCCAAAAGGGACACGACTGCATGTTTGGAAAATGTGTTAAGGCATTCAAACCGGGCTCAATGGGTGAGTTAAGTTTTGGCAATGGAGACACTCCCATTAACATCGAAACACGGATAATCACATGAATAAAAGATAAATCTGCCAACAACGGCGTCAAATGTCGTTCAGTAAACCTAATCATCTTCCAATTAAGCCAGCTTCTTGCCATCTTTCTATCCTATAAAGCAGTCTACAGGGAAACCACACACGCGCGGCCTGCATCATTTTGACTTGGTTTGGAAAGTTTCCTCGGTAGGAGCTTGTCTCTAGCGAGACATTTGAAGTTGAGTATCACCTAAAAAGACAGTCTTCGAATTCCAATCACACTAAACCGTTTTTAAAATCCGCTTTTATGCGAAGTTTAACGGTTTCGCCTAATCCAGTAAAAAAAGCTTCCGCTCACGTTCTCGTAAGAATATACCGCTATGAGCGAATAAAACCCTTCCAATGAGGGAATGACCTCGACAAATCGTGGAATCTGTATTCCTCCGGTGATAAAACGACTTCTAACAAAATGTTTCTTAGAATTTAATCAATTTGGTTTCGCGGTGGGCCCTTCTCGTCTCTCCAAATAACACAGGCGCTCATTTGGCATTGTCTTAGCTGAGCACGGAGCAAAACACCATTGTCAGGATGGGACACTATCAAAAACCACCTTAATAGATGTTGACATGTCGAGAGGGCACACCTGTGCAGACGATTGAGTGATTGTCACCGTTGAAATGGTGGTGGTCAGCTGCGGTGGTCCTCTCGACACATGGCTCTATCATTCTTACAAAACAAACAGAAACAGACTAGAAATAAACCTCTAATTAACCGCTCTTGAAAAATTCACAAGAGTTCCCGGTGAATGCGTTGAAATTTACAAGTATAAACAGTTGTCGAGTGCACATGTCGTGCAAAACTTTTTAAGAAGCACCAGGTAAAACAACCCGTCAATCAAACTAGTCTGCCCACACAAAGTGAAGCGAATCATGCAAATTGGTGAACGTAAATTTTACGTATGACCGGGCAAGACACCCCGCACATAAATTTTATGACAGAGTTATCCAATAAAATCCGGATTGAAATTATGCAAAGCAACCCAAAGTGCCACTTTCAGGGATTAGAGTGGCCGTTAATCTGGTTTCTGAGACCCATGACTCACTCCAATGAAATAGTCTAATTATTACATCGCTGGATGCATTGAGAATTTGAGATCTCCGATTCCATGGGTTAACATCCCGACTGAAATCCAACTCAGAAAGAACTCTCATTCTCTCGGCATCCTTCTAATTTTTTCTCACGGTGGTCGCAGTTTTCAGGAATTATAGGGTTAAAATGTTGAATCTTTTTTGAGTTCTCATCGCTCCATTACTTTTCCAAAAGAGCAAACTTTAACAAAAAAATTACATCGGAATACACCGAAGCAAAAGTTTACGTTGATTCGATTTTGGTCGATAAAACCGACAATCTACCTCAATTTTATTTGACGTGACTTCACATTCGCCGGCAGAAAAATGTTAACGAAAAGACTTTCAGTCCCGACATCTCGAAGAAAGCGCGAGACGCCACTCACTATGCAGAGAATCTAATTCAATTATTGGGACCCAAAATAGGATATAGAAGCGTAATTTTAAGTTGGTGTAATTTGACTATCGCGAGGAAGTATTAGTCACAAGACAGAGCGGAATAAGCAGCTTGTCTGGAAAGAATCCAAGAATAGTACGCAGACGATAATAACGTGACTCAATCTTTAAAAAGTTACAAAATACATTTCTTTCCCTTCCAGTAGGAGTAATTTACAATGTATGCATGTCGTGGAAAAAGGATTACAAAACACGAATTTCAGTTTCTTCACCGAGAATAATTCTATCTCGCCGTTGGCCGCGCCAACGTTAAACTCTGTCTCAAATACCGGCGTCTGTCACGATGTAATGTAACTGGGTCACGTGAATGGTTTTCCGAACTGTGTTTGATGTAAATTTGAAATGACGGTAACTGAAATTAAGAGAAGATATGCTTTTATAACACAGCATAAATTCGCAGGGTTTCTTATCTCTACACGCAGAGAAACGGGAATTCATTAGAATACAGCGGCAAAATATTTGCGTTTAATTTAATCATAAAAATAATTGCCCATTTGAATAATTACATTTTAACTTCGGCTTCAGGTGCAAGGTGCAAACACGACCGTGACTGTAGCCCTGAGATGTGCTGTGCAAGGCAACATGGTGAATCCATCTGCAAGGCAAAACTGAAAGTGGGAGCTAAATGCTATGTTCCCGAAGGAGGCATGGAGTACACCATAAACACTATATGTCCCTGCGAAGAAGGGCTTGTTTGCATGAGAACACCGCTTGATGAGTCATCGTAAGTATTTCTAGTCACATCAATATCTAATAACATTGTACATGTATGTATGTATGTATGTATGTATGTATGTATGTATGTATGTATGTATGTAATACTACGATAGATACGGTTAAGTTGAAACTTCCATATTCAAAAATTGTGATCTGATGATGTATATTTTTGTGTTCTCTTCCCGTTTTCAGCGATGAGTTGGAATGGAGGTACTGGACCGACTTCGATCAAATGCGATGCCACGCTTTCACGTGAACAGGCAATGCTGGAATAGCATCACGAAGATCTCGGATGAAAACATGAAAGATGAGCACCGGAAGTGACGTACAGCTCGACAACTCCGGCAAGTCCTTCGTGTTGCCGTGTTCATCCTCGGGAAAGGAGATTATATCGAATATTTATTGGACGATAGGAAAGAAAAACACGGACATTACAATTATTTCTTTGGAGATATTTACTGCCCAGAGCTCTTTCGTTCAAAGAAATACTGCTTACTCTCGTGAACATTGTAGCAGTTATAGTTATTATTTCAAAGAACGTTATTTAACGATATTTAAATAATAACATCCCTTACAATATATTGTATATGATTTGTAAATGTAAATATTGCTAAAATTATAATTAATGATATCAATATGTAGAAATGGGGACAAATAGTTGCAAAGTATATATGAATTTTATTAACTGTACAGTTTAAATATTTCGGTTTGACGACAAATTTACGTTGTGTTTTGGAGTCTATCACATGAACGTGAACAAAGAAGTTGCAATCGTCTTTAAGATTGGCAAAGCCATCAGTCACTTGATCGAGTTCTGTGAACGTCTTTTGCTATATGTACATAGCTGTTGTAGACCTCGTCGGTTGTTACACTTGTGAAATGCTTAGAAATAAATGGTAAAAATGTTTATATAAAATGGTTGGCGGTTCTGTCGAGTGTGTTTATCGTGTCCATAACGGTCTCATGCTGATTATCTTTCTGTGATGTCATGGTTTTATGGGATCATTTCTGTGATGTATAAAAACGATAAACTTCTGATACTGTAGTCCCAGACATTACATGGCAATGATGCATTGGTGAACAAATCGACGATATCAGAGAAGTTTTTCTAGTGCACTCGAAATGTCCCTACTCACATACCACAGCGTTATGCAACGTGCGGTAACAAGCCATTTGTGCAGAAATTTTCAAATCCCCATTGCATGATCTTATTTTGTTCGTACAAAGATATCGTAAAGCACTGCCAATGAAATATAGTGTAATAGCGTATTCAAAGTAAAAATATAATTTTTAAATTAAATTTTCGCTAGAAAATTGTTTCGACGACCACAGATTGGGTATTTCAAATGTGCACAAGCCCACCACAGGTGTGTGATCGAGAATTCAAAGTTTTATCAGGAATTACCAACGAACTGAGATTAACGATCTGATCTCGAAATCACCATTTAAGTCTCTTCTACGCTCCCATACCCTATACTCAAACAGACAGAATAAGACATTTGGAATACTAGACGTAAATTTTTCGAATAGAGTAGGAGTCACGTTTGTACCTCTACTGCGAAAATTCCACCAGGTGGTGTCAAATGATCAATGTATGTCAAGGAGACAAAGTCGTTGTGTGTTATGATTTCACTGTGCCACGAAACATCTTATCAAAATGAACAATATATGACGTGGCTTTGACTACGCGGGCACAATTAGTATACCTCACGTGTCGCAAGTAACCTTGCAGTATAGATAAAAGAAATAGTAACAATTGAATTCTCTCTCTTTCCATATGTTTCTGTCTGTATGCAGGTTCGTTTATCGACAACTCTTCCAGTTAGTTTATGATTTTCGACTTCAATAACTTAAACTACGACGAACTTTACTCCGCGAAGACTGACCTTCTATAAGAACCACTTTACATTGGCTTTCACAATTTGTTCTGACGTCAATGTCTTAACTTGTCGCATTTGTTTTCAGGTTTTAGAAAGGAATGTGTCCCCTCGTCTCGAAAGGCACCTAACAACAGTTAGGACTGAGAAGTGTCCATTAAAATCTGGAAAAGATCATTTTCGCTGTACTATCATTTCACTAACACTGATATCTGAGTAAAATGACAGATGCTCACCCCTAAAACAGTACTTCCTTCTAGTACAGGTGTTTTTGGTCCCGGGGTTCAATCAGTGCAAACGTTTGCACGATTGTTTCCTACAGTCGTACAGTCCAAACGGAAAAGACTTGTGACAACTACTGAGAAGAACAGTTAGTTACCTTAAGGTTGTTCGCGCTTCAAAAGTGAAAAACATAAACTTTTTGCTCAAACTGTCTTCAATGCATCTTTCAACCACTCTCTTACCAAATCAGGCGTCACTGTGCAAAGTTCGGAACTAGAAATTTAAAACAAATTACCTGACATTTACCAATATTTGATATTCAAAATGACCGCCATCCCTGAGTTAACTTTACGGGGAAAAATAAAAATTTTTAGATTTTCTAAATAACTGAAACGGTAAAAAGGTTTTTTATTCCAAGAGCCTCACAAGCGGTAAACCAGAAGAGTATTGGAAAACTTTGATATTTCATTGTCCCCATGGCGCACTGAAAAGATTTTTTCTGCATTGAGCCTCAGATATAATCTTCTGGGGCAGAACTTCAGTTGTATCCTGACACGTGAACCAGATGAATCCAGGTGACATACACAAATTGAAGGCAGTCTTATATGTCCTAGTAGTTCTCATCCATTATGAACGTCATTTAAAAATGTAAGGAGCATGCCATTAAAAAAGTGACCGATAAATTGTTTCCCTGAAGTTTTCTTAGGGTATTTAACCTTAAAAAGTGCGCTTTGACGCAGAAACGTTTAAATCTACTGACCGATGCTCTTTAATCGTCTGCTTGACATTATTATGAAATAAAGAAAATATGAGGGAGTTATTATATACTGACATCTTACCCTAGTCCATAATACATATCTTGACGCGGTGACCGAACGGAGAGGGAGCGCGACAAGTTTATATTCATACTCGATTTTCATCGAAACAATAAAAACTTCATGAGAGATCTATTTGTGCATGTTTCAGCGCCAACCGATGGTACTGTCTTAAACTAATAGATAGCATAATTCTTTTGAAAAGCTCGTCGAATATCTCACGAGAGCGGTGGCCGCTCACTCAGTTTTTCCAATAATAAGCAGAGAACGGATTCCAAAATTTATTCTTCGATGTCGTCCTCGTAAATCACCGCACTTTTTACACTGGAGCCCCAAGCACCGTTTAGGTAAACATAATACATGTTAATTGCTTTTGACAGACAACCAGCAACGATGCCTGTTTAACGTCATAAGTGCTTATCGGCTGCAAGAAATGTTCCGAAACCCCAAACATCATGTTTCTGGTGTTTATAGGTCGAATAGTTGGATTCCAATTAGTGCATCGCGCATGTCCACTGATGCATGACAGTTAAACCGAGGTTGAAAATCTGCAGTATGCGAAACGTGTGCTGTGTCACATCACAAGGCTGTGTGGTGTGGATGTATCACATTCTCTTATCTCGTCTTCAAATTAGTTCCCCTGTCAGTTTCAAATTCGTCAATCACATTTTGCTCTCGGCTGAGGACATGTCAAGGTGTCACTTTCTAGCAGTGAAGGAATTTCTAGACCCATAAATTTTGCCTACAGACGCAGCTGTAGACACACACACACACACACACACACACACACACACCACACAATATATATAAGATATTATATATATAATATATAATATATAATATATATATAATATATATATATGATAAAGCTGATAAAGCCCGAGTACGAGGGCTCTTCTGGTATATAAAGTCCAACCCAACGATAAAATGTCGAGGCCGCAGGCCGAGACATTTTATCGTAGGGTATATACCAGAAGAGCCCGAGTACGAGGGTTTTATCCGACTTAGAAACTATCACCCCTAACTACTATATTTTCGTTTTCAATGCGTTTACGTCAACCGTCTCCTTTGTCAATATAACATGTTTAGGATGTGAATTAAAACTTTTATTTGTGAAATAGCCTTCCAATGTAATGGAACATCCTATAAATGCCCTAGGGCACATTAGTTTATGTTTGTACCACCGCAGATTTTGTGTTGCAGCTGGTTTCTGCTTTGTTACCAACTTTGAATAGTAGGGAAAAAACGTACCAGATGTCTACAGAATATGACATGTTCACTTTTGATTGGACAGTACTTTACTACGGCGCTGTCATTCGTTTCTGGAATTTGGTGACCAAGGCTTTACGAATAAATAAAACACCCTGAATTGAGCACTCTGATTGGTCAATCAACAGTAGATAGTTTTTAAATATATATATATATATATAATTATATATATATATATATATATATATATATATATATATATATAACGTTGTGTTTGAGGTATAATAAATGCAATAAATGCGTTTGAAACCTAACAACCTGGTGTGGCAGGTGTGCTTCAACCAAGTTTTATACACACACACACACACACACACACACACACACACACACGCACACACACACATATATATATATATGTGTGTGTCTGTGTGTGTCTGTGTCTGTGTTAATAAACAAGGTACCTAAGTTTCATGGAGCGAAAAGCTGTCCGTTATGTTTGTATGAGGACAGTCGCGTTGCCGGCCGTGCACCTTTTCGAAGTTGGAATCCGAATTGCAAATTCAACTGTGCAATTGATTTGAACTGGCAAACAGATTTATTTTATCTGTGTTGAAAGCCAGCGACATTGCTTTTTGTCGCTGTCCAAAGCCAGTGGGTGGCCAAATCGATTCCGTACATTTTGGTGTGAAGAGCGCATCCTCCTTCGACATCAGCGTATTGTCAACTTGCAAGAGAAAGGTATAAAAATATGAGTCTAAAAACGAAATCTTTCCTGGAACGAGAGTCAAGCTCTTGAACATTTTTAAAACTGCAAATGCTGAGTAAAGAAACACCTTTAAACAAACGGCCGGCGCTTCTTTCTCTTCCACGAACCTGTTTGACAGTAAGCGAGTAGCTGTTGCCATAAAGAGGCCTGTGATTTACAACGACTGCGAAGAAGTTATGCGACAGAGAGTTTCCTGAAGATCACGCTGTGATAGTTCTTTCGCACTACAGGTGTCCCAGCTTGTTTTGCCACTTGTTTGCGTAAAGCAATACTTTGCCAATTGTTCTTTAAACGCGCACTTTTCCAGTTTTGAGACGTTTTAGGCTGTTATTATTCTTTCTTTATGTTTGTGACTCCTTTTTCCAAATAAATGACAGTCGAAAACCGTTTACGACACTGAAGAACTACAGTAGGCAACCTGTCGGTCAGACCATAGACAATCGAGGGGGAGAAAATTCGACTTCTACTGGCTTTGACCAGACGGTCAATCAATCAAACAGACAGGCCATCTAAATAAATAGAAGTGCCCATTAATTAATTGTCGGTCGACCAATCAATCACAGTAAACCGTTAAACCAATAGAGTGTTACCTGGAATGTTGACTGTTACGCCTTTGACGTGTCTCACGCGTCACGCCAAGGGTGGCGATAATCCCACTTGCAAACAAACTCACGAACTCTCCGTCACGTCACACCTAACAATCGACGTCAGACCTGGGAGGTTCGAGGCGTGCTGTGTTTGCGTGAGAAATTGCGTCGGTAAAAGCATAACAAACTCGACAAAGACGCCACCTTGGATAGGGGCTTGAGAAATCGCCCTTCTTTTTCAAATCTTCCGAAGGATGGAATGTGCCAATCATGTGTCCTGAGAATTGTACCTGACGTGTCTGTCTGTTTCACTTTGTTTACGCTGCACGACATGCAACTCCTGTCATCGACCCTCTTGCTCTGGACGTTTTGTTTTCACACTTGGCATGGTGTCCGAGCACAATTGAAGGACGTTCGTACCAAAAACAAGATGTTCGCCCGCTGCAGAGTAATCAATCCGTAGGATATTGTCCATGTAGGCAAACAATGCTTCGTTGAGACAATTCTGGGTCTCTCTCTCTCTCTCTCTCTCTCTCTCTCTCTCTCTCTCTCTCTCCAAAAAAAAAAAACTGCACTGTCGCGTATCATCGGTGAACTACATCAGGCAACAGGTTTTCTACAATTCCGTAGCCCAAAACTTTCCCCGGCGATTTGGGGTGGGCCACCTTTCTCAACCACCCAAAATCGCAGGGGAAAGTTGTGGTCTCGGGAACTGCAGCAAGCAACAGGTGTGCTTTACTTTGTTGGGATCCATGGTATCGCCGTGGAAGTCTCGTTGCGAAATCTTCATGGTTCAGAAGTTATAGTATGCTGTCAGGTCCATGGCTGTTTTCTGTTTTACTGTCCCCCACCCCCCGAGTCAAAATTTCATTTTACACACCTGAACACAAATGTTGAGGTGTAAAATGGAATTTGAACATTGTATGGATTGGGACACCATAGTGTTATGACGAAGGAGAGAAAATTGAAGCGCATTGCTCGATTGAGAAACGTATTGCTGATCATAGGCAAGAAAAGTGTATTCTTGCTCTTTGTGTTAACGCCTGGGTTCTCTTCGATTTGATACCAGAGAAAAATGTTTAGGAGGTATTACTTCTGGGAACCAACGCATACTTAAAGGGTAGAGTTCGCCTCGGGCACAGAGCACAGATACTCAGACTCTCAAACCTTTACGATGCTTTTTCTGGTCTATCACTCGTTTGGGCCTCATTTTGAAGTTCATGGGATGAACAATTTTCACTGATTTATCTCTATGAAAATCGGAAATTTTATTTTCCCCCATAGAGTTAACACAGGGACGTCGACCATTTTGAATTTAAAACGTCGGTATATATTGGGATAATTTGTTTCTCTGGTACCAATTTTGAACGGGGACCCCTATTTTTATTCGTGCTTTCGCAAGGGAATGGTTTTAAGTTTCATTTTGGAAGGTTTGAGCAAAAGTTTAAGGCTGTCAAATTTGAGGAGCGAACTTCTTCATATGTAAAAGCGACCAACCAGAATTCAGACACAATTCCTTCGAAGGATGCAGTAATATTGTCCACGGTCCCTCCGAGTCCACTGAGGGGACCGTGGTCTGACACACAAGTGGGGGCGCTCTTGCCGACAGATTTCCAAGGTCGCCGCCTCTGTTGCCCAGCGTCAGGTTGAAATTTCCCAGAGTACGCGGACATGCGCTGCACAAACAACCGCTATGTAACCACGAGTTCACTTCCACAGAATCGTTCGACTGTAGTTTATCATTAAACACATAATAGATACATGGAGGAAGGAACTTCATGTACCATGACGGATGTCATTCTGACATCCCCGCATCACTTTTATCATATACTTATGAACGGGGTGTCCCTCAGTCCATCCCCATGAAGGGGTGCTCATCAAGTATCGTGTACGTTGATGTGAAAGCGTCAATCTACACCTATGGCGCATTCCTGAAACTGGACATTGTCTGGCTACAGTGCTGACCGATGTGTGTTTTCAAAGGAAGATCATCGATACAAGATGATAATGGCCCCTTCACCATAGGGAGGGACTGTACAACTATAATCTTTGACAATTACATGTAAATTTCTTTCTTGGCATCTTGGCAACACACATTACAGCCATAGCTTGATCAGAATCCTATTTTGATGTTGTCATGGATCTTAGACTTGAACATCTCTTGCTTAAGAGTCCTCCAAGGGATGGTGGGGGGGGGGGGGGTAGGAAGTGCCCTTGAGTGATGGAGCTTCCAGTTTGATGGAATTGTACATATAAATTGTACATATTTTTTACTCTCTAAACACGCACAGAAGCATTTTCTATCAAGCCCTTGTTCATACTTTATTTCGTTTTCAATACAAAACTTCCAATTCACAGATGACCAGGTGCAAAATATACACTTCTAGCATATAAACAATACAGTCTTTCATTATTGTTATTGCTGGAAAGTGGCGGATCTGTTTAGTGAAATGATATCAAAAATTCCAAAACAAAATCTGCATCAAGCAAGGGTTGAATGTGTGCATGAATTGCGATGGGCGATTGCATTCTGAAAGCAAATTATTTTTGCTGTTTTTGTGACAAAATTTCACAGCATCATTCGTGATTCTGACTTCAGAATCACGAATGAAACTAAAAAAGGGAAACTAAAACTAGAAGGAAACTAAAAGCTGGCTGCTCTATCGTTGTGACGTGTTTTCAAATATCCTATAAGATTTCTATTGATGAACCATGACAGTTTCACACATCTGGATTATAAAATGTTATGTTTGCTACACGAATTGGGATAATTCTCACAAAAAAGTGTCCCTAACACAATGTGTACTCTCAAACAAATCTACTGATCAGTTTTTGGTCAAGAACAATTAGTTTTTTTGTTGAGAACCACTTTGCTACACCCTGCTGAGGCCATTGGCATATACAGGACCTAGCATGGCCTACCTGATTTGCTGTTGCCATGGAAATTATACTAACATGTCACATGTCTATGATGGCCTTACAATCAAAACATCTTGTTAATTTAACAAAACTTGCTGCTTATCGACAAAAACATTCACAGGAATATTTCTTATGACACTGCATACAGTTGGATATACTGGATTAAGTTAATAACACACTGGAATTTTCTGAAATCCTAAGGTTTGTGAAAATTGGTCCGTCAACATTTCGTATTGCACTACCTAACGCTTTCACTTCCATGGTTTAGCCCAGACTGAATGTAATCAATGGCAACTGAGGACCTGTTTACTCGGGGGCGGGGGAACAGGTTGAAGCTGTAATCCCATTGGAATTTTGCTTTCCCAGTGTGCAAAGGGGACGCATGCATTTCTACAAGAACTCGAATACACAATGATACAGCTTTCTCACCAATTTCAATACTGGAATAGAATAGTGCTACTGAATATGCAAAACATAAACACCGCACTATAAGCGAAGCAAAACTCGGTAGATCAACAAAGAAGGGAAAATGTGTGAGGGTGTTTGATCTGAAGGAATTCACAGTTTGCTGAAAAAAGGGATGATGTCACCAGAGCTGCCATATCTCTTTGACAGAGATCTCTAACTCCACCATACTAAGTATGTTTGACAATCAATTAAGAACAGCTACACATTTTACAACATCAGCGTGGCATATCTAAGTTTCTCATGCACAGAAGGAATCCAAATTAAATCTATCTTTTGATACTTTTGAAGCAAAAAAATCCTGATTGCCCTGGATCAAAAACTTGGAATCATATCATAATTGTGTGATTATTTTTATTTTGTACATCTGGTACTGAGCAGCTTCGTGAAAGTATAAACCATCTTGCATAAAATTGAAAGACATTTTGGTGAAATCCATTTACAAAAAGGTCACCATGGGTACAGAATCTGCTCTTTCACACGTTCCTTGGGAAGTATTGCATTTGTACCCATTTGGACAGCAATGTAAACCATCCTGGCAGCAGACCGCCTGAATAATGAAGAAAATAGAATAAAGAAATTAAATGAGGCTGTGTTCTGTAGCGAGCTGATCAAAAGACACCATGACACTTCATCACAGTAACAAAGAATAATCATTACCAAGTAGAAACAGCTACCATAAAATTATTAATTTTTATGGGGATTAAATTACTATTTCGATGTTTGACAAATCTCCGCTGGGTTTTAAACTGCCTGATTTGCAAGTAAAACAATAGAAGCTAGAATTATTTTAACATTTTTAATGGAATTTAAGTTTGCAGATTTCATCTACCAGTTAAAACAGTGGAGTTATCTACGAGAAAAAGCAATGCTTTTACAGTGTTTAATAACATGGTGTAGGGGCAGTATTCCCTGTAAAGTTGAATTAATTTAATATAGGACAGTCAACATTTTGTACTCTGTTTTCAGACAATGTCATCCCCTGGACAATAAGTAACCTGACCAATACCTAACCTTATCACTGACCCTCACATTGGAATTGGGAGGGGAGGGAAATATCGATGGAGTGACCATCCACTCCTGATACCTTTGTTTTGCATTTGGCTGTGGGCATAGGTATATCAAACACATACTAGGTATTCAGTATCTTTTCCAGGCTACAAAAAAGCGTTCAGTAAGTACAAACATACATGGAGTAGAGTCAGAAAAAGAGTCTGTGTTTATAATGTTTAGTGAAAGAAATGAAACGAAAGGCAGAAAATGTCATCTTTGAGTAAAATACTTTTTTTTCAACTTTTGAAAATTTGGTTGAACTAACAGAGGCAAAACAAATCCCTGATTTTGCTGGATGATGAATTTAAGGAAGGCCAATTAACAATAAGTTGATGAAATATCATATGATTGAACTATTCAAAGGATTGAGTTCATAGAATTAGTTTTGTTCTCAATATGAATAAATGTACATACACCATGAGAAGTGTGCAAAGTTCAAACATGTATGGAGGAGAGGTTTGAGAAGATTTTGTTGATGGTACTAAAAGGTATCAAATCTTTCACCGCCTTTTGTCAGTTTTCACTTTCATGTCACTCAACAGGAGTGGCTGCTCCCAGAAAGTTACACAAGTTATGTGTTGTAGTTGACACATCACCCAGGTGTGGTATGTTGCATGTCTTTGTGAATGGCTTGTCACTGGCCATGCAGAGTGATGTGAAAATGTAACTAAACACAGAGGAATGACTGCATTATCAAATACGGAAATTCTGTTTGATAGTGTGAGAGAAAATTGCCTATCCTTGGTGAAAAGAACTACTGTACATTCAATAAATTTTCCTACTCTTCATTTGTACACCGAGGTGAACAGAATACCAGAACTACCATGGTTTGTTATCAATAGTATGAAAGAACAGAACATTTAACAATTCAACCTTTCAATGACAATACAGTACGCACCATAATGCACAAATTTCTTGTTGCTCTTTGGGGCTTGGTCATTGGGAAAAAATTGTGTTTAATGAATTAAACTGAAGGTAAGACCATGCTTGATTTCTTATACCAGCTTGAGTTACAAACGGAAACACTTTGGCTACACAGAACTTGCTTTTAACAGCTGTGCATTCACATTGCCTTCTTATAATTTTTTTTTTCACGGCGACAACACAGGGTACAGTGGCTATTTTGAATTTTTGAATTTAAAATGTCGCTAAATTTGAAGTACTGGTAATTTGTTTCTCTAATCCGACACCTTGCATGGCCACTCTGACTCTTGATTAGGAAAAGTTTCTAAAGTTTGAGTAAAACATGACCACGTTTTTCTTGTAACTTCCAGGTGCACACTACCTTCAGTTTAAAGAGATATGGTTAATTTCGAAATGAAGCAAGTTCTGCAGGGCGGCTGGGAAAGGTGTCTTTGTTCCCAAAATCTCTAGAATACTCACTGATGGTAGAGGGCAGCAGCCATACTGTCCGGTCGATAGTTTGCAGCACGTATTGCCATCGGGGCACTGTGATCCATCACTGCAGATCACAGAATTGACATAGTTCACAAGGCCCGGTGTCTTCTCCATCCATGGAATAGACAAGGATTCCCTGACACATTTGCCTGATGGTATGTCACATACCATGTAATCTGGGCAGCAGTGGATTTTGTCTTCACAACACATTGCCTGTAGATGAATCACAGGCCAACTGGAAATTAATAGTCTAAAATATGATAATTTTTTTCATAATTATGATAAATCGTAATTATGAAATATTGATATCACATAACCGAGTTCGTATTTCATCCAGGTTGTGCCTTCTTTCTGAGGAGGAGAAGTCGATAACAAACGTTTATCCTCAGGAATTTCACAACTTAAGCAATAAGACAGTAGTTTGGAAATAATCTCTGAGAAAGCATACAGCAATGGAAAAAAAACATTTGTTTACAACAGATATATCTAGTCCGTTTGCAGGTGGACCTCAGCATACAGCCGTATAGGTCATCAGTCAGAGGTTCAGGTAAGCGCTCATTGGTTAGGAGGTCTGTGAGTGAGTTTGACTGACGTTACTAACAGGGACCAAGCCACAGGCGCTCCTTAGCTGGTTAGTCTGCTAAGTAGATCGATTTTTGGTTCGATTTATCGATCCCGTAGTCGATATGCCAGCCACTGCAACCTAAATACTCAATACTGTGAGTATTTAGGTTGCAGTGGCGGACATATCGACTACGGGATCGATAAATCGAACCAAAAATCGATCTACTTAGCAGACTAACCAGCTAAGGAGCGCCTGTGGACCAAGCCTCTGAGAAACTGCATTTTCGGCCTTTTATCACAACATTTGGAGAGCGATAGTTTCACAAGGCGACAATTACGAAAGGTCAAACAAGGCAGATTTGATGGCCAGCTTATCAACCATCAGCAATGCAGAGTAGATAGAGCGATTTAAACGGTAGGAGCGAGTAAAATAGAGAGTTTTCAAAGCCGTGTAGAGAGGATTTGCTGTGTAAGCTGGCCACCTTCCCTTTATATATACTCTTAGTATATAGGACGGTCTGGCAGGAAATGCATGCGCGCCGGCCGGCCGCTTAGGGACTGGTCAATTTCTTCGGCGGGGGGGGGGGTCGGTGGATTATTTTTTGCAAAAAGTGGCTGACCCCCCCTATTCCAACTTTCGAAAACAGGGTGTCCCCCCTATTCCAACTTTCGAAAACAGGGTGACCCCCCCCCCTGCGCGAAACAAACGTAAAACAAAAGGTGGAATATAAATTGAATAATTCAGTATATATATATATATATATATATATATATATATATATATATATATATATATATATATATATATATATATATATATATATATACATATACATATAACTGTGGGGGTATATTTAAACATTCAGTCATTCTGTGTTTTAATGAAATTGTTGTCATGTCAGTTGTAAGACAGGAACTTAAAAGTGCCAATTCTAAAGTTTGAATACAGTATTTTGGAATGAGCTGTATGTATTTCAACAACTCTCTTTATGCATAACCAGATGTCCAGAACTGTTGTAAGAAAAATGTGATTGTGAAACATTAGTGCATGTTACTTTCTAATACTAAATCCTCATAGAGTAAACAGAGAAGTATCAGGAATTTGTCATGCATTTTATATGAACTGCAGATTTCATAATTATTAGTACACTTTGCAAAACAGACTTTCAATTCACAGACATCAAGATATTTCTGACATATATTTGTGATATAGTAATTTACTGTGCCCGAAGGGCGTTCCGAAAAATATTCGACATCCAGATATCTCATATATATATATATATATATATATATATATATATATATATATATATATATATATATCTGATATATGCAAGTCATGCAGCTGAAGGGCATGCTGAAAAATATATTTGATATTTTAAAGAAATGCGCCCGAATTTTAGACATACAGATATCTCAGATATATATATTACTAATATATTAAAGTTTTGCACTAGGACAGGGCTCTGAAAAATAAAAATTGTCTCATCATTAAAGTTATGCGCACGAAGGGCGTGCCGAAAAATAAGGATGTCTTATTATTAAAGTTACGCGTCCAAAGGGCGCGCCGAATATGCAACTGAATGATGAAATTTGTGGCTGGCACAATGCATTTTATGCAAGTATGAGCCTGTGTCAAAATTGAAAAACACACTGACCCCCCTCCCCCTATCGGGCATTTCAAAAACATGGTGACCCCTATCACCAAACTCTAAATCAGGGTGACCCCCCCCCCCCCTTATGAATCCACCGGCCCCCAGCCGGAGAAACTGACCAGTCCCTTATGTCCTACACAACTCATATACATGCAGCGTTTTCATCGAGTTCTCCTCCTTATAAAGGAAGCACAGCCTGGATGAAATACGAACTCGATCGATTATGTGATACCTATATTTCATAATTACGATTTATTATTTTAATAATTATGAAAAAAATATCATATTTTAGTGAGTATTTAGGTTGCAGTGGCGGGCATATCGACTACGGGATCAATAGATCGATCCGAAAATCGATCTACTTAGCAGACTACCCAGCTAAGGAGCGCCTGTGCTATACAGTAACAAAACTGAAATCACGATCAACGGAATTGAATTACATGCTCTGTAAAGCCTTAGTACAGGGGAGAGGGGTGACTTTGTAAATGTTGGGAAATCACGCGATAGTAGTCTGTGGTGGGTCATGTTTATATGTTTGTGAGCAAAGTTTGAAGGAATCACTCTAATTCACTTTATCGATTCATCTTCACTGTCAAATCACATTTAATAGACGCCTTGTATGTGCATAAAGTAGTGACCTGCGATATGTGTGTTCACGAATTCAACATGTGCTGGCCGGTAAGGCACTGGAAAAAAGTTTTATGGAGGGAGGGCGAATTTTTCAAAATGATGCTGAGAAAAGTGACTCTCCCCATTGTTATACCGTCCCTGTACGTGCTATAGTCAACATCAATAATATTTTATTTAACAAATATTTACTAATTCATAATGTGACGCCTCATCCCACCAAACTATGAAGGCTGTTGCACTAATATACTGGCAAATAAGTGAAATCCAGGTCAAAGGTCATCCTGGTTACTTGATATTTTTGCTGTACACTTTCCTCCCATGATGGCCGTGTGGCAAAAATCAGACCTGTAGCCATATTGGCTAGCCGTGAATTAGACATGTGCATAATTAATAAGATACAGGATGTTGCACCATTGGTTTCCTCATGTCCATAAATATCAATAGTGTAGAACTTGTAGTTACCAGTCCGAGGTAATGTCCATATAGAGGATAGTTGGGAAGAGCGAATGGCGTACCGTATATGTAATGAGGTTAAAGCAAGAACCAATCATGTACTGTATATGTAACAAGGGTCAAAGGTTATGTTGGCTCACTTTGAAATGTTAAGCTCAGATCGCAATCTGATCTGACAGATCCACCGATCGAGTGAGACTGTTGGCTACCCGGATGTGTCTCAGCCCGAGTCGATTCGTGACGTTCTACCGTGTTAAAAATTGTAAGATTTCTTCAGGAATAGTTTTCTGAGTTTCTTTACCCTTGACCATGTTCGACAAAGAGTTATTGGACGTTTTTCGTTCTCTTTTCCAGCTTTTGGTTAACTTCTTGGCGATTGATCCGGCACGCGTTTTTCTGAGCGAAGGGTCAATCGTACCGGGAAATGCATGGTGATCGAAAAAATTGTGCTCCAACGTGCTCCGATGACCGACTGAAACAGTTGACCCATCTTTGCAAAGCTTGAAACCTTCTCCATACTGCACATAGCAAGGTTAAATTGAAATTTGACAAAAAATAGGCGACATTTGGCGACAAATAATTTAGTGTAAATTTACATGTGTCACATGGGTCAAATCCTGATTTCTAGGAGCGGTACCTGGCCAGGAAAATCATCCAAAGAAGTAATTTTCGATGTACTAACCACTTGTGTCAGTCACCACCTCGACTGTACTGAACATTGTGCATAACATCTACATCTAAAAACTACCCAGTGCTAAAAATAAAGGGTGAAATCAAGCCGAAAAGTTTTGAACTCGTTGCAATGTATGAGCCTAGGTTTGCACGATTAATTATTCATGACGTTCGCGACGGCAGGTTCGCTGATTGGTTTATCATAGTATCCTCTATATGGACAGTACCTGGACTGGTTACTGATTTATCGGAATATTCGTTAAATCGAGGTCAAATGTCATCCTGGTCATTTGACATTTTAGCAGAAATCTTTGTTAACATAATCATCTCTGTCCACTAAACTTCAGACCACTGCCTCTGTTAGCTCGCCTATTATTTATAGATGTGCATAATTAGTAAGGTACAGGATGATTTGAGGGTCGAAGGTTAGTGTCCCATACCAGTCACAGTTCGATAGACACTGGCCGTCTTTGACTCTTACGTAGGATAAGATATAGCCACAGCTTAGTTGCAAAGGGGGGGATAGGGCAGGTCAAAGGTCATAAATTCTCAAAAATAATATTGTAAAAATCTTCTTAATATTATCATGGCTTAAGACCTAGATATTTGAAATAAAGCAACCTTACCATATGGTCTACAAAATTAATATATAGAATTTTGATTGATCAAGTTTTAATATTACAATTTTACGCGCTGTGTGATTTTGAAAAATACTGGCCCTCCCTCCCTATAATTTCTCTCAAGTCCCTTTCTGCATATGCCCCTTGATGTAGCATTCATAAACAAACATTCGCTGGTCACCAGTTCATGCATTTAGATGGCGGCGTTGGAGCCGGAATGTTGATTTATCCATGAAAATGAATCAATGATTAAATTGGAGTGAAAATGCACCTATTTCTAGCTTAACATGCTAATCGTACATATATCGTGAACTTTGGCTCGCGGCTTCCCCGGCCATATTAGGCTGTGTTCACAAAAAACGGTTAGGGGGGGGGGGCTGGAGGAATTCACGGGGGGGTTCGACAATTTTAGGGGTAGTAGAGGGGGGGACTTTAAAATTTTGCTCTACCTGTAGGGGGACTTGAAAATTATTTGGCAGCCTTTTTATGTTTTACATTTTCCAATTCCAAGTTCGTCAATGAAAAATGAATACCATTTTATATCATCCAAATGTTGTTAAAAATTAACAAAATCTTAAACCATTTTGTCACATTTCATGACTTTTATCTCGAAAAATCTAAACATGTGTGATTTGTCGTAAAAAACAAACTTAAGCCTAGTAACAGGGCAGAAGCTGCAACTGTTAATGATTTCTGCAATATTTCTATTCAATATAACTACAATTTCTTTCTATCTCCCTACAGCATGCTCAAACACACAATATTTAGTTTGTTGACAAGCCTTGTGTATATAAATATGTATTAGGTGATGATTTAATTGGAGTCCAGACTGACAGTCAGTTGTCAGTGATACAAATGCATGGTACACATACACAGGCTGTGATAGCAAGCTGAATACTCGACAGTTCAATATGCTGTAGGGAGTAGAACAAGAACGCAGTTGTATAAACTGAACAAAAATATTGTCACAATTATCAAAGTTAATACAGCTACTGCCTATGGGTAGTGTCACTATCATTTACAGCCTCCTACTGCAATGTCACTGTCACTGCATACCTGAACAGTGACAGAGATAGGGATAGCTCTGACTCTGATGTACACGGTAGTTGAAGAAGAGTTTGAGTCAAATAACGCTCATGACAGTGAAACATACCGGTACTTGTAAACAAGATCAGGCCAGAGAGCAACACATGGAAGAACGCATGGGAATTATTGAATTCTGGCATATGAGAACAATCAAATATAAAGAAAAAAGATGGGTTCACCATGTTTGATTTTCTAAATTTTCACATTCTTGTCATAAAATAATGTAAAGATAAAACTTTGAACAGTAAAGACTAAATGAAAAAATATGTGACCAAATGGAATTATTATTTTCTAACCAAATGTGCAATTATTACACACAAAATTTCAGAGATTAAAACATTTATTTGATGGAATATTTTAACCTTCCAGTATTGTAAATTTTGAGTATCATCTAATTCATATATGTCTACTTTTGAAACAAATTTTTGGTAGGTCACTGTACTCAGTTTTTTACAATATGGCAATTAGCCAGAATTTACAATTTGCCTACTATCTCATGGTTGTCATTTTTGTGCTCTTCGGCGGGAGCAATTGACCTGGCCAGAGTTGGATTAACTCAAGTTGGCTTTTAGACCAATAAATCTAAAAAAATCACCGATGCATTTAAAGAATTTGCCTTGGGAATATGACTATACAAAGTGCTAATACAGGTAGTGTTGAACACCTGTGAGCAGAATGGTGCAATACGTGTTTATTTTTTCTGCTCTCACATACTTTACAATACAAATGCGGGCCTGTGATAGTTGGGGGAACTTGAAAAATTTTGACCGTATAGAGGGGGGCATTTGAAAAAATTGTAAGGTACTGAGGGGGGGGGGGATCTGAAAAAAATAAGATTTCAATCGCGATTCCTCCAGCCCGCCCCCTAATCATTATTTGTGAATGCAGCCGTAGATCGTTCTGCGAAATAGCACAGTACTTTATCCTTGCACACAGTTTGAAAACATCGGCTCAGGGGTGACAGAGAAACAGCTGCTGACGGACGGACGCACGGATGGACGATAGACGGACGGGACCCAGTCCTAAAATGTTGAAACTTTACATGGGAACTACAAGACTGGGATTTTTTACTCTGTGTGAAGACAGACACTGAAGACAGCCAATATTGTCCATATGCAAGAGAATGATTAGGCCTAAGTGCATTGGCATTAGGCAGCAGATGACGAATAGGATGAGGGGGTTGAGAGGGAGACACAGTGATCGAGTTAGACTGACCAACAGAAGAGGAAGGGAAGAGAGGGATGAGGATGAAGAGGGTAGCAACAAAGGACGAAGCTAAAATGGAGCCAACGGAGCCGAACGGGGCCACCAATTCCTTAAATGATGTGCTCTGATACCTGACCAGGGCCAAACGGGACCAAAAGTCCTCAAAATTGACTGTATCGACGACGTATTTCCAGTCTTTCCTCGCCTGATTTACTACTGAACCAGAATAAAAATCAATTTTGTGAAACCAGATATGGAAAGGAGCGCCCCACCGTGCAGGCTTTTCGGCAGTCCCTCTATTAAATGGACTTTGATCACGGAGGGACTGTGATCGGGGAAAGTTAGCTGCAATAATTGTAGCCCTTGGTTGGTGGGGCTTGGGCTTCTGTCGTGCAGCTCGCGCCTTACCTGGTTGGGGCAAGGCGCGAGCCGCACGACAGGAGCCCAAGCCCCACCAACCAAGGGCTACAATTATTGCAGCTAGGGGAAAGTGTGTTAGTTTCAGCAAATGTATAGTAGAAGGTGCACTGATGCGGACGGATTTTGGGAGCGTTCAGTTATTATGGCCGGGGGGGGGGGGTGGGCCGGCAAATTCTTCCTGCGCATCAGTCAAAATAAGTGAACCCCCTACCCATTGTACCAAAAAATTGATGACCCCCCTTTCAAGATGACAAAAATTTCATGAACCCCCCCCCCCCCCAACATTGCTTGAGTAAAGTTGCACACACAAACACCTCAGGGGTATGGAGCGATAGAATCCCCAAAAAAAGAGCTTAGATTTTTTTTAAATGGCCTTCCTTACAAACTCAAAAGGTGTTGATGCTCAGATTTCCCCTTCTGACTTGCTTATAATTTTGAAATTACCCCTCAAAGGGGTTGGACAGAAATTACTAGTAGAACGCAATATTTTTGCGCAAGCGTGCGGGTACAAAATTTTGATATTTGGATTTAATCAAAAATCAGCTGTTGATAATGTTGATTCACTATACATGGTATACATATATTTTCTCATACATGTATGAGAAATCTATGTAGTACTTTTTCAATGCAAAACTATATCTATGCATTTATAGATATTATATAATTTACATAAATGTAGTTAAATGAAATTGGGTTGTTACAACTCACTGGCATTTGGACAAAAAGTTTGACCTTAGAATTTCACCAAAAATGTTCATCCACTATACATGGGAGTCTATGACAAAATCGTGAATAATATTTTTTCCCAAGAAAAACTTGGTATACTTATGCATATACAGACGTTCAATAATTAACATAATTGTACTTGATTAAAATATGATGGTTAATTAAATGTGAATATTATATGTACAAGAAATCTGATTATGGAATCTTACTGAAAATGTTCATCCACTATACATGGGAGTCTACGAGGAAAGTATGAATAATTTTTTTCCAATACAAAAATAGGTAAACCAATGTATTTATGTACTCTCGATTATTGATATCAATGTACTAGATTAGATTAGGGTGGTAACAAATGGATGTGTTTGCCAGAAATTGGATTTTGGAATTATACCAAAATGTAGATTCACTGTACATGGGAGTCTAATAATTTTTTTCCAATACAAAACTATCAAAATCTGTGTATTTAGAGACATTTGATAATTCATTTTAAAGTACTTAGTTAGCCTAGGATGGTTAAAGGTTGATATGTGTGCAAGAAATTGGACTTTGGAATTTCACCGAAATGTTGATTCACTATACATTAGAGTCTATGAAAAAACTAAGAATATTTTTTTTACAGTGCTAAACTAAATTAATTTGTGCTTTTATAGGTGTTCGATAATTGATACAAATGTACTTGATTCAAATAGGGTATTTAAAAGTTCAGATGTGGACAACAGTTATGATATTGGAATTTCACCTAAAAGTATTATTTAACTTTTCATGGTACTAGTAGTCTCAGTACAGGTAACTGTTAAAAAAATTTCCCTGACAAAACTTGCTATATCTCTAATATGTAAGTAATAGGAATTGTTCATTGCCCTCAGTTCAGTGAGCTTGATTTACAATAAGACAAGCCTCAGAGTTGTCAAGTCAAGATGTTCATGTGACAGATAATTATACTTTTGTTCAGATTTACAGGTGAATAACTGCAGAGAATGAAATCATGCAATGAATCATTTTTATCTCCCAGAATATTGATGAACACTGAAACTGCTTTTCGACAGGACGAATACTTAGGAATGGACCATTAGACCTTGGGAGGGGGGATGGTGGTCACAATGAAATTGTGAAAATTTTTTTTTATTATTGTAAATTTCTAAATTTTTTTTTTCAATTGAGATTAGCTGTGCAATTTTTTTTCAGAGTAAATTTTCAGATATATATTTTTTTTAGTCCGTCGCTGTCTGAAGATAAAGAGGGCAAAGATGTGGTGTGAAACACCACAAGCGGCCGCGCAAGCGGTCACGGGGGGGGGGGGGGGGAGGTCAGGAGCTCCTGCTGTTGGAGCTTTTGAAAAATAGAGATAAAAATGGTGTTATTTAGTGGCACTTGGGGAATATATTTGTGGGGGCAGGTCAGGAGGGGAGTGTCCCCCCTCCTGCCGTTGGAGCTTTTGAAAAATAGAGATTAAAATGGTGTTATTTGGTGGCACTTGGGGAGTAAACCTCGTGCGGTTTACAACATGCCAGCTAAAGCCGTGAGGTTTAGAATTGTAAACCCACTCGAACCCGTACAATTACCTATACTTAAACCACAACAGAACATACATAAGCCGATTTTCACAGACAGTCATCTGAAAGACTGCCTTTTTTGTTCCGAGAGTCAAAGATTTGCTTCAGTTAAAGGAAAATGGGATAAAGCAGTCATTTTAAAACTAAAAGTGACAACATTAAAATTTCCGTTACACTTTTATAAACAACAAGTCATCGTTGATTACACAGTCCCCACTTGTTAATGGGTACTTTGATTACAGGTCCTCAGAGAGGATAGAGTCCTCTTCATTAGGTCTGTGATAAAAATACTTTTGAATAAATTCGCTTGATACATGTCTGAGTTGTAGTTCAGGACATGAAAAAATCGTAATAAAATGGCCACATGTCGGTCATATTGGATCGTATCACAAAACAAATCAATGTGCAATCTATGACATTGGTCAATGTCCTTGTACCAACTTTGAATAAAATCAGTTAAAACATGCCTGAGTAATGGCTTTGTACATGAAAAAATCGTAATAAAATGGCCGCCTGGCGGCCATATTGAATCGTATCACAAAATAAATCGACGTGAATATGTATGACATAGGTCAATGTCCTTGTACAAAGTTTGAATAAAATCGGTTGAGATATGCCTGAATTATGGCTCTCTCTACATGAAAAAATCGTAACAAAATGGCCGCCTGGCGGCCAAATTGGATTTTATCACAAACCAAATTGATGTGCATATCTATGACATTGGTCATTGTCCTTGTACCAGCTTTGAATAAAATCTGTTGAAACATGTCTGAGTTATGGCTCTGTACATGAAAAAATCATAATAAAATGGCCGCCTGGCGGCCATATTGGATCGTATCAAAAAACAAATTTACGTGCATCTGTATGACATATGAAGTAATCCTTGTACCAAGTTTGAATGAAATCGCTCCAGGCATCTTTGAGATATCTGCGTGAACGGACGGGCGGACGCACGCACGCACGCACGGACGCACGGACATGACCAAACCTATAAGTCCCCCCGGACGGTGTCCGTGGGGACTAACAACCTCACAAACTGAAAGTAAGTTGCAGGAAAATACCTAAATGCGTTGAATGGCGCCCTCAACGCTTCAGTTAGTCAAAGACACTGCAATGGTCAAAGACGATGTCCCGGGACATGTGTTTTGTGGCTGTTTTACACTTTTGTAGTTAACTTTTGGTCCCGTTTGGCCATGGTCAGGTATCAGAGTTAACCATTTAAGGTATTTATGGACCCGTTCGGGTTCGTTGGCTCCGTTGGCTCCATTTTGGCTCAGTCCTTTGTTAGGATACACCCGGATGAAGATAGATTGATCGAGACAGATTGGAAAGAGGGCATCAGAGTAAAATTTAAAGAAAGTCCTTCCACGGAGAAGAGGCAAAAAGTCAGTCTAAAGGGAGCCTTTAAAAAGAAAGGTTAAACAGTACATTGTATGGAATGTGATTTTACCGTCTCAATGGGACAGCATGCCCACTGGTGATTGGCCTTACGGCAGCAGGTGTTCTTTGCTGGACACTTTGTTTTGCCGTCGGGGCAAGTCACTATCTCTTTGAGAGCTGGTACTTTCTGGATCCACGGTATTGCTAGGACAGAACCGTTGAAGCACTGGCCCAGTACATTACATTTGTAGCCTGGGGGACAGCAGTGTTTTCCATCACCACAGCACACAGCCTAAAATGAAGCACAAACCATAACAATGTTAGCTTCACTTCACAGATTAATCTATTGAGACTTCCAAAATGCCCCGTATACAGCTCAATTATCTCCATTTAGAACGATGAGTTTAGGCTGAACCATGGTTGTGAAAGGCTTGAAGAACACCAGTTCCCTGTTAGAGTTGCCAAAATTTATTGACCAACTCTTTAATCCTTGATGTCTTTCTGGCGCAAAGAAGTCAAATTTGCATTTATTATTAGTAAAACATAGGGCCAATGTCCCTGAAGCTACTATTGACATGGAAAACAAATTTAGTTTTTCCTGACTGTATGGAATTATCTCACTATAAACATCATCCTGGGGATATGGATATCAAATATTAAATCTGTCTGACCAGCGGTTTTGAAAAAACCAAGTGACCTAACAGTCGACAAAGCTCAACTCATATGTATGTAGAGAATAACTATTTGTGACACGTGTTATCTTTGATAACTCATTCCAGGATGGCCTGGCCAAAATGGCAAAATTAGCCGCAAAAATACAAAATCAAAGATTTCATCATAATTTTAATATATTACATTAAGATAAACCCTATCAACATGTATGCCAAATATCAAATCTATCAGATGAGTAACATTTGAGAAACAAAGATTTTGACCAAAATGGCAAAAATTGACCCAGAAATACCAAAATTGAAGATTTCATCAAATTTAAATATATATCACACTAAGACAACCCCTAGGAACTTGTATACCAAATATCAAATGTATCAGACGAGTAGTTTTTGAGAAACAATTTTTTTACAAAAAACGGCAAAAATTACACCAAAATTACAAAATTGCAGATTTCATCATAATTTCAATAAATCATGTTGAGTTCATCTGTAGGAACCTGTATACTAAATATGAAAGCCATCAGATGGGTACCTTTTGAGAGAGAATTTTTTTGACTATAAATGACAAAAATTTCCCAAAAAATACAAAAGTGTAGATTTCATCATAATTTGAATATATCATATTTTGATCATCCCTATGAACCTGTATGCCAAATATTAAAGCTGTCAGACAAGCGGTTTTGATGAAATAAATGTTTGACCAAATATGACCAAAAAATCCTTGAAAATACGGATTTGCATATTTCATCACAATTTGAACAAATCTAAGTTGGGTTATCCCTAGGGACCTGTATACCAAATAACAAAGCTGTCTGACCAGCAGTTATGAAGTCTGAAGATTTTTTACTAAAAACGCCTTTTGTTTGCACTACTTTGCATATTTTCAACAATATCAAAAATAGAAAAGTTAGTTTCTCATAATCATATTTTGCATCTACACAACAAATATTAAATCTGTAAGTACTAGGGTTCTCAAGATATTTGAGTGGACGGACATCCTCACAAACGGATATACATACATACATAATACATACAGACTGACGCCAGACGCCAGACGGATAACCATCCCAGTAGCTTCTATAGTCTATAGTAGCTAAAAATTAATTCAAAACAATATGAAGATTTTGAACACACACACACTGAACAGTGATGTATTTCATGCACTGTGATGCCCAATCATCTTCACAAAGTAAAAAATACCGTCAAGGACAGTGTGCTCACATTTGGTTTGAATTGGTCCATTCAGAAATATTTAAACCAGAAAAACAAGAATGACAAAAGTAAATAAGGTCTGAAACTTTAGGTATTGGAGGTCAACTTTAGGAACACGCATAGCAGAGGAATGTTTCAACGTAGTCCCACTTAGTTTGAGCAGGTCTGCCAATATGTAACAGTTCATGAACAATGACAGGAAATGACTCAGTCAATGGTGTAGGCTCTTCAGTTACTGCCACCACTCCCATACATTAAGGTACACTGCATACAAATGACTGGATACAAATGAGGTTATGCCTCACAGAACCTCTGCCTAGGCTGTTTCAGTTAATACCACTGTGCACCACTCCCACACATCTGCAGGATTTTCCCTTTTTCTTGCCTCATTTGCATATTTTTGACACTGAGATGTTCATTTGAACAAATTCACTTCTCAACCTCTGAGTCTACCTGTACATCAAATACTAAGATGGTAGGTGTAGTGGTTTGGGAGCTTTTGAAGTGGACAGACATACATCAGCACATACTATTATACAGACATACAAACGCCACACACTTACCATATAAGCTCTTTTTGGTATTTATACATATACCAAACATGAACTAATAAATGAGAAATTATAGAGATAGTTGAAAGAGCTCCACAATCTGCATAAACTTTAGTGTGCAAAGATCTGATCATGCTTTGCTAGTATTGTGTGGCAAGAGGAAAGCACATTTAATATGAATCATGTTGAAAATGAAGAGAATAAGTGGCAAAACATGACTAATTATGTCCTGAGAGACTAGCCTGAAAAGCAACTCTGTGATTGTACCAAGATAATGTGTTCAAATGACTTTTCCACCTTGCTTAGGGGCTGTCGATAATAAAGGCTGATACACCGTGCTGCAAAGCTGTGGAATGCTTTACCAATTGAAATCAAACAAACTACTGTTCTGTACACCTTTAAATCTGACTTGAAAGATTATGTGAAAATGAATGTTCCTTTGTAGATGTAATTATTGTAATAATGCTTGAGCCCTGATGAAAATTACTGTACAAGTAACTCGGCCGTTTAATAAAAGTGTAAATAAATAAATAAATAAATAAATACACAAGAATGTGATTCCTTCGTTTTACTTGAAACCCCCTCCCTCCCCCCTCAAAACGAAAGTTGTTTTGCGAAATGAATTTCGTATTATGATGAAAATTACAGGAAGAGCACATTCATTAATAAACCTCCACTTTACGCATTTCACTTTTTAAGACAGAAGATTTTAATGTATTTCGCACGTAAGAAAATGTTTCACGTACATGTTTCACATTGTAAAAGCGTACAAGTTTTATTTCACATTTGTATCTTTTCGTTGTCTTTTCTGTCTCCGTATTTTGAAATAATTCTGATCTCGATGAATGTGAAGGTAGCATTGCGTTCTCGCTGCAAAGTTGCACTTCGAAAACAATAGACGAAAATCCTTATGCAATTTTAACACAAACAAAATGAAATAAGCTTTTACCCCTCCCCTGAACGAAAGAATTATGTTTGTCATGCGTCAGCTTTTATTATCGACGGCCCCTTAGGCTCAAATAATTCACACATTCTTGATCTAAACAAAGGCATTTTCGGTTTCCTTGATAGAGGGCGACATCTGGACAGCCAAGGGCCATGCTACTTACATCTGGTAGTGGACAACAACGCCCTCGACTGATGAATTGCACCTTTAAAATTATGCGGTTGCCATGATTGAAAGTGCTTGCACTGATAATACTATGTGTAAATTTGAGCTTAAGGGAGCGTTCAGTTATTACGGCCAGGGATGGGCCGGCAAAATCCGGGGGGGTCACCTTAAATTTGAAAACTGCAAAGGGGGGGGGGGGGTCATGTATTTTTCACACAGCTCAGAGGAGGGGGTCCCTTAATTTTCATAAGTATCCGTCCCGTCAAAAAGCAGTTTCAGTGTTTAGAAATATTCTGAGGGATAAAAATGATTCGCTGCATGATTTCAGTCTCTGAAGTCATTTAACTGTAAATCTTAACAAAAGTATAATTATCTGTCACATGAACATATTGACTAGGCAACTCTGAGGCTTGTCTTATTGTAAATCAAGCTCACTGAGGGTAATGAACAATTCCTATTACTTACATATTAGAGATATAGAAAGTTTACCTGTAGACTACTAGTACCATGAAAAGTGAAATTATACTTTTAGGTGCATTCCAATGTCATAATTGTTGTCAACATCTGAACTTTCAAATACCATATTTGAATCTAGTACATTTGTATCAATTATCAAACACCTATAAAAGCACAAATTAAGTTAGTCTGGCATTGAAAAAAAAATATATTTATAGTTTTCTCATAGACTCCAATGTATAATGAATCAACATTTTGGTGAAATTCCAAAATCCAATTTCTTGCACACCATCCTAGTCTAACTAAGTACTTTAAAATGAATTATCAAACGTCCATAAATACACAGATTTAGATAGTTTTGTATTTGAAAAAAATTATTCATAGTTTCCTCATAGACTCAAGTATAGTGGATGGACATTTTCAGTGAAATTCAAAAATCAGATTCTTGTACACATCATATGCACCTTTAACCATCATATTCTAATCAAGTACAATTATGCTAATTATTCAACGTCTGTATATGCACAAGTATAGCAAATTTTTCTTTGGAAAAAATTATTCACAATTTTGTCATAGACTCCCATGTATAGTGGATGAATATTTTTGGTGAAATTCTAAAGTCGGATTTTTTGTCCATTTTGTCCATATGTAACAACTCTATTCCAATTAAGTACTTTACTGTCAATTATCAAATATCTGTAAATGCATAGATATAGTTTTATATTGATATAGTATTACATAGTTTTCTCGTAAACAACCATGTGTAGTGAATCAACATTATCAACAGCTGATTATCAATTAAATCCAAATATCAATATTTTTTACACACACTCTTGCACAAAAATATTGTGATCCACCCATTATTTCTGTCCAATCCCTTAGGGGGGTAATTTCAAAATTCTAGCAAGTCAGAAGGGGAAATTTGAACATTAACACCTTGTGAGTTTGTTTGAAGGGTCATTTAAAAAAATCTGAGAATATGTATATTTTTTAGGGGGGGTGATTCTATCGCCCCCCTCTCCAGGTGTATGCAGCTTTGCTCAAGTAATGGGGTTGAGGGTCATGAAATTTTTGTCATCTTAAAAGGGGGGGGGGTCATCAATTTTTTGGTGCAATGGGTATAGGGGGGTTCACTTATTTTGACAGATGCGCAGGAAGAAGTTGGCAGCCCACCCCTGGCCATAATCACTGAACGCTCCCTAAATTGTCTTTTAATTCTTGTAAAGAAGAATTTTTACTTGTAATATCTCGACGTTATTATAGGTTTTTTGTGAAATCAAATATGGCCGCCAAACCGTGACTGATCAGTATACCGTTTGCAAACTTGATAGTACTCACACTAAGGATGATATGAACAAAATTTCAGTTCAAATGCTGGGGTGGTTCTTGAGAAGAAGATGTTTGAATACTATTTGCTGGTATTAACAGATATCGACCCCCACTGTGATCTGGCCCTACTACAAAATCATCACTATGCAACCCAGATATCAACCCCAACCGTAACGTGGCCCTACTACAATATCATCACTGTGCAACCCAGCCCACCAGTGCACTAACATGTAGGTTTCAATCAGTTGTTTTCATGGGTATTGTAATGATTTAATCATATCACACATGACGAACTTGAATAACAGAACAATGTCCTCGGGACTGTTATTTTTTACTGTTGTGTGATATAGCCCAACGATTACTTAGAACTTTACCCTTGAATTTCATTGTAACGACTAACAATGAACTGACCAACAGTAACCCTAAGCTTCTGCACGTGACGCATAGTGAGAATGATTCCCCTTGTTTATTTTCGTGATTTTTTGAAGTAACCATTCATCCTCTTTAAGTGAATGTATTATTTTGACAACTGCTTAAGTCATTAGCATTGACTGGACACTATGTTGACAGATGTACTGATGGGAGCGACCTTCCTGTCTTTCACTATCTTTTAGTTTATGCCTTTCAACTTTTATACTACATAAACCTTGAAATAAATTGAAAATACTAGGAAATACATTTGAGTGTTTGGATAGAGCACACAAGGGAAGTGCTACATTACTTGTTAACCTGAGTGTAGAGACTGAATTTAATTAGCATGAATATATTGTGTGGTAATATGTTGTGTGGTATCCATGAAGACACTTCTGTCTCACACAAATGTCAAAGTAACTGCTTCACAGAAAAAGGACAGTGTGCTCATATTTGGTTTGAATTGGTCCATCAAGAAATATTTAAACAAGAAACAAGAATAACAAAAGTAAATAAGGTCTGAAACTTTAGGTACTGTAGGTCAACTTTAGGAACAGGCTTAGCAGAGGAATGTTTCAACACATTCCTTCATGGTTTCAGCAGGTCTGCCAATATGTATCAGTTCATAAACAATGACAGGAAATGACTTAAGGTCACTTGAGTAGCCTGTTTTAATCACTGGCATGCAACCGCTCCTGCACATTTGCAGGAGTTCCCCTTTTTCTTACCTCATTTGCATATTTTTGAAACTGACATGTTCATTTGAACAACGTCACATCTCAACCCCTGGGTCTACCTGTACACCAAATACTAAGATGGTAGGTGTGGCAGTTTGGGAGCTTTTGCGTGTGATGGACATACATCCGCACATACATACATACATACAGACGCCACCGGCTCACCATATAAGCTCTTTTTGGTATTTATATATATACCAAATATGAGCTAATGATCAGCATCCGTCTGCATTCACTGTATTGTTTTGTCTACCCGAAGTCAACGGAGTGTTGACATATTAACCTAGAGCAAACTGTTTGGATCTCATCAACATGAGTATTTCGGCACCTCAGTAGTGTGTTCTATCCATACACTCAAATGAGTCGGTTCGTTTATCTACAGTGTTATCTACAATAACTTATGTGCGATATTCAATTTGGTAAACATATAATGTGTGCGCAATTGTCCATCCTGAGAGGCTGTAGCTGTATGAAGATTGAAGATTAGGGCTTGCATGACTGCCAGCTAATGTTGACAAACCATGTGACCAATTGTAATGTTTTTTTAAACTTCGAAATGCTCACACTAAGGATGATATGAGTCAAATTTCAGTTCAATCAGTGTGTTGGTTCTGGAGAAGAAGATTTTTAAAGATTAAAGCAAAATCAAATGAGGCCATCAGGTCACGTGACCAATGAAAAATTTCAAGGCTCAGATGCCAAGTACTAATTGACACCTATTAGCACTGCAAGTTTGAGAAGTTTTTGTTTGACATTTAAGAGATCTAAGTCAGCAAAGAAATGGCAGAAGAAGAAGAACAAGAGGAAGAGGAAATAGAAAGAACTCAAGCAATAACAATAGGGGCCAAGCTGGTCTGCTTGGGACCCTAAGAAGAAGAAGAATATTGAACTCTAGTAAAACCAATAAGGGGCCCCAAGGCTTGGGCCCCTAACAATGCCAACTTTTACTCTTTAAACACGCACAGAAGCAATTTCTATCAAGCCCTTGTTCATACTTTATTTCGTTTTCAATACAAAACTTCCAATTCACAGATGACCAGGTGCAAAATATACACTTCTAGCATATAAACAATATGGATTTTACAGTCTTTCATTATTGTTATTGCTGGAAAGTGGCGGATCTGTTTAGTTAAATGATATATAAATTCCAAAAAAAAATGTGCATTAAGCAAGGGTTGAATGCATGCATGAATTGCGATGGACAATTGCATTGTGATGGAAAATTATTTTTGCTGTTTTTATGTAAAATTTCACAGCATCGTTCGTGATTCTGACTTCAGAAGGAAACTAAAAGCTGGCTGCTCTATCGTTGTGACGTGTTTTCAAATATCCTATAAGATTACTATTGCTGAACCATGACAGTTTCACACATCTGGATTATAAAATATTATGTTTGATACACAAATTGGGATGATTCTCACAACACAATGTATACTCTTCAAAACAAATCTACTGATCAGTTTTTGGTCAAGAACAATTAGTTTTTTTGTTGAGAACCACTTTCCTACACTCTACTGAGGTCATTGGCATATACAGGACCTAGCATGGCCTACCTGATTTGCTGTTGCCATGGAAATTATACTGACATGTCACATGTCTATGATGGCTTTACAATCTAAACATCATTTTAATTTAACAAAAACTAGCTGCTTATTGACAAAAACATTTACAAGATACTTTTTATGACACTGCATACAGTTTGATATACTGGATTAAGTTAATAACACACATGAAATTTTCTGAAATCCTAAAGTTTGTGAAAATTGGTCCGTCAACATTTAGTACTGCACTACCAAACCCTTTCACTTCCATGGTTTAGCCGAGATCAACTGTAATCAATGGCAACTGAGGACCTGTTTATTGGGGGCTGGGGTGAACAGGTTGAAGTACAATACACAGTGATACAGCTTTCTGACTGATTTCAATACCAGAATAGTAGTGCTACTGATTATGCAAAACACAAACACCACACTTTTAAGCGAAGCAAAATTCGAGAGATTAACAAAAAAGGGAAAATGTGTGAGAGTGTTTGATCTGAAGGAGTTCACAGTTTGCTGAAAAAAGGGATGATGTCACCAGAGCTGCCATATCTCTTTGACAGAGATCTCTAACTCCACCATACTAAGTATGTTTGACAATCAATTAAGAACAGCTACACATACACAGTATTTCACAAAATCAGCATGGCACATCTAAGTTTCTCATGCACATAAGGAATCTCAATTAAATCTATCTTTTGATACTTTTGAAGCAAAAAAACCCTGATTGCCCTGGATCAAAAATTTGGAATTATGTCATAATTGTGTGATTATTTTTATTTTATACATCTGGCACTGAGCCGCTTCGTGTAAGTATAAACCATCTTGCATAAAATTGAAAGACATTTTTGTAAATCCATTTACAAAAAGGTTACCATGGGTACAGAATCTGCTCTTTCACACGTTCCTTGGGAAGTATTGCATTTGTACCCATTTGGACAGCAATGTAAACCATCCTGGCAGCAGACCGCCTGAATAATGAAGAAAATAGAATAAAGAAATTAAATGAGGCTGAGTTCTGTAGCAAGCTGGTCAAAAAACACCATGACACTACACCATTGTAACAATGGATATCTTTACTAAGTAGTAATGGGTACCATAAAATTATTAATTTTCATGGGGCATTAAATTACTATTTCGATGTTTGAGACATTGCCACTGGGTTTTAAACTGCTTGATTTGTCTGTAATACAATAAAATCTTGAATTATTTTATCATTTTCAATGGAATTTAAGTTAGCAGATTTCATCTATCAGTGAAAACAGTGAAATTATGTCTACAAGAAAAAGAAATGCTTTTACAGTGTTTAATAACATGGTGTAGGGGCAGTATTACCTGTAAAGTTGAATTAAGGGGGAGACCCACATTCGCAGACACTATTCTTTAACCTGTTTTTTCACCATTAAAATGAATCTTTAACCCGACATGTAGTATATGTTTGGGTAGCTCAACAATTGAAGATTATAAAAATTGTAAGAATATTTCAAAACCTGTTTGCATGTGTTTGTTTTGCTCAAAAATGTGTGTTTTTGAGTTTTTTCACTTAAAAAAGTGTAAGTATGAGAGGGTGATGGCCATTGGTAAGCCGTTTACTGCAATCGATAGCAGGGTAAGGTGTGTAAAAAAACGTGTCTTGGATTTTTGATACTCCGCTTTGTTTTTGCACAATTAGCCTTGAAAGTGAGAAGTAGTGGATTCTGAATAAATTAACAGCTTTTGTCCACGTTTGTCACGATATCTTTTGTTTCTGGAACATTATCGGAATTCTGAGACACAGTTTTGTAGAAACAGTCACTAACTACAACCTGTGCAAAGATAAGGCTAATCCGTCAATGTGGCGCCAAGTTACACTCTCCAGAAGTTGCGATACATTGCCAAAAACGGAACGGAGTAAATCGCAGAAATGTGTATGCGACCCTTGGAGTCGCACAAAGTCAGCTAAAATTACGGTTCGCTCACATTTTCGGTGAAAATTCCCAGCCCATAATGAAGTACAGGACTTTTTATACAACTGTCTGAATTTGTGGTATGAATGAAATGATACATGACGTGAAAATTGGAAGAAAATGAACACTAAAACGGCCAGTTCGCGATGTAAGCGTTAGGCTTTATTTACACAACTGTCATTCCGAGCTAAATCTGGGGATAATCTTCTTGCTAAATACAAACTAGCGTATTAACTGTGCACTGTAGTGTACCAGTTAAAATTTGATTATCAAGCGAAGAAATGGCTGGCTGCGTATATACTTCGTAAAAATTATGTGATTTTGCATGCCAAGTCCAATGACATTGTGTTTTCCTCTCTTTTGGTTGTGCAATCGTCACCGCGTTTTCAGCTTCCTGCCCGGAGAGAGACACGTGACAATGAATTTACAATTGCGTACATACCGACAAAAACGAAGTTCATTCAGACGCCGTGTTGCGTACGTTAGCTTTTACGTTCCGTACTGCATGTTGAAGTACCACCACAGTCCGCCTTGAATATGGCATGGAGCTAAAAACGGACAGCTACATGAACGCGGTTTCCGACCTCAGAAGCACCAGTGCCGGGCTAACTTTGTGTTGTGCCAGGTTAGAACCCATCGTTAGGCTAAACTAAATATAGCACCTGACAATATCTGGTATCTCAAACGATTTCCTAATAGTAAGATAACAAGTTGGCGAAAAACTGAAATAAATCAATTCTGACACGAAACTTGAACAATTCTAAAAGCGACTTGTTTTGGCTTCGCGAGTACCATGGAGGCGAGTACCTAAAACAGATGTGAATCTGTGACCGCGCTGATATTAAACTGAATGCATCATTCTAAAATCGCGATGGTCGAATTTTGTACAAATAATGAAATGCGTGAACTTCCTCGTCAGTCAAACAGTTGAATATCGCGTTGGCTGATAGGTGGAAACGAGCATTCGTCGTTCTCCGATGGCGACTGTCCATTGAACTACTATAATAACGACGATAGACAGACCAGCAGCACTGTGTTTGTCAGCGTGATTGAGTTTATCCACAGGAAAAAGTAGTTGCTGATTCGGAAAAAGCACGTTCATGGTTGTTTAATTTTTTTCAAGTTCATGGAAATTATTCTATCATTTTCAACTTTGGTTTCTTTAAATTTACCGCATAAGTTTATAATTACCTAATGACAATTCAATCGCAATGATTTTAAAGCTATACCGACATGAATTTGTGCTGTGAAATATCGCATACTTTTCAATCGAGATTGATTTCGACCCTGGACTTCGACTCACTTCATGAGCAGTCCGCCAATAAAAGTTCAGTTGATCGAGACAAATTATGTCTGCCGTATGATTAGCTTCGGTACAGATTGAAAAAAAAATGCTAGGTCAACATTGTGTTTAAATTGTAAATCACGGCATCATTCTGATGTAATATAGCAAAACTGTACATGCGTTATCAGCATCACGTTCCCTCTGTGCCCGCATAGAACTTACAAAACAATAAGCTCACGTTTAACTGGGCAGAGCAGACACCGGCGCGATTTTCTCGTTATAAAATTTCGAACTATTGGCATATTTCTAATTTCTACGGAGAGGAATGTTGCTCGCCCAACTGTCGAAACAAAAAGATGTCGCAACCATTTTCACAAAAAAATATAGAAAACTTGTGGTGACGTACAGGCTAGCGTGACAATTGCATGCTTTACATGTAAACCGTAACGTAAGCGGGGCCGGTAACAGTTTTGGTTGCCGGATTTCACTGGGCATTTGCAGACGTAAAAAAATCACCTGACATTTTTATCATCAGTCGCAATTAGTTCGGAGCGGGATCAGTTTTGAATGTCGGACTTCATTAAGTGCAAACAAACATGTATACTGTTATCAGAAAAAGACGTAATTTTTTGATTTTCGGAGTAGCCTCGTTTGATTGGGGCGGGGTCATTGAATGTCAGACCATACTTTGCATTGAGTCCACGTCATTTGTTAGCCGACACAAATGTACGTTTTGGTTTTATTTTTTGGTTTAATTTTGAATGCTGGACTTTATTTGGCAAACATGTAAAGACAAAGACCTATACTCTTTGGATTTTCGGCCGTTATTTGTTTTATACGGGAACAGTTTTATTAAATACGTGTCATAGGAGAACGAGGTAAAAATAACGTAAACTACAACGACCAGCCTCTCTGTTGTGCGCAAGATGTATCACAAGTTTTTGTTCGAAGCTCAGTTTAGTCATAGACCCTCGAGAAAAACGGGACAGGCAACTTGTTAAATGAGTAATTGTAAGCGTTCTGCGTTACAGTCCTCGCTTGCGACCATTTCCACTTTATACCTTTTCAACGCATCGGAAACTGGAGTTTTAAGCCTGACTGTAACTCTGACAATTTTAACTGTTCTCTCATTCCCGGCCATATGCTTGATACTTCGCTTTTGTGGACCATGCTTTTGCAATCGACAGCTACCTTCAGCATGTTCAGTAGCCACGACATACTTCCTGCCGGCAGCTGGGAAGAAGACTGACGCATGCGCACTCCTCCGGACGGAATTAACGTAATCTACTTACGCTCTTGAGATAGCATTGACTAATCTGGAAACCATTAAGACACAAGAAAAACACGGCACGCGAACTGGCCTACAATGTTCATTTTTGTTAAAATTGAACTCATTTCCAAGTATGTTATGGTTTCAAACTTATCGTCCACTCAAAGGCCATATTAGACAGATTCAAAATTTACCATAAAACAAAAAATGACCAAAATCACTCAAGGAAGGTGGGTCTACCCCTTAATTTTGTATTTTGTTGTGGTTCTGAGAGTGTCAACCCCTGGACAACTACCTGGACCTATACCCTAACCTTCTCAGTAACCCTTGCATGGGGGGGGGGGAGATATCCAGGGGTGACTATCCACTCCCAATACCTTTGTTTTACACTTGGCTGCAGACATTAATAATTGGTATATCAAACACATATTGGGTATTCAGTATCTTTTCCAGGCTACAAAAAATTCTTCAGAAGAGGCAAATCAAATCCCTGATTTTGTTGGATGATGAATGTAAGGAAGTTTGATTAACGATGAGTTGTGATGAAATATCATATGATTTAACTATTCAAAGGATTGAGTTCATAGAATTAGTTTTGTACTCAATATGAATAAATGTACATACACTATGGAAAGTGTGCAAAGTTCAAACATGTGGGAGGAGAGGTTTGAGAAGAGTTTGTTAATGGTACTAAAAGGTATCAAATCTTTCACTGCCTTTTGTCTGTCACTCAACAGGAGTGGCTGCTCCCAGAAAGTTACAAAAGTTGTGTGTTGTAGTTGACACATCACCCACGTGTGGTATTTTGCATGTCTTTGTGAATGGCTTGTCACTGGCCATACAGAGTAATGTGAAAATGTAACTAAACACAGAGGAATGACTGCATTATCAAATACGGAAATTCTGTTTGATAGTGTGAGAGAAAATTACTATCCTTGGTGAAAAGAACTACCGTAAAATTCCCAATTGAAGCCGCGGCTTGTATTAGAAACATTTTTGAGGGACCCCTGGGATCACGCACTGAAGTCCCGGTGCGGCTTCAATTACGTACATTTCCTGTGTTTCGATATGCTCACCAAGCATTGCAGGGGCAATCGCTATTGTTATGCAAATTAGTACCAATGAATTCTGCGTGAATAAATTACCCACATAAAAAGCCCCTACCCTAGTGTAACTCCAATATAGAAACGTTAGGAGAGTGTATTTGGTCGTTAAACTTGGTAAAATTCCTTTTAGATAATAAGGAAACTATTAAAAGATGTTAAAACAATGGGAAACTGGAGTTCCCTTGACAGCATCGTAAGGAAAATGACACGTTTTTCCAGTACTTTCTTGATTCTCTGACCCTGCTGACCCCCGTCCCCTAAATAGAATAGTCTCACTAAGGTCGGCCATGTTGACATGCATGACATGCATGCATGATGTCTTTGTTTCAAGTTTAGGGGTTTTTGGACGCTGGAATTTCACAAAAATGTCACTTCTGTATTCAGAGATTGTACAATCAATTTCTTTGGACGTGTAAGTCGATTTTGAAAGCGATAGAAGATCAAATGGTTTTGAAAAAAATCGTGCATAAAATTAGCATAAATTAAGCATCAATGGCAGATGGGTCCCCTTGATTTACAGCTGTCTTGTGTTGCCGAACGGGTGGCTCATACTCGGGTAGTGCAATAAAGGCAAGTGAATGACCTTGGGTAACTTTACTGGCATGTTTTTGTGAACTGTTTTGTGGTCAAATTTTATTTTCTCATGATCAAAAACGGAACGTGTACACGCAAGCTTATATGCACCCACCATGGTCATTCAGCAGCCACACAGTACAGTATAGGCAGTTCATTATGTCAATACATGATGCAGGTGCGGTGGTGTTGTTGTAGGTCAGGCATCGGTAAGGGTACGTGGGTATTGAATGAAAACTACGTATTTGAAACATGGTATCTCAATCTCTCAACTATTTTAACTTGTACACAAACACCGTTGCTTCAAAATTGTTGCATCAGGTAATTGACTATGGCGGTGTTTACCACACTGACAAAAACTTCAGCCGTGTTCAAACATAGACACAAACGTGCCGATACATGGGGCATTGTTTGTACTTTTGTTACTATCAATGACAAAATGCACAATGGTACTAGTAGTGTTAAAAAGGAACTTTTTATTGGGTATTTTTTCTGTAAGAAAGACACCTGTCAATCATTAGCACAAGTCAATGAGGCGACATTAGCCAGCTGGTGTGCATGCATTGTTTCATTATGGGCTCAGAGAAGGGGTGCGGCTTCTATAATGGTACAATTCAAAAACCCAAAATGGGCAAACAATGAGCCAAGACAATGTTTCAAAGTCACGGTGCGGCTTCAATTAGAGGTGCGGCCTCAATTGGGAATTTAACGGTACTGTACATTCAATTAATTTTCCTACTCTTTATTTGTGCACAGAGGTGAACAGAACACCAGAAAAATATTAGGAAAGAACATAACATTTAACAATCCAAACTTTCAATGACAATACAGTACGCATCATAATCATGCACAGATAGACCTTTGAGTTGTTCATAAATCTAGCTCCCTGAGCCTATCAATGGTGCAATCATTTACACTGCAGAGGTCAAAATTTCTTGTTTCTCGTTAGGGCTTGGTCACAGGGTAAAAAATGGTGTTTAATGAATTAAAGTGAAGGTATGACCATGCTTGATTTTTTTATACCAGCTTGAGTAAAAGTGGAAATTTTGGTTACACACAACTTGCTTTTAACAGTTGTGCATACACATTGCCTTCTTATAAATTATTTTTCATTGCCACAGCACAGGGTACAGTGGCCATTTTTGAATTTACAATGTCACTATGTTTGAGGTAATTTGTTTCTGTAATCAGACACTTTGCATGGCATCTCTGACTCTTGATTCTTGATTAGGAAACAGAATGGAAAAGTTTCTTTAGCAAAACATGACCACATTTTTCTTGTAAGTTCCCGGTGCACACTAACTTAATTTAATAAGATATTATTGATTTCGAAATGAAGCAAATACTGCTAGAGGGTAAAGTGTCTTTGTTCCCAAAATCTCTAGAATACTCACTGATGGTAGAGGGCAGCAGCCATACTGTCCGGTCGATAGTTTGCAGCACGTATTGCCATCGGGGCACTGTGATCCATCACTGCAGATCACAGAGTTGACATAGTTCATGAGACCTGGTGTCTTCTCCATCCATGGAATAGACAAGGCTCTGTTGACACATTTGCCTGATGGTATGTCACATTTCAGGTAAACTGGGCAGCAGTGGAGTTTGTCTTCACAACAATGCGCCTGCAGATGAATCAATTGAACATTTCAAAGTTCAGCGAGTGATATGAAAGCTCTTCTAGAATTTTGAACCATATTTTCTCAATGTGATGAGAGATCTATATCAAGAAGGCTAACACTTCAGCAAACATTTGCAAATATGTTTTGGTTGTTTGTTGGGAAAGAAGTTTTGTGTGTCGATGAAATCAGAGCACCAGGACTTTTGTCAATATGGAGAATAATGATCATTGTTATTATTAGAAAGCAACGGGACCTGGTGACAGGGATAAGAGAAATAAAATACAAATAACATAACATGGATGTTGTTACAAGAAATGAAACAGTCCCGTGTTCAATAGCCTACCATATTATTGGCCTGGTCCTAGATTGGAACATCCCTTGCTCGAAAGAGTACCTTCCTGTAAGCCTTTTATGCAAGGAAAGGGCTCCCTCAAGAGGCGGGCCTTCCAATCTTAACTGGCAATTTTGCGGCTTTAGTATACCGCGGAATACAAATAACATAGCAGAATAAAATATGTAAGAAAGAAAATATGTAAGAAACTGGCCAGACAGAAAACTTGATTAACATATTAAGACTTGACATGGAACTACAAGATATTACTCTTGTGAAGTCTAACTGTGGGTAGCACTTTTGTCTACATGGAGGACAGCAATTACGTGCAATGGACAGCAGATGACCAACAGGGTGAGGGGAGCTGAGAAAGAGGGAGGAAACAGTGAGTTAAACTGACTAAGAGAAGAGGGAGGGGAGATAGGGAAACACAGGAAGAGGGGTAGGGATGAAGGTACATTGATAGTGACAGATTGGAAAGGGGGCATCAGAATGAAACTTAAAGAAAAGTCCTTCCATTGGAGAAAAGGCAAAAAGCAAATATAGAGGGAGCCTTTAAAAAGAAAGGTTAAACAGTACATCGTATGGAATGTGATTTTACCTCCTCAATGGGACAGCATGCCCATTGGAGATTGGCCATTTGGCAGCAGGTGTTCTTTGCTGGACACTTTGTTTTGCCGTCAGAGCAAGTCACTAACTCTTTGAGAGCTGGTACTTTCTGGATCCACGGTATTGCTAGGACTGAATCTTTGTAGCATCTGGCCTCGGCTACATTGCATGTGTAACCTGAGGGACAGCAGTGTTCTCCATCACCACAGCACACAGCCTGAAATGAAGCACAAACCATAACAAAATGTCAGTCTCACTTCACTGCAGATTAATCTGTTGAGACTTCCAAAATTCCCCGTATACAGCTCAATTATCTCCATTGAGAACGATGAGTTTGGGCTGAACCATGGTTGTGAAAGGCTTGAAGAACTTGAAATTTCAATCTCATTTAATTCATTACACAAGTTCCCTGCATTTTGAGTGACCAACATTTATTGACCAACTCTTTAATCCTCGATGTCTTTCTGGCACAAAGAAGTCAAATTTGCATTTATTAAAAATCAATTCAAAACATTATGAAGATTTTGAACACACACACACTCTGAACAGTGATGTATTTCATGCGCTGTGACACTAACATCTCAGGAATACCTAAGAAAGTGTAGCTTTTGGATGAAAATGACAGCCTTGACACTGTGCAGGATAGCTTGGGTAAGGAAACGATAGCTGCTGGAATGGAATCCGTAAGTTTGGTCATCTAAAACAATAGCTTTGAACATATTTTCCTATGGAGGGCTTAAAACAAGATGGCTGACAGCAAAAGCAGTGGTAGCGGCGTAAATATTTTACCCGTTTTCAACAAAAAATCACCAAGTTGTGTTGTGTAAGATGCCGCGTTCAGTGAGGTTCAGGTTCGATTGCACTTCTGTAAAGTTTCAGCCCCCATTTTACAAATCTTGCAGAGAAATCTCCGTTCCTGTTTTCGGACTGAACAGGCTAGCAGGACGTCCTAATCTAATACGTGTACATGGATTATGTATAATGATAGTGTATGAAAAAAAAGTGCTTTTGCATGCATACATGGAAGGTAGAGAAGATAACTAGTCATCTTATCTAAAGCTAACTTTGAAATCTTGGTAAGTCTGAACTATGGAAAACAGACATTGCAAACACTAACGACTATGTCTTTACACTATCATATGTACATTTTAATCCCTGTACATGTATTACAATAGGACGTCCTGATAGCCTGTTCACTTCGAAAACGGGAACGGTGATTTCTCTGCAAGTTTTGTAAAATGGGGGCAGAAACTTTACAGAAGTGTAATCGAACCTGAACCTCACTGAACGCGGCATCTTACACAACAGAAATTGGTGACTCTTTTGAGAAAATGGGTAAAATACTTACCGCTGCTTCCACTGCTTTTCCTGTCAGCCATCTTATTTTATGCCCCAAACATCAAAATATGTTCAAAGCTAGCGTTTTAGATGACCAAACTTACGGATTCCATTCCAGCAGCTATCGTTTCCCTACCCAAGCTATCCTGAACGGTGTCAAAACTGTTGTTTTCATTCAAAAGCTACACTTTCCTAGGTACCCCTGCATCTGATAGCATTCAACACAAACTGAATAAATGAGAAATGATAGAGACAGCATAAGAAAGAGCTCCACAGTCTGCATATAATTTAGCGTTCAAAGTTCTGATCATGCTATTGATAAAATATTGCGTGGCAAGAGGAAAGCACATTTCACATGAATCATGTTGAAAAATGAAGAGAACAAGTTGCAAAACATGACTAATTATGTCCTGAGACTCTGTGATGGTACTAAGATAACATGTACAAACGACTTTTCCACCTCGCCTAGGATCAGATAAATTCACACATTCTTGATCTAAACAAAGGCATTTTCAGTATTGTTGATAGAGGGCGACATCTGGATAGACAAAGACCATGCCACTTACATCTGGAAGGGGACAACATCCATACAATCCTGACTTCAACTCACAACAGGTAGTCTCTGATGGGCATTTCTGTTTTCCACCAGAGCATATCACATCTTTAACAAGAGCCTGGAAAACAAATTTAACGTATCATTAATCCAGAGAAAAAACATATCCAAATTATGTTTACGCTAATTTTACTTCCAATACTCACCAACAACAATATATTTTATGGTAATTTTTTTCCAAAACATGCAAAGTTCAATTATGTTTACTTCACTGGAATGGTGGTTTTTAGGGCTATATTACTGCAGATTATTGTTTTTATTTTTGGCAAACGATGAAAAAATTTCTGTTGGTGCATGAAGTATATAAATATTGCATCTGTGAGTATACTTCTCTGAGACAACACAGCTCATATGTACAGGCTCTATTGAAACATGAGGTGTTTGACCAAAATGCACCCCATGCCTGAGAAATTGACTGAAGAAAAGCTGCCAATGCGTAAGTGACTGATTGCATCCTGGGAGGATGACATCCACAGTTATCGAGATGGTATAATGAAAAAGAATGGTACCAAACACATTGCTGTAGATACCTATACACATATGATTGTGCTTTGAATACAAGCAACGCTAGTGAAGTGAGTTGGATGCTCCAGCTATGAACGATCAAAGAAAATTAAAATCATTCATTTCAGCCCCTTTTAAATTGCAGATAAGGTTATTCACCTCTGCTGGGGTCTTTTTAGCAAGAGGGACAGTCACCCCATTACCCATGATGCACTTGGTCTGCACGAGGTCACAGGTGAAACCTTGAGGACAGCAATGTTGCTGGTCGGGGCAACAGACAGCATTTGGAAAGGGGCAACAGCCGAACAGGCCTGACAGGGTTTTACAGCAAGTGTTGCCGTCCGGGCATGACTGTCCCTTTGAGCAGTTGACATCACCAACCTGGCTGATGACATCACCAACCTGGCTGATGACATCACCCACTGAGATGCTGACATCATTTACTTGTTTGGCTGGCGTCTTTTCCTCCACGGCAAGGAGAGATCTCCCTGAAGACATTTTCCTTGGGAAACATCGCAGGTTGTTCCGCTGGGACAGCAATGGAGGTGATCACTGCAGCACACAGCCTGGAGTGGGGAAAGTATTTGAAGCTGAAGGCATGGTAGTAGTGCAAATCGAAAATGAAAAACTTAAACTTTAGCTCAAACTTTTGTATAGTAACTTTAAACCATTTCTTTGAAATCGAGAATAAAAATCAGAAGTCATCGTGCAGTATTTGGTACAAGAATGTCAAATTACCCAACATATCCTGACATTTGAAATTAAAAATGGCAATCATCCCTGTGTTAACTTTGTAGGGGAATCACATTTTAAATTTTCACAAAACGCTGTTGAAAGCAGTATCTAAGCCAAATATGCCCCAACAAGCAGAAGACCAAAATAAGGAGTTGTAAAAGTTTGAGAGTCTGAATATCTGTTCCTGGCGATGCATTCTACCTGAAAGCAGAGTTTCCAAAAAATCTGAGAAAGCAGAGTTACTATTTAAAGGGGAAGTTCACCAAGGATGATTTTTACATATGTGCTAGCTTTGTGGTCACTTACCCCCAAAAAGCTATTTTCACCGTTTATAACTCGCGTTATTTTTTACAAAAAACGATAAAAAAAGTAAATGCCCATGTAATTTGAATCATGGGGAAAAAAGAGTGGACAATGCCATACCCATGGGAAGATGGCCCCTTCCATATCACATGATGCAAGCTCCAAGCTCGGAGCTTTTTTCCCATGATTCAAATTACATGGTCAACTTCCTGTAATATTTCTATCGGTTTTTGTGAAAACTCATGCAAGTTATAAATGGCGAAAATAGCTTATCCAGGGTATGTGACAACAAAGCTAGCACATATGTAAAAATCATCCTTGGTGAACTTCCCCTTAATAAGTGTTGATCACAATCCTAAACTTTGTGCAAATATCAGTATTTACATTTGGCAAAGGACAGCAGCCATATTGTCCTGATGGAAGAGTGCAACATGTATTTCCATCTGGACATTGGGATCCATCGGGACAAATAACTGCTTCAACTTGTTTTGCTGGAGTTTTTTCCACCCATGGGAATGAGAGATCTCCCTGAAGACATTTTCCATGTGAAACATCACAGGTTGTTCCGCTGGGACAGCAATGGAGGTGATCACTGCAGCATACAGCCTGGAGTGAAAGAAGTGTATTTGAAATTTGATTCGAAATTGAAATACTACAACTTTTGGTGAAACTTTTGTAACTTAAAACCATTTCCTTGTGTAATCAAGAATAACAAGTCATTGACAATGACACAGTCCCTCCAGCCTTGTGATTGGGAATTTGTCACTGGAAGTGACAAAAAATTGAAGTCGATATGATGCACATGAAAAAGGGAAATGCGATACCAAAGCCCTTTCTGTGACTGATGCCCATATTGGATTGGATTGTAAACAAGGTAGACATTAGTAATAGTATAAATGGCATAGGTTTATGTCCTTTTATCAAGTTGGACAGAATTAGGTATACCATGTTTTGGCTCTTGAAATGTCAAAATTCAACTAATCTGCAAGAAACCTGTCCAGGCATGTCTGAGTAATGACTCTTGACATAAATATGTCAGAGCGCCAGATATATGAACCAAAAATGCCCCATGTTTAGTACAGAAGATACTTCCTATAATTAGCTATTGATACTGCTAAATGCCTTTCTTGGCTGGTAAATCTTTGTATGACCAACATCTGCAGCAAGTGTTATCAGATTTAGTGCAGTCATTCAGAATATAGATCTCTCATTACAAATATTGTTTCCCAATTCAGCCAATCTGGGCTGCCAACCTAATCACAAAAGGTCATTAAATAAGTCAATACATAATTTATCAACAGAATGTCACTATTCAGTTTTACACTACTGGACGATCAACATCTGTACCATGTTTCACAAAATTTGATGCAGTATTACTGGACATATCACACTAATTAGGATAGTTCATTAAATATGCAAATTCAAAATTAATTAACATGATACTGATAAAAATCTTTATACAAAGTTAAAGCAACACGAACTAAACATCTATACCAAGTTTAAACAAATCTGATGGAGTATTTCTTGACATATCAGCTCATTACAAAAATTCATTAAATATGCAAATATGCAAATGAATTAATATGATACGCCTAATGTCTTTGCATGCTACTACAACACTTTGAGATCAACATCTGTACTAAGTTTCATCAAATTTGCTGCGGTATTTCTAGAGACATCACTACAGTACATTAAATATGCAAATTAGCAATTAATTGACAAGATATTGCTAAATATTTTTCTTCACTATTACAACGCTATGTGCGAAAAAATTTGCTGCAGTATGTCTAGGCATATTTCCTTATTTACAGAAATTCATCAAATATGCAAATTGGCAATTACATACCATAATCCTGCTAAATGTTTTTGCACACAGTTACAGGTTTGGGATATGAATATTTGTACCACGGTCCCTCCACCATGTTTGTACCAAGTTTCATCAAAATTTGAGTTACTATTTCTTGACATAATATCAGAATTATGAAAATTCATCAAATAAGCAAATAAGCGATTAAATGACATGATCCTGCAAAATGTCTTTGCATACTGTTACACTCTGGTATATCAACATCTGAACCATGATTCATCAAATTTGAGTTGGTATTTCTTGACATCATAGCACCGTTATTACAAAAAATTATCAAATATGTAAATAAGCTATTAATTGACATGATCCTTCTAAATGTCTTTGCACAAAGTTACTTCTCTGGTATATAAACATTTGTAAATAATTTCATCAATTGAGTGACTATTTATTTAACGGGTTTTGTGAAAATTTATAAAATATGCAAATTAGCAATTAATTGACTCTATACTGACAAAAGTTTTTGTGTGGTATTAGAGATCTGTGTGACCAACATGTGTAAAAAGTTTCATCAAATTTGGTGCAGTCTCTTCAGAAACATAATTGGCTTTTATCAAAAATCACTAATTATGCAAGTTAGCACTAATTATGCTTGCCACACCAAAAACAATTGATGTGCATATGTATGCCATAGTGTATTATCCTTGTACCAAGTTTGAAAGAAATTGGCTCAGGCATGTCTGAGATATCTGCATCGATGGATGAACACTAAACACACGCACACACGCATGAATAGATGCACACACAGACACACAAACACACAGACCCTAAACCATAAGTCCCCTGGACTTCATCTGGAGGACAAATAAAAATCAGGGGTCACTTTGCCAAATTGAGTACTAAAGGAACAAATAATCCAATATTTCTTGACACTTGCAATTAAATAACTGCCACCATTCTTGAGTTAACTCTGTCCTAAACTTTGCATTAATATCAATACTTACATTTGGTAAAGGACAGCAGCCATATTCTCCTGATGGAAGAGTACAACATGTATTTCCATCTGGACATTGGGATCCATCCGGACAAATAACTGCTTCAGCTTGTTTTGCTGGAGTTTTTTCCACCCATGGGAATGAGAGATCTCCCTGAAGACATTTTCCATGTGAAACATCACAGGTTGTTCCGCTGGGACAGCAATGGAGGTGATCACTGCAGCATACAGCCTGGAGTGGAAGAAGTATTTGATACGTAAGGTGGTATGCAATTTGAAATCGAAAGATTTAAATATTTTGTCTTATTTCATCATGTAACCTCGAGCAATTCCCTTTGGAAATCAAGAATGTCTAGATAAAAACAGAAAATGCTCTCTTGTTTCATTACATGTTGCAGTTGTCTGTACAAAGTCCATTCCCTTACAAAATCCAGAATAAAGATTTGGAGTCAGGGTGCAAGAAACAAAGTACATCATATTTCCTGACATTTGAAATTAAAAAATAACCACCATCCCTGTGTTAGCTCTAGGGGGGAATTATACTTTCAATATTTCCCCCATAAAAGCCACAAAAAACTTTATTTCTGTTAAACTGGCCCAAATCAAGTGGTAGACAGAAAAAAAGAGAGTAGTTAAAGTTTGCAAGTCTGAATATATGAGTCTGAATATTCTGTTCCTGAAGCACATTCAATGGTCTGAAAAAATTTGAGAAAGCAAAGGTTCTACTCAAGTGTTGACTGCAACTCTAAATTTTGTGTATAACAATACATTTGGCATAGGACAGCAGCCATATTCTCCTGATGGAAGAGTGCAACATGTATTTCCTTCTGGACATTGGGATCCATCGGGACAAATAACTGCTTCAACTTGTTTTGCTGGAGTCTTTTCCAGCCATGGGAATGAGAGATCTCCATGAAGACATTGACGTAAAAGATCTCATGATGTTCCGCTTGGACAGCAGTGGAGGTGATCACTGCAGCACACAGCCTAGACTGGGAGAAGTGTTTGACACTTAAGGTAGTATGTATTTTGTAATTGAAAGATTTAAGCCTTTGATCTAACTTCACCAGGTATCTTTGAGCAATATATTCCCTTTGGAAATCAACAATAAGTAAAGAAAACTGAAAAAGTTCTTTTTTCAGTGTATGTTGCAGTTGTCTGTAAGTCCATTCCCTTACGAAATCCACAATAAAAATTGGGAGTCAGCATGCAAAATTTGTTACAGTGACTGTGGTACGTCCATGGTTCAAAGTGTACTAAATGGGTGGACTTAAATATGCCTGTGGCATGCTGGCAAGAGAATTGTTTTGCCAAGGTCAGGTATTACAGAAGGTGACAATGGTGGTAGTGAATAGTCCCAATATAGAAATTGAGGCAAGGCGGCCATATTGGATCATATCACAAAACTAATCAACGTGCATATGTATAGTATAATGTACCATCCTTGTACCAAGTTTAAAAGAAATCACCCCAAGCATCTCTGAGAAATTAGCGTGAACAGACGCACGGACGCACAGACATGACCAAATCTATGAATCCCCACGGACAAACTGAAAAGCCATTGAAGACAATATTTACACAAGATGAGCCCTAACAATTGGCAGACCAAAAGCAAGAGTTGAGAAAGTTTGAGAGTCTTAATATATGTCCCTAGGGTTTTTGTTCTACCTTAAAACAAAGTTATCACAAAATCTGAAAAGTGTTGATTGCAACTCTAAACTTTGTATAAACATAATCAATACTTACATTTGGCAAAGGACAGCAGCCATATTCTCCTGATGGAAGAGTGCAACATGTATTTCCATCTGGACATTGGGATCCATCGGGACAATTAACTGCTTCAACTTGTTTAGCTTGAGTCTTTTCTACCCATGGGAATGAGAGATCTCCCTGAAGACATTTTCCATGTGAAACATCACAGGTTGTTCCACTGGGACAGCAGTGGAGGCGATCACTGCAGCATACAGCCTGGAATGAGAAAAAGATTTTGATATGCAAGGTACTATGCAATTCAAAATTGAAAGATTTAATCATTATGTGTAACTTCATTAGGTAACTTTGAACAATTCCCTTAGGAAATCAACGATAAACTAGATGAAAACAGAAAATGCTCCCTTGTTTCAGCATACCATAGGGTCTATGAGCATATGCTGCAGTTATCTGTTAATCAGTTCCCTTACGAAATCCAGAATAAAAATTGGGACTCAAGGTGCAAAATTTGGTACTAGAGAAACAAATTCCCTCCTCTTTCCTGACATTTGAAATTAAAGAAACGGCCACCATCCCTGTGTTAGCTCTCGGGGGTAATCATATTTTCAATTTTCATGAACATAAAGACATTGAAAACAGTATTTACGCTAAATGAGCTCCAACAAGCAGAAGACAAAAAAAAGAGTTGTAAAAGTTTGAGAATCTGAATATCTGTCCCTGGGGATGCATTCTACATGAAAGCACACTTTTCAAAAAAAATCCAAGAAAGCTGAGTTATTATTTAAAGTGTTGATCACAATCCTAAACTGTGTATAAATATCAATCAATACTTACATTGGGCAAAGGACAGCAGCCATAATGTCCTGAAGAAAGAATGCAACATGTATTTCCGTCTGGGCATTGGGATCCATCGGGACAAATAACTGCTTCAACTTGTTTAGCTGGAGTCTTTTCCACCCATGGGAAGATCAATTCTCCCTGATTACATTTTCCGTGTGCAACATCACAGGTTGTTCCACTGGGACAGCAGTGGAGGTGATCACTGCAGCATACAGCCTGATGGAATAAAATTTACCCAGACTGTATGAGAGAACACACTTTGTTTCATATACCTCTCATTGTGAGCAAATTATCAATGCAGTCACAAGAACTAAAATTTTGTCGAGCAAAATACTGCAGGTTTATTTCTCATCCAAGATCTCTCACAAAACCGGTTTTATTTTTTTGCTCGTATATTGCAGTCAGCAGCATTGCTATTTTGTAATACTTCAAAGCTGGTTTGACGTGATCAATCACAGTAAATTTGCAAGCATTTTTGATGAACCACAACTATAGCAGGCCAAAGAAAAATACACAAAGACGAGTCAAGTCCGTCACTGTGCAGGAATCATCATTGAAACACAGGCATAGAATACAGATATTGTCACATCGTCAGGTGATTCGGCTCAAAATTTTCCAGTGTCTGAGTGGTCCTTGTGTTGTCTTGTAATGAGTAATGGTGATTAGTTTTTGTATGAAGTTGTAGATTGTGAACAGCTTTGATACCAGTACGTACATATGTTTGGCAAACAAGACAAAGACTTTCATGTGTAGTGTATTGACATTCTTTATCATACCTTGTTCCAACTAGTGCAACAGCAAAAACTAAAATGCTGCGTTTCAATTTTGCAAAACTTCAACTTGCATGAAAGTACAAAAAATTTTGACCCCAGGGATAAGTTTTCAATACTACAGGCACAACACACAGTCCCTCCTGTGATTGGAGGGAGAGTGTGCAACATAATACAGGTAGCATCAATGAAAATTGTACTCATGTGTATCTAATATACATTCTAAATATTCAGTGTGGTATATACATGCATTTATGTATCTAGGATCACTTATAATGAATCTGTGACAAGCATATGCTTTAGAGTGAAAAAGATGAGTGGTTACTCACTTTTGGCAAAGGGCAGCATCCATACTGACCACTGACTAGTTTACAACATGTATTGCCATCTGGGCATTCTGACTTTCCGTCTGGGCACACAACTGATTCAGCTTTTGGCAGCGGGCTGATGGCTAGTGTTTTTTCAACCCAGGGGAAGCTGAGATCACCTCTGTTGCACTTGCCATGACTGACATCGCATGTGGCGCCCTGTGGACAGCAGTGGAGACCATCGCTACAGCAAACAGCCTGGAAAACATTTCATGGAGTGTTTTTTTGTGTGTGTTAGTTCTGATCAGTATGGTTCACCAAGATAAGGTACAGTATGGCCAGATTTGATTATGATAAAACTAATTGGTTTAGTGACACTTGAAAGTAACAGTGCATGATGAGTATACAGTGATGGACCAATGCACTTTGCAAATCGCAAAGTTTTTCTTCTGTCATGTACTTTGTACAGATGCTGTATTTACCTTGCTATCTAAATTTATGTACACAGGTAAAGCTATCAAATTGGAAAATTTTGGAGGGAAAGTGAGTATTTTGTGTATACAGTTCAAACTATTAGTTTATGAACACTTTGACCAAATACTCCAACAACGCGATGTTTGAAATTAAAAATCAGCTGTTTAATAGTACACTTTGTGTACCCTTTAGGAACAAATATTATTATTCATTTTCAGGACAACACAGCATAAAAAAGCCAACAATTTTTGAAATTATTTCATATTGGGACATAAAGGAAGTAAAAACTCCTTTTTTCTGATGCAATTTTTCGATAATCTGTCTTGAATTTCTTTTAGAACACAATTTTGAGTACTACATTACAAGAAGTTTTCCTAAAGGGTTCAACTGAGTATCAGAATTTCAAAAACAGCAATTTCTGACTAAATCTTATACAGGCTTTATTTTACATGGCTTTGCTTACTGTCTTTTTCATAGTGAACTCCAATCAAGGAGAAATCTAAGATTTTGAAATCATTTGGGTAGATTTATCAATTGGTGAAAATAAGATCTGCCAATGGGCACATGGCTGACAGTTATTGATTATGTGACAAATCATATGACACGCATGTATTGTACCAAAACGTTTTACCTCTGCTAGAGGCAATTTTATGACATTGACAGGATTTTATGAGGGCCACAGATGTTTACTGTCACACGCCCCCGTTTATAAAGTGATAACAAAACACATGTCAGACAACTAGGAGGGGTCAAGGGTCACTCTCCTGATTTCATATGGGAATTCGAGAAAAGGGTGGACCATTTCTGAGATTCATTTATATATCAACTTACTTGGTAAATACATAATAATGACCATCTATGCAAAACAAATATTCAAATTATACATTATGCAAATTGCCATACCATCATTTATTTTCAGTGAAATATGTTTCAACTAAAACTAGGGGAAAATTTGTTAGGTAGCAAAGCAATGGCAAGACATGATTTTAGAACGATTTACATTGTAATTTACTGAAATTTTAAGTACCCAATGAACAAAATAAAAACTCATTTTTTCATCCGTCTCAAAACATCTATCTTCTGGGAAGGAATATGAGAAGGAATTACATGACAGTTTTTTTACCTTTGGTAAAGGACAACATCCCCATTGTCCTGTGCTCAGTTTACAACAAGTTTCACCATCGGGGCACTGTGATTGGCCATCAGGACAAAGGATTGAACCAACATGGAATGCCAGGGTCTTCTTCACCATGGGTGTCGTGAAATCACCATTAACGCACCGGCCATGGCTGACATCACAGGTTGTGCCATTGGGACAGCAGTGGATTTGATCACTACAGCAGACAGCCTTTACAAACACATAAAAGTAACATACAGTTAGTACATACTCTTAATCTTGCTTGTTGGTTTGACATTACTGAATTTCATTTCTTGGTGTTACGTTTCCTAAGATCTTATTATCAATAAGAGCCTTTCGTCATCAAAGTCACTCCTTTTTTTTGAGAAATACCCTCAAAAATGGATGTAAGGAGCTTTTGTCACATTCACAAGTAGAATGCTTGTAACTGTAACCACCAAATGACATCTGTTGCTCTTCATCATATAAAGCATTGACTCACTACAGCAAACCCCACATTAAAAAAAATCTGCACTTGTCTATTGAACATCTAATCCACAGATGATATGCAAATGCTTTTACATGTGAAACGTAAGATTACTTTCAGAATTTGTGCAACAGTTACTCATAGGGACCCGAAGTTTTGTCACTTTCATGAGTCACCTTAGAAGCTGTTGAAAATTTTGTCTGTTTTGTTCCTATGCTCACTGCAAACCCCCATGCAGCTGGAGCCTTTGACAATATTTTTTATGCTTTTCATAAAGAAAATAACGTAGTGGAAAAGCAGTACCATTTTCATTGTTATTATTTATGTAATATTAAAGGTCTTGTAAAAATGTTGGAGAAAATAGAGTACTGGTTATTTTTGCACACTGAAGGTAGCACTACAACAAAATTAAGGAGGCACCGTGGTCCAGAGTAATCGATTCACTGTCGGAGGAAGGTGAGTTCGAGACTCTAGTACGGTGTTGTGCCCTTGAGCAAGGCACTTTACTCCTCAGTGCTCCATTGGGCAGTGGGATATGGGTACCTCATCCTGTAATCGGGCTAATGCTCGTTGGATGATGGACTGATAAAAAAAAATTTGGAATTAGCCATGAACATGCACAGAAATACCTGTGGTAGAGGACAGCATCCCCATTGTCCAGTTGTGAGCTTACAGCAGGTGTTGCCGTCGGGGCAATGCGATTGGCCATCGGGACATACTACGTCTCCAACTCGGATTGCAGCAGTTTTCTCCATCCATGGCATGCTGAAATCACCGCTGTTACATTTGCTGTGGCTGACATCACAGGTTGTACCATGAGGGCAGCAATGAAGGTGATCACTGCAACAGACAGCCTGTGAAGAGATCCAGAAATGCATGTGGAGAGGCTATTACCAAGAAAAAACTGTAAAAATAAGGAATTTTCTTGTGGACTTTAATTTCACTATTTTGCTGTTCACTACACCCACTGGTTTTGCAGGTGAAATAATAGAATCTAATGATATTCAGTATCTTCACTAGAATTAAATTTAGTATATTTTATACATTAGTAAAAAATAGACTAGTGAATTTTAATCCCAGGGTAAAAATTAATGCTTTTACACTAAACAATTTTTCCCTCAACAGTATAACATTCTATGACTGCTTTCTGAAGAAGAACAGTTGGTTCCTAAACAAAGTTGTGTGTTACATGTACTTACACCAGTTTCTTTCACATTTTTGAATAGACACTTATCTTGTTGTGCAGGTGTGTAATCCATGACAACTTTCAACTCACTTCTCAGTCCCTTTGCCATATCTTATGACACAAGACCTTCTTTTGGACCAGATGTTTAGATTTATTTACAGCAGAAATTGGAAGGGGGGGGGATATTTGATCACAGAGATGAAAGCATGACAGCATAGGTAGCCATCTGAGATGTAAAAGGCTCTGTGAATCACTTTACTATATTCACCTATCACAAGTTGTACACTACACATTGGTATATTTCAGGTCAGATTTGACCACAAAATAATTGCATATACACTCCAATGACATTGTTCACTACGAGTTAGAAAATACAAGAGATGGCTTATTTTATATTATATCATAGCCTTGTCCATACCAGTGAAATTTGTGATGTCATCTCCAAGACTATTACTGATATTGTATCTGATTATCCAGCAATTTATAGCCCCAGATGTTTCTACATCTACAAATTAATTCAAGAAAACTATGTGATCCATTATGTACTCAGCTACGCCCTCTACATTGTGTCATGCAAAGTTTGCCTTCATCCATTATGGTCCAGAAGGAGCTATATTATTACTTAAACAATGCATTATTGGCATTTTCCTTTGTTGTGAAAATTAATTCTCTTGTATGGCTGTTGTATTACAGTAACATGTAAGTATATGCCTAAAAATTGCAGAGGGGTGGCCCAACCTCTCCAAAAATCCCACTGTAGAAAATCCTGAATGTCTACCTACTTCTGGTAGTGGACAGCAGCCATATTCACCATTCGGTAGTTTACAACAAGTGTTCTTATCTAGACATTGCGACTTGCCGTCTGGACAGACGACAGCTTGAGCATGGGTCGGCTGGAAATACAAAGTGGATGCAGAGCATTGTGCCACCAACAGCACAGACACCAGGAAGGTGATCATCTGTAATTGAAGAAATATTTCAACAAATTATTGCTATTTTAAAGTAAACAACATTTTTGCTGATACGAAGCACGTCGGCACTTTTCTCTCTTAATACACAAGGCCATTGTTTCGGTTCTCAGGTGATTTGGTGAAAACCTGTTCAAACTCAGCCATGAACTTGAGTAATGCTGGTACAACACTGACACTACCTGGAATTCAAATGTGAACAACAACAGTTCATTATACATATAGATGCTATACTGACAAGCTAGATCGTTGATTTCAACATGCATGGAGAGTAGAAAGAAGAGCTTAAAATTTACATACAAGATAAATTTAATGAAAAAACTTATTAAAAGTTATATACTGTTATTGTCCCTCCAAGTTTGTTAACCTTTTTGTCAATGTTGTTCAGTGAAATGTCACCAATGGTCACCATGGAAATATGTTTATTGGTAATTGGGAGTATAAAGTTTAGTAGTTTGTGTTTCCTGCTTGGCATTATGTCATCATTTTCTACGTCATGACACATGACTTGTGTTTATCTAGTTGTCTATCTGATCATTGAAATAGTTTTCTATTTCTGATGCATCAATAGTTCTCATCTTGTAATACCATCACTATTATCATTGTGCAACATGTCAACTGAAAAACGTTTTTGTTGCTGAATTTGTCAGACATGCTGCTGTCACAAATCTACAGTGTGTCTATGAGAGATAGGAAAATGTTGATATATGGAAATTTATGATGCTATATACAACTTATCTTGATGCTTAGCATGAAGTATCATAAGTATTCCTATCATAGTAATTTTCTATCAGGCTATACTACTGATTGTAGGTATGATACAGAGTGAGGCTGGGTTGGATTTTTGCACTTCCAAACTTTCGTTTTGGAGGGTGGGAAGGGGATTGAGGCAAAACACGCTTAGTTTCATTTTCTGTGCGCATGCTTTAATTATCCACGGCCCCTAGGTTAAGCATCAAGATAAGCAAAAATAAAAGTACAGGTGGTTACAACTACTGTATAAGTAGTGTATGTGCACATTAAATTTGTGCAATATGTCCTGAATTTCTACTAAAACTAAATTTTCACAGCTGGTAAATTTTGGCTCAAATCCAGTTATTTTTGCCAGCTACCCAGCTATTTTCTAAATCCCTGGGCACTGTTACAGGTTTGTGTCAAGAAAAGGTTAATCATAAACATGTTGTAAACAGCAGTATGTTCCTGTCCATGAATTAAAAAGACATGTAACCTAAAGTAATTAAAAATATGAACAACTAAATCATGATTGTCAAGTGCATATAATCTTGTGGTATTATTTTATGCTTGTAGCATTACCGTTACAATTCAGTATCATTAAAAGTTCATTCAAGTATGAGATGATGAACAAGAAAACAGCTGCAGTTGATTTTAACATCCATGGGGGAGTGGAAAGAAGAGCTTAAAATTTGCATACAAGATAAATTTAATGAAAAAACCTATTAAAAGTTATATATTGCTATTGTCCCTCCAAGTTTGTTAACCTTTTTGTCAATGTTGTTCAGTGAAATGTCACCAATGGTCACCATGGAAATATGTTTATTGGTAATTGGAAGTATAAAGTTTAGTCATTAATTTTTGTGTTTTCTGCTTGGCATTATGTCATCATTTTCTACGTCATGACACATGACTTGTGTTTATCCAGTTGTCTATCTGATCATTGAAATAGTTTTCTATTTCTGATGCATCAATAGTTCTCATCTTGTAATACCATCACTATTATCATTGTGCAACATGTCAACTGAAAATCATTTTTGTTGCTGAATTTGTCAGACATGCTGCTGACACAAATCTACAGTGTGTCTATGAGAGATACGAAAACATTGATACATGTAAATGTAAATTTATGACACAATATACACTTATCTTGATGCTGAAATTAGCATGAACTATCATAAGTATTCCTATCATAGCAATTTTCCCTCAGACTTTACTACATTCAAGCCACTGCTCAATGATAAATAACTATAGGCTAAAAGCTAAGTACACAAAGAATATAGATAGTTTCCAAACAATTAATCACTTGAATACAGAAAAGTATGTCATGTGGTCATTTCTCAATGACAGAAAGAGCTTTTGCTTTGGCCATACCATGCTAGCACTACAACTTTGAGAAATGAGTATAGGGACGGGGTCACTGTTTGTGTTTGCATGAGTGTACAGACTGAAACTTTCCAAAACTCACTACGTGTTCTACTGTGTAATTTATGGCAGAGTGTTTGTCTTAGCTTTATTCAAAATGTAAGAGCATCATTTGATACCATGAAGCTGTCTCCTTTCACACGATTCAAAAAGTCAGTCGACCTACATGTACCTTTGGGTAGAGGTTAGGGTGTTCATCAAATTGGCCTTCAACGTTGCATTCTTTCATATCAATCATAAATATATCATAACAGTGACTGAGTACATTGTTTTATAGGTGTACAATTTTGTGTCATACAAAGGTCAATCATAAACATGTTGTAAACAAAAAGTTTGTACTTGTACATGAATTAAAAAGGTAATATAAAATCTACAGTAAGTAAAAATATGAACAACCAGATCATGATTGTCAAGAGCATCTTGTACTACTATTTTACGGGGGTAGCATTATTCTAACAATTAGGTATCATTAAAAGGTAACTCCAATATCTACAAACCTGAGACAGGATGAACAAGAAAACAGCTGCTGACAATGGTTTATCATATGATATCAATCACATTTATCTAGCTAGACTGAACTGTGTTTGATCAGTATTTTTTCAAAACAACATTTTGGCCAAAGCAGTTTTGAACATCTCAAACCTTTTAGGTATTTAAAGGGCAAGAGAAATATTCCTTGAGATATACTTTGAAACCAAAAACAAGAAAACTGCAGATATAGTAATTATAAATGTAAGAAAAATCATTCTGTAGCCTTCAAACTCACCCCATGAAGAATTACCCATAATTCTCTCTAGTAAACACATCATATAACTTATCAGGTTACGCCTTATTGAGATCTGAATATCCTGTGACAAATTATTGGACATAAATCAGAGAGAATTCTGGGACATCTATACTTGCTGTGATAGTTGCGACTTGTTTCCAAAGTGTTGAATCAGTATGGAATAAAGTTTAACACATTTCCATGAAGTCATTTGAACATGCATGCATGTACAATTTAGACAGATTTGGAACAAGGTCAGTGGTCGTGAGCAGAAGAATAGCAATAATATTGTAGCATTTCAGAAAACGACCTGGATGTATGAAATTTTGAGCTACTTCAGTTATGTGCTTTGATTTCTACCTGATAAAAGACAAAAAGTCTGACAGGTGAGAGACCTTGTTGCAAACTCAAGCATATCAGCTGACAAATCACCATTATTATCAGCATGACCTCAATCTCTGCTCTGATGTAAGGTCACTCAGCACATGTAAGGCCATCAGGTAGATAAGCCTTGCTGATTTTCAGCATAGGGGAAACAAGTTATTCATTTAAATTCCAACCTTTTGTTCTCTATTTCCAGTTTTATGTCAGCAGTGTCAGAGTTTGATACAGGAATTTTCCAATAGCACCTGATCAAGGTACACTTTCCGAATTGCTTTAACAGGGTGCCTAGAAGTTAGTATTCAAAATTAAGTTATGCTGGTAAGCAAAAATATTACAGTTGACTACAGACTGTTAAGTTTCTAATCTCAACTTATATGAAAATGACACAGCAGTTTTTTTGTTTTATTTTTGGTAGAAAATCAAACTACAAAATATCAAAAATAAAGAAAAAAGAAATGTTTACAAGCAGTATAATACAAAATGATGACTATAATATGTTCACAGTTCACAATTGTATACATGTGATCCTACAGGCATTGAGACTGTCTATTATGCATACGAGTATACTGTCAAATTTAATTAATTTATAAGTTTTATGGTAATTTCTGTTTATGCAAATATGGACAATAAAGTCTAGTCTAAATCAACTATCTACATGACGATGGAACACAAAATCTTTTCTTTTGATAGGCTTACCACTTAGAAAACTAACTTTAACACTGATTTTAAGAATCAGCATCCATATAAGCCAATTTATCTGAACCCTGAAATGCCCCTGACAGGTCAACAAAATCCATTGTTGAGCTTCCATCAGGAACACTGCCAGATAAAACACATATGCCTGCAGGAATCCTATTATGACAATATTGAATACAATTGTGATCAACACATGGAAGTGAAAGAGGTGAAGCATCGGTTGAGTGCTCTGGCTAAGTGTTTACTTCTGGCACAGTCTCCATGCTTCTGGGTATAGCACAGCAAAGTTGAATCAAGTACTGATCATGTGATGAATCTGCACCTACATGACTAATCTTGAGAAGGCCATGATGAGTCCAAAAAGGACAATGGTTGGGTTTCAACATGCTTTGTCCCTGATCATGTTGAAACTGCATAATTTTCTTATGAGTCAGTTTCACACTTTCAAAAGATGAAGTCAATGGTGGGATTTTCCCCAATCAACTTCTTTTTCTTCTTAAAGCACCCACCATGTATCATCAATCCGTTTTTACTTTCACTTTCACTGATTTCGTTATCCTCTGCTTCACTGGATTGAAACAGGAAAATTTAACTACACTTTACTTGCAGAGATTTTCAAAAGTTTTAAACAGTGGCAGACAAATTGATCAATGAATCCTATACACCTGAAAGTAATTCAATTTGCTCATGCAGACATTTCACACATCTGGGGGCGGGCCTCACGAATTGGCCCAGGTAATACAAAATATACATGTAGTTGATGATAGAGAACATTCATCCACGAAAGTTTTAATTGCTCTTGTCAATGAAATGAAGAAAACAATTTAAAATTCTTCAAAAAATAACTTTGATAGTAATTTTTTTTTTTTGTCATTTATGCAACTTTGGAAAGTACATCCTTGAACAGTAACTTTCGAACATCAACGGTGAAGCCAGCAAGGGTCCTGTGCTTGTAATTTGCACACGCAAGCAGTGGACGTTTACTTGCACACGTCGAAAGGTAAGACTAGTGTAGTGACACAAGTTGACTTATATCCATTCAAAGTTTCATTGCACGTTGGTTTGCCAAATTCTACGGTTTACTTTGACCTCCAAGGCGCCAGTTTGACCAGTCATTCTTCTTTAACATTTGGATGCACTTCCGGGTGAACCAAAAAGCCACTAATAGCTGTGTTATGTAGGATTTACAATATTACGAAAACTAGGCTTTTTTGGGATGATTGGTCCTTTAAAAGACATATAATTCGTGGGTTGAATATTGAAAAGTCAAGTGCTAGCATGCAGCTTACCTTGATACGAATAGGTAATGAGAAACGGTCTGTCGCGCTGGAGCTTTCGCTGTGTCTTCCACTTCTCGACAGACAATACCACTCAGCAGCTCACCGGCGTCTCGTGATAGCCGACAGTCATGTGATTTGAAAACATGTGACTTTATTCATCGTCATGGTGCACGTCCGAACGTCCACGCGTCCGCGACTGCTCATCAGCGTGTGCCCTAGGTTCACCTTGGGCCTACCTAATGTTTCCACGTATTTTTTCTCATTTTAATTTCATTAGCCCATTATTATAAAAACAAATGACTACAGCAAAACAAAAAAAAAATCATTTAAACTTGTGTGGACTGGTAGGTGTGAGTGTATACGTCCGTTGGGGGCGCTGCTATCAGATCGTCTGCTGAGCTGCGTCTGCTGCGGCTTCCTTTTCGCCCTCAAAACTGCATTTTAATGAACTCCGAAGCAAATTGAATCCAAGATTATGTATATTGTAAAGTTATTTAATGAAGATATACACCGGTTCCCTGATTTCTTATTTCATTTCCAATTTTTGGAAACATTGTAAAGCTATTTTTATTAATTCATTGATTTTGTGTGTTTCTGTGTTAGGGGCTATAGGGCTGTTCACAGTTGGCGTCATTGTTCTCTCATTAAATAAATATTTGTCCACATTTATAGATTTCGCTTATGAAAATTGCGCATGCAAGAATGACGTTAATGCATCGAAGTAGGCGACTACTAGTATAACAATTAATACTAACAGACATTTTACCATTAGGGGAAGGCTGCATTAATTTGCATGGTACCTGAAACCCGAGTCCTTGCCCTGACCAACTCGGGTGACAACAGTGACAAACGTTAACAGAGGACTTTTAATCCCCGAGTGTGAATGTTCCATTGTTATGTTTATCTAATCCAGCTGGTGCTATTGTAGTGCCATCGTAGGACAGGCGGGTCTGTGAAATTGATCCTCTAGGGAAGTCGGGTATTCCTGAGTTAATGGAGCTTTCCCATAATGCGACTCAGACTACAAACTGCAGAAACAGTTACGCATGAAACATTGATAATGTTAACATTTCTTCGCATCCGAGCAGCAGTGTTCGATGTCTCGCGCGTACAGCTATATCTACTAACAAACCTGTAACCGTGAACAGCGCTATTGTTGTTTTCCTTATATATATTTGTTAGATTTATGGTTGAATTAACCCGAAGTTAAGTAATAATTATAATAATGGAGTGTGGAAAAATATCATGCAAGTCCCTTTTTATATACGCGTCCGATATAGTGGAAGTCAGAGCAACTGAGAAGTCGGCTACACCCTTTTTGTATACTTATACTAAATATTTAACATTTAATTAGTACTCAACATACACTATCAGAGAGTGTTGTAAGGTACAGTACTCTTAGTACAAAGTGGAAAAAATTACATAATTACATTACTGAATTGCATCAGTGAATGCAATAAATGCAACAATGAACATACCGGTACATGAGTAAACAACTTTGCAAAGTATCTAATTACCAACTTGGGCAGAGTCACTGGAGGAAGCAATTGTATTTTTCAGGAAAACTGCTAATGGTAATGCATTGTAACTCATGATATTGATGATAACAGCTTTTCTCTTGTAAACATCAGTGAGTCCGTCATCTGTAATTTCACAACTATTGTATAAATGTTTTCTTTCCTTGGTAAAATTAGTACAAGAAAAAACTAGATGCCATTCATCATCTAACTCATTCATATTACATCTACGACAAATTCTCTCATGTAAGGGAATTTTAGGAGATTTTTTCCTACCTAGCTCAATTTCTAAATTGTGGTCACTAACACGAAACTTTGTAAGACAACGCCTCAGGCTGAAGTCAGAAATGTTATGCAAATAATTTCCATGGTAAAGTTTGATTTAAACACTCTGTAAGTACGTAATTTATTACCATTACCAGTCTTTCTTTCATCATTATAAAGTTGACTCATCCAGGAGTCAATGTAATCTTTCTCCAATTCCTTACGTACACATTTGAAAAGCTGAAACTTTGATTTACAGAAAAAGATTTGAAGACATTTCTCTGATAACAACTACCTGTAATTCTAGTAATAAAATTAATCCAACTTGAATCACATTTGATATTTTCATTAAAAGCTTTCTTAAGAATGTGCTTTTCTGAAAGGCATGTAAGTCTGAACCAATATTTCAATACTGAAATGGTGAAAAGGATACGTAATGGAAACCTTCCAATCTCTCCTCTAATTGCAGCAAGAGGAGTGCGTTTGCTAACTCCCAAAACAAATCTGTAATATGAAGTACACAATTTTTCAAGAAAATTATCATCACTTGAAATTTCACTTGCCCAAATCTCTGATCCATATGAGAGTATAGGGACAATCAGTGTGTCAAATAATTTTATGCAGAGAGCAGGAGTAACCATTTTTTCTTCTAAAATGGATTTTCTAATACTGAATAAAGCCTTCACTGCTTTTTTCCTTAAATTTAATTGGTTATTTTTAAACTTGCCATTTGGAGTAAAAACTGTACCTAAATAAGTGAATTCTTTGACTTGTTTTATGTTTTGATCATGCAATTTGAAAGCTTTATTCTTGATCAAGCAGTTAATTTTGTTGAAAATCATTGTACTTGTTTTGGAGATATTTACACTGAGACCCCACTGTTGACAGTATGAATCAAGCTTATTTAGGCAATTTTGAAGACCTCCTGCAGTTTTTGAAATTAGCATTAGATCATCAGCATACAGAATACAATTTAGTTTGACACCATCAATGTCAATGGGGTAATCAGAAACCTCTCCAAAAATATCAGGACAATCATTTACAAAAATATTAAACAATGTTGGTGAAAGATTACATCCCTGTTTAACACCACAGGAAGTTGTAAAGCTTTGAGAAAGACTTGTAGGCAATTTTACTTTATATGTGACATTTTCATACATAGTCTTAATGATTTTGTAAAAATTACCAGTGACACCAATATTTTGTAACTTTAAAAGCAGCCCTTTTCTCCAAACACTATCAAATGCCTTTCTGAAGTCAATAAAAGCTGCATATAAGAAATTTCCAGATTTTTTCTTCTTACTTGCATACACAGTTTTGGTAACAGCTGTTTTTAGTAGAAACATACAGTCTGAAGTTCTCCTGTTCTTTCTAAAACCAAATTGACATTGTGAGATGAGCTTGTTAATTTCAAGATAATTAATTAGTCGTTTATTCAGTATAGAAGTAAATAATTTTGACAGACAACTTGATATAGCAATAGCTCTGTAATTGCTAGGATTTGTCTTGTCACCAGACTTATGGATAGGAACTAACATTGTTGACTTCCAGCATTCAGGGAATTTACCTTTTTTCAAAATGTGATTAAACAATTTAAGAATGCATTTATTAGAGAAAATACTATCAATTTTGAGCATCTCATTCAATATACAGTCTTCCCCGGGTGCCTTTTTCACTTTAAGGTTTTTAATTCCTTCCTTTAATTCTTTAAAGTTAAAAGGGTTATTAAGGTGAGTATTAAGTCTTGGAATGCTCTCTAATGATTCTAATTCCTCTGCCATAGCATGATCTTGTACTGATGTGTTGCTATTGTACAAATTTTTGAAATAGTGTATCCACTCACTGCTCTTAATTGAATTATCTAAACTGGGTTGTCTTTGTTTGCGTAAATTTTTCAAAATACTCCAGAAATCATTATTACCATTCTCCTGTGTAGTTTGTAATCTATCTATTAACATACTACTATATAAATGTTTACTTTTTTTCAATTGCTTTTTATACTGTTTCTTCAGATTAAAATATCTTTGCCTCAAAATTGGATTATTGTAATCTTTTTCAAAAGCCTTGGTAGCTTTGATTAATTCTCTGCGCAAGTCAGCACATGATTTATTAAACCAAGCTTCATTATTACGTCTTTTCTTTTTCACAATACTTTTGCCCCCTTTTTTTCTCAAACAAACATCTGCACCTGAAATAAAAATTTCCTGAAGGTTTTTAGCTGCTGTATTTACATCTAATTTTTCTTCATCATAGTCAAGAAACTTGTCAAATTTGTTCATAAACTTAGTATCATGTATAGACTGAGTGAAATCTTCTTTGCTACTCTCGTCCCAAATGTACTTCACTGGAAGTGGGTTTACAGGTACATCCAGTTTATCATCTTCTAAATCAAATTTACAACCTATAGAAGCACTTTAACCATGTTTCCTGTAGACATAAAACATCAAATTTTTCAACCAATGAAACAAAATCATCCTTGAATTAAATAGGACACGCCATGGACTACGATGTCAAGTATAATTCATACAGTTCAGTGATTTGATCAAGTATTTCTGATCAGAAAAGAAACTCAATTCTTATACAATGCCTAATGGGTTTTATTGATAATAGGCCCTATTAATATTTCATATTCCATATTTATGACGTGAATAATTCTTGGACTATTTACCCACAGTTCGCTTGTAGGTCTACCCGCCACACCAGAGGCTAGGAGTTCTTGCTTAGTTCATCAACAGGGTCTGGCAAGCAATATTCGTCTAGAACTTATGAATATATGATCAATAAATGTCATGTATTGAACTTTTTCTTCATTATACAAGCCTTACCTGTGTCTAGTGTGTGCCTATTACTTTACCCTAGCTATCTCTGTATAGTATTTCAAAGGAAACAATCCATATCTGTTAATTGCCCTCCCTAATCCCCTTCATTAATTTGTTCTGCCGACCACCAACGTGTGGGTTTATCGCTCTGACCAAGTAACTCGTTAGCAGCTCATAAGGTAGTAGACGGACCCAGAGAGTTTCAGCCATTTCCATCTTAATACACAGAACAAAAAGTATTGAAAATTGACCAGAGGTACAGCTAATGACCCTTTTAGACAGTTAGTTAATTAAGCTTATGTTCCGTTTTCCTGACAGGTGAGAGAAGTCACTCCGTTTCCACATCTTTATTGCTTATTACAGTCTGATGGAGTTTTCCTGTATATGTAAGAGAAAATACGTCAAACAGCGCCCTCCTTCACTGGAAGAGGAATATACACACACGGCACCGAAAAAATCCGTCCATTCTAAAATTAGGCAATTTTTTACTAGTCAGAGGGGGCATTTGAATGCATGTTGAGTTTGTTATTGGGGCATTTGAAAAAAATCAGAGAGTTATTTTTGGATTCTCCCCTCCCTCTGTGTTTGTGAATGCAGCCTTAGTCCACACACAGTCCCTCTATCCAACGGTCTGGAAACGTGGCTGGTTTCTTTGTGACACTCCGTGATATGAACCAATACACGATTCACACCTTAAACAAAGGACACTGACAATGTTCAACTGGCCGCTATATCGATGTCGCTATCCCACGATCCTATGACAGCCGCAATGTGATCGTTCAAAAACATGACGTTTGTGGGTTGTTATTTTAAGAATATCACAAAACATTACAACTTGTTCACTTTAGAAACACTAAACAATTTATTTTTTCATTAAATGGGTAACGTTGCCCCTCTAGATAAAGCTTGAAAGGGACCACACATTATGGTTGCATTATGATCACGATCGAAAAACAAAATGGCCATGCACTGTTCGCAAGTGTCATGGACTATTGCCCGAAATCAAGAAGACAGGCAAAATCAGCTGAATATTAACATCGACAGGATAGAGGGACTGTGGTCCTGACAACGCCACCTGTTGAGCCTGGAAGGCGCATGCAGTTACATTCTTCATCAGTTTTCACATCACAAATTTCGTGGCGCAACGCTTGTACTTCGCTTGCCAAGGAAGTCATTTATTTCTTACCTTACATCGGAGTCTTTCAAGTAAGCTATCTCGTCTTAGAGACGTAATATGAGCTCTGCTAACATAAAGTAGTCGTAATATCAATCTGAGTGGCGTCAATTGCTAGTCTAAACTTCATCAAATTCTTGGCGACGAAGCATGGAATCCCGCCATCATCAAGTTAATGAAGGATCAATTTAGGCCCTATATTATTAAATTGCTTGTTTTGTCAGCAAACCGTCCGAGGTCTTTATTCCAAAATTCGAACAAAATCTTTTTAGCAGATTCAACTTTGTCCGAGTCGTCACTAAAATGGCCGCAGCATAACTTCACCAGCATGTCAGTTGTTAGATAATCAATTTTGTTCACGAAAAAACATATTACTACACCATACTACTAGTTGTTCTTGTTCGTCGTCTTCCTACATCAGTTTTGGAGAAGTTACTACTAGTACCACCAAACAGACCAAACGCTTCTTGTTGCAATTTTGAAACATGTACGTGTCCCCTTGATAACAGCGCCATCATACATTGAAAGGGGAAATACTGAGTAAATGCCTGCTATAAACGACGTTGCTCATGAAAAAACCAATGCATTTCGGTTGGACGGATAAAGTTTGAATTCGAGAGCGATGTTGATAATAGAAAGTATGAATGGCTTGAAAATATTCTTATTTGAAGAATCAGAAGTCCCGTCCCACCGCCGTTTGTTTAGATACCGTGCATCTGTTCTTGCAAATACATTCAAAAGCTAATATTTACCTGTCTATGTTAAGTTATGTCATGTCAATTTAGTTTGCTCTGAAGTTAGTTTCTATTGTTCTCTTCTTATCTTTTGTCTATTTTTGAAAATGTCGGTTTCATACGTTTAGGCCTAAATTGTTACGGCTGTCAATATTAGGCCTACTTCTTTGTAACATGAATGTAGGCCCTATACGATATTGAAATATGCGTTGAACCATCACCTTTAACTCTACGCTTGCAAGTTGACACGCAAAACACAGTTTCCTTTAAGAAATCGTTTAGCTGTGGAACCATATATGTTATGTATAGCGGCAGATTTGACACATTAGCCCTAATGGCTTTTTAGATTTCCAACTGATTTTCCAACTGACAGCGATATGCGATGTAGATGTTGGAACCTTTTGTTTCTAACATTACCAAAGATGATAAATAAATGAATATTTCGACACAGGAAAATATGGTAATATCACCATAAACTTGGCGGAAAAAAGTTGTGTATATTTGATACTCAAACAGGTACAGGGAACAAGGCAACGTCACGTGACTAGCCCGCCGTGACACTTGTCCGCATGCGCTGCATCCTGCTTGAATATATTGTGCCGGTGCCATGCTAGTCGGTGATCCGCTTTCGTTTTCATTCCTACACCTTTGTGGAGTACAGATGTCTTTGTCAAGTGTTCCATATCCGAATGTGTAATGGTCTGAAAAGGTACGTCATCGTTACATTTATTTTCCCGGTGCTTTCAGTCTAAGTGTCGGCGGCTCCCCGATCTTGTCCGACAACGGCGTACGAATCATTGCACTACTCTGGCCATTTAATACACTTGCTCACGGGCCGGTACGCGGTTGTCCGGACCGGGTACAGGTACTGGTACCGATGTGTGGTACACATGCAACCATGCATAGTCAGCCGCGACCGTGGTGGAGGTGTGAAGTGTGCATTTCATGGGCGAGGCGTTTCTCGGTAGCACAAAGTGGCGTGTGTGGTCGCTGTGGTTTTCATGTGCAAAATCTCTAGAATTTCTTTACACACGTGAGCCAATCTTACTTACTGACACCTACTGTGCTGTCCTTGATAATAAATTCATCACCTCTAGAGGCTCTACCACATTTATAGTAATCAGTATGCTACAAACCGCACGTCCCCTTTCGTGTATCACAATACGGGCTTTTATGGAAAGCATGTATGCATGGTTAATGCTATAAAAAATAAAGCTTTTGTATTATATCACTACTGTAGAAAAAACCTAAGATCAGTGTGTGTATTAAAGCATATATATATGTGAATGTAGTATATTATCATATTTTCAACAGTTTCAATATTTCGTTTTTATCTTTTATTTATGTTCAGTTTTATGAGTCCTCAACAACACAGTTTGAACACAGTTCCCCAAATAATATGCTGTGTTTCATGTTTCATGTTTAATCTTTCCATCAATTTTGTTATAATATCTGGCAAAATATCTTCTCTTTTTATTTGCATATTCCTTTTCATGATAAACCATCAACACTATTTATTTCCCTTCCTTTCATGTTTGTCATTCAAGTGCTGTGACCATCCTATCGCCGCCATTGGGATTACACACTTACTGAACTTGAAATCTGTACTTGCATGGAACTATATTTATAGGCTTTTTGTTTTCATTTTTGTCGCAAACAATTTTGAAAAAATTTTGATCATCAAATGTTGTTAAAAATGTAAATTAAAATCTGGCATGATTTTTTTTTTTGCAGGTGGTGATATACCAGCCACCCCTTTCAATAGATTGCATTCTGTCTGGATAGTGCCTATTTGTGGGAAAGAATGGAACCGGTTGAAGGTGGTGGCATTATGGATGACCTGCTTGGAAATGGTGGTACCAGCAAGAGACTTAATGTCCAGGATGAGTGCGTCAGCAGCAGTGACACGGGCCTTGAGAGGTTGGCCCATCTGCAGCAGCATGCTGTCAGCATGCTGTCAATCATGCACAATCTTCGAGAGAACGGCAGTCTTTGCGACGTGACTCTATCTGTGCAGGGGAAGCTCATCGCGGCTCATCGCCTAGTTCTTGCCGCTTGCAGTCCGTATTTCAATGCAATGTTCACGAGTGAGGTCCGGGAGCGCACCGAGGACGTCATTACTCTTCAGGATCTTGAGCCGCACGCAGTAGACGCCATTGTTAATTTTGCCTATACAGCTAATGTCGCAGTGACTGAGGCCAATGTGCAAGCGCTGTTGAAGGCTGCAAGTTTGTTACAACTTCAGACGGTTCAGGACGCATGCTGCGAATTCCTAAAATCTCAGCTTGACCCAACGAACTGCCTCGGGATACGTCAGTTTGCCGAGCACCACAGCTGCTTTGATCTCCATTCAACGGCCGATGTGTACACTCAACAAAATTTCTCCAAAGTGTCACAAAATGAGGAATTCCTCCACCTGGGCCTGGAAGACCTTATTGATTTAATTGCCCGGGACACCCTGAATGTGAAAAGCGAAGAGGTGGTCTATCGGGCAGTCGTCACATGGATCAAACACGACCTAGACAATCGCTTACAAAATTTGCCCTCCATTTTAGAGCATGTACGGCTTCCATTGACCTCTTGGGAGTTTCTGACAACGGAGGTTGTCAATGATAATCTGCTGACATCAAACAAAGACTGCCTTAAATTCTATAATGAAGCTAAGCGTTATCATGCCCAGCAGTTCCATCCACAATTACAGGGAGAGTTGAATGTAAGAACGCTTCCGCGGGATTCATTCTGCCAATCAAAGTATATCTATGCAGCTGGTATGTTGATCTTATCATCAACAATTTTTTTTATAAAATTCATTCAACATTGGCTGAGTGAAATAACAGATTACAGTTATGTAGCCTTCAGCCATTCACACATAAAATTTTATGCTTTCAGAAATGATGGTACCTTGATTGTCATAGTGATTGTTGATTAACCTTGAAACCAGTGATGTTTTCCAACTGTTAATTTCTGTATGCATTGCTTTAAGGTAGTATGCACCTCGAAGTGAAAGACTTAAACTTATTGGGCTCAAACTTTCCACAATTAAACTTTCAACCGTTTTCTTACCAAATCAATAATAATAATAATAATAATATTTATTGCTTTAAAAACGCCTTCCATGTAAAAGACATCTCAAGGTGCATTACATTTCAGTTATAAAAATAGAGCAATGGAAAATGGTTAAAAATCACACAAGTAACTCTCTTTAAAAAGGTAAGTTTTTAAATGAGACTTAAAAACGTTAAAATTATCAACACATCGGAGTTTCGATGGCAGCCTGTTCCACAGCCGCGGAGCACAAACAGAAAACGACCTATCACCGTAAAACACAGTGTTAGCGATCGGCTGGTGTAAACTGATCGCTGCACCATCAGCAGTCGACCGAAGAACAATAATCAGTGGCTGCCATGCAGAGTTTGGAACTAGAAAGTAGGGAAAACAAATTACCTAACATTTGCCGATACTTGGAAGTCAAAATGGCTTCCTTGCCAGTGTTAACTCTATAAAGAAAAATACTAAGTGCATACTTTGACTTTCAAAAAACTAGGATGGTGAAAATTTTTCTCACTCAAACAGCTTTAGCCCTTTTCCTGCCGAGCGTCCTTGTCCGTTATCCTGCCAAGTCAGTTGAAAACCGCCCCATAATATGTGCCTGCAAAAGATTGGCTCTCCTGCACGCCATCCTGCCAGGCATTTTGGCAGAAATCGCCCATTTTCAGGGTAGTTTTAGCCGTACTTATACGTGTTAGACTTCGATAATTTCTACATGCCCGTAGACAGGGGAAGGAGCTCAAGGGTTACTGCAGAAAAAAATTGAGGTCACCGGCTTTGTTTGCCCCTGGGAGTGCGTCATTTTATTGCCGTTTCATGTTTATTTTTTCGGAAATAAACTCCTTCAGTATTACGCACGTCCGCTAGGCACAAACATCACCTCACTCGTCTGTTAGTCAGAGACCCTGAGGGTCGTGCTAGGGGTGCAGCAGCACCGGCAAACCTGTCCTGTTTCCCCAGGGTAGGGTCAATTGAATACGTACCTTCAACGACTTGGCAGTGTAGCACAAAAACTACGTTTTTGCCGTTGTATTAACGACATGGCTGAGCCATTGAAGCACAGCTCCACGTAGTTTAGCCAGCTCAGTTGGGAGTTGGTTTACGAGTGTTACCGTTCATTACTGACTTAATCGAGTGGTCCTCAGTCAGGTATGGGTTTGTACCGACATGGCTTGGGCTGCAGCTAACCAGTGATAACCAGTCACTACACCCAAGTCTTCAGTTCACTTTTGGGATGCACGGGTGCAACCCAATATGCTTCCATTGTTCTAGCCATCGACGTGTCCACATGCCTGGCAGCCATATTGTACTGCTAGCTGGTTTGTATAACAAAAGCAGTCCCTGCTAAGTGCAGGCGGTATCCCCGTAGCATTGACCTTATGTCCCCTTTTGAATTCTCTGTACGCAAACAGCGTACGTAGTTACCAATGCGTCGGCAAGAGGATACGTTTGCCTGCAAACCAGAGCCAATACTTCGGACGATGGAATAAATAAAAAATCCAAAGCTACGTCCATTGAATGGCACGGCCAAGGCGGTGAAGGACGTTGCCTGGCTTGAACTTGCAGAGCTGAAGCCGAGCTTAGTACGTCGGACACCAGTTTGTTAATGGTATTTCCTTGTCGTTGATATCCGTTCCATCGGAGGAACAAGATGAGCCGTCCCGTCAAAAATACGTTCTCATTTTCAGTCACGCACAACTGAAAAAGTGACTTTCGTCTCGCACCATCGGCACCATCTGCCAAGTCGTTTGCAAGAGGTAGCCTTCTAGATTAGCATTGCCGAGTTGGTCAAGTTCGGCAGCAATCTGTATAGTGCCAAGCAGCCAAGTACGTCCAACTCCGCCAGAAAATGTCACCATGCTATCCTGCCAAGTCCGCTAAAAAGAGGTAAAAAAAACCCAGCCCCCCTCGGGTGTGGGGGACTGCATGGCGGACAGGTTTCTGCACCTTTCCCTGTCTATCGACTCCCTGCGAACCCATTTCGAGGGGAAAAGGCGTTCCTTGTCAGAAAACCTCTCCTCAGATGACCCCTAAACGCACAGGGGATAGCAAAGCGTAGTGCCGTCGACTTGGCAGGAAAGGGGGTACCCAAAAAGGGCCCGATTTCCACCGGGTTGGTAGAATAACGGTCACCAGTGCTTAGATTCTGGCTACACCGAATTTCAAGCGGATTTTCACCGACTTGGCAGGAAAAGGGTTAAAATGAACCCTCACAAGCTGTAGACCAGAAAAATATTTGAAAAATTTTAGAATGAATATCTGTCCTTGAGGTGCATTCTACCTTCAACCTTCACCCTGTTTCCCCTGTATAAGCATCCGCTGACTGTGATGAAACAATAGGAACATACCAAAATCTGATGGCAAAAGGGTTAATTGAGCAATATTGACATGTATTGCTGTTGCAAGATTTTGACTGGTGAAAGAATACACTTATTATACATTATGAAAGTAATCTGCAACACTCTACCATTTCACAGTGGTGGTGAATATTCTGTGCATTTCTAAACAATAGTGCTGCTTGTGACCGTCAGTTTGTAATCATAGATACAGCAGTGCATGCGTTGGATTTTCACGAATTTTCAAAAAATTGTGGTAGAAATTTTGCATAAAAATGATTGAACTGTGACATCATTTGGAGTCAGCCCCGTGTCTTAGAAAATGTCTCTCATTCTTGGAGTGTTATTTTCCCATCTCACGCAGGAGGAGAGACCACCCCGGGCAGATGTACAATCAGCAGTGTCGAACGATACAACTCTGTACAAGATTGCTGGACACCTGTGGCTCCGATGAGGAGCTCCCGTCGCGGAGTCGGCGTCGCCATGCTGCAAAACTTCCTGTATGCCGTTGGTGGGTCTGATGGGCTGAATGCCTTGAACTGCGTCGAGTGTTTCGATCCACAGACCGACTCGTGGAGAATGGTGGCGCCCTTGAATGCCAACCGCAGTAGCGTTGCTGTTGTGACGATGCAGAATCACCTGTATGCGTTCGGTGGCTATGATGGCATGACAAGTATTAGCACCGCTGAACGGTATAATCCCAACTCAAATGACTGGACCCCAATACCAGGTAAGTGCTGCCACCATAACAGTGTTTGAACACTTTCCAACACAATACTATAACTAGTCATCGGTGAGCAATATTTTATTCTGAAAAAAATACTCTTCGAAAATGACTAGACCTAAACAGAATATTCAATGTTGACTTGAATCAAAGTAAAGTTGTACTAACGTCTGAACAATGAATGCTTTATAAATTAGATTTTTAACAACATTATAATTGTGTAATATAAATAGTACCGGTATTTATATCTCTGTTGAAAAAAATTAATCGTTTGCTTTATTGTTACATTGCACAATTCAATGTCTTTTAATATCCTCTAAAATTTGTGATTGAAGAGTACAGTGTATGTGTACCTACAGTAAAATAATACTTATGCGCTCACTGGAAGTAGTTGTATCTCACACATTTCTAAATATCACCAAGATATTTTTGTAATTACATTCATCAAAAGTAAAAAGATGTCAAGCACATGTCAAATGTAGGCGAAAATTACTGTTAGAAAAAAGGTCAGAAAGTTAATGAAAGAAGGCTCAGTTCTGATGTTCTGCTGTCAGATGTGCAACAGTACATATATGCACAACAGTGTTTTCAAATGACATGTCATCAGTCAGATTGCTGTGAGTAAGTCTCATTAAAAACTTGCGTATTGTTATATCTTAACCAGACATGACCTGTCCTCGTAGTATGGCTGGCTCAGTTGTCCTTGGTGGACTTATTTACGTTCTTGGTGGCTATGACGGGGCCAGCGATCTCAGCTCAGTCGAAAGGTACAATCCCAAGGTGAGTGACGTTTATAGTGGCATCACCTTGTAGAAAAGGCCAGTTCTATAATGTCAGAGCTTGTCTGAATCAAACCCATACCATATCCATGTTTCTCTGAGAGTCTGTGGCCAAATTTCTCAGATGAATACACATGCTTTGATTCTCTGCCCCAGTGTTAGTGTTATTACAAAAACAGTCATTTCCAAAGAGATAGCTTCACATGAGATAGCTTCACATGAGGGATGCTCTTTTTAGTTCGTACTGCAATTTGTCTGAAATTTCTGCCTCAGATTTTACTTTACAGTCATGCAGTGAAAATAACCTGTTTGGCAAGCTGTAGGGTTTAGGTCAAGGTCACTTGCATTTACTTAGGCTTTTAGGTATCATTTGAATCTGTACAAAGCGGCAAATGATATCATCATCATTCACTACGGCCCAAAAGTATGCCTCAGTGTACAGTATTCCGCGAAGCATTATTTCTATGGAACAGCGCTTTCAGCCGGTTGCTATTGACAACGGCGAACATTGTATCAATTTATTTTCAATAGATTATCGATCGAAAATCTGTTTGGGTGCCGCTCGTGCTGGGCGCTCGTGTGTTGAGGTCACGTCATAAACATTTCCACAATTACCCGTATATTGACTTATACACTTTAACATCAAGGTATCCGTTGGTTTCCTGTACTGAAAGTAAATCAACGACACTTTTTTCAGTTTTGGTGATAGTTTTACGTACGTTTCAGCACATTTTGTCGCACTTCGGCGTAGTTTGGCCCCATTGTGAACGGGGAACTACACGCGAGTGAGTGAGACCATTGTGAACGGGGAACTACACGCGAGTGAGTGAAACAACAATGTAACAATTTCGGACAAAAGAATATCGATCGATAACGTTCACTGCACGATTACAGTGGAGACTCTACGCCCGTTCGCCTCTGTTCTGTGTTATTTTTGCAGTTAACTGGAATTTTCATAGTTGATATTCGCCAAAATTTGGTGTAAATTACAACAACCTGACAGGTATTTGGTTTGTACAATTTAAGAGACGCTAACCGATTAAAATGCGTCAATATTAGACCTAGATTCTGCATATGCAAACGCCGTCAGATCGCCATTTGATTGAGGGCAAGAGCAAAAATTCAGCGATCGAAAAAATTAAATGCGACTAAAACATGTTTCCTCGAGAAATTCAAAAAACTAAAACGACAGGAATTTTGTATATAAATCAAAGAAACACTGTGCCATTTTTCACTATCATTGGTTCAGAATTGAGAAATTTGAACGAGCGAGAGTTGTACGGTCTGTTCAGTACATTAAACGCCATTGTTTTCTATGGGAAATCGAGCTGATTAGACACATCGTAAAATGAAAAATACATCTGAAAAAAACCGTTGGTTTAACTTTTTCATTTCGCTGTTATTTTTTATAATATTTGGTGTGACATATATCATGAAGGGTAGCTAAAACTCTATGGTTTTATTTTTTTGAGTTTCCCTCTTATTTTTATGAAATGACGAGTTGAAGATCGTTTTGCTGTTGACTGTGTTTTTACGTAATTTTGCATATGGCTGTTATCGCTTACGTATTTTTGGAATTCCCATGTGAAATTCTTCCCAAAATATTATAATTGTAAGGGCAGCATATACGGGAAATAGGACCTGTTACTCTTTCATTAATATTTAGCTGTGCAGCAAGGAAATACGGCGAAATGTATATCACTCTGTTATCTGATATTCACAAAAGTACTCCATTCTGCATTCAGTGTTTTATCACAGCCATCATCAAAACTGCAAATCCACAATAAGTATTCTTTCATATGCTTTTCAACTGCAAGCCAGATTCATCAAATTTTACGATGCCTCTCTGGAATACTTTTGATTAAACAGACCATAAATCATGATGTGATTTTTCTATTATCTTTATTCTGTCATCAGGAATCGATAGACTATGTAAATTCATCATAGTTCTCCTTCCTTATACACATCTCTTCGGAATTTGCAAAATTTTATTTTTATGCACTTTAGATATTGCCGTGACATTCAGTTATCATTCCACACAATCTACAACACTTGATATGGCATTGGTAGTCCTAAAATAAGGTGTTGTTTAGAAAAGATGAGTTGCCTAGGGGATCAAATGCAGTGAGTTGGAACTCTGAGACATCAGTGAATTATTTCACTGTACTGGAATAACCTTTCACCTGATGATAAGAGAACACTTTGTGAATATTCAAAATTTGTTGATGCAAGTCTTGACATGCTCCATAAGGTCCTCTCTGTGATCAGATAACCTGTAAATGCTTGACTGATCTTGCACTCGCTAAAAGACTAGCACTCTCTGAAATATAAACCACTGAATTATTTTTTTTTTAAAGTCTACATGGATATGTGGTACTACAAAATTGCATGTCATTCAATTCAAAATAATGGGATTCCAAGGTATAAAAAAAGACAAACGGTTGCTTTTAGGTGACTTGATTGCTGCCATTCAAGCATTCCAATAGCTTAGCTCCACTCTCTTTGTATCTGCAAAATACTTGTGCCACATTCAAATTCATTTTCTCTGAGCGCATCGCGAACCACCCATTTACGTTTTTACAGAACTTACACTGTATACCACAAGAAGGAAAAGTTGTTGGTGTGAGTGACCAGAGATATGAAGTGAACATTATTTTAAATGATTTCACCTACCGTGACAACAGACCAGAATGGAAGGTTATCTGAAGTGTCCCGACTGTCTTCGGTCCCCGTGGGTCAAAACAGGTCAAACTCTCACAGAAAAGAACTTTTACTGAACAGTTTTAATCCCATTAGTTTCACATAATCGATTTCTCATGAACTTTTGAAGAGCAGCACTTAGCAGCAATAAAAGAAATTGGCGACCTAATTTCCTCCTAAAAAATTTGTTTACAGCTTGACAGATTGATTTGTGAAAGCTCCATAGATATATTATTCAAACAGTCTCTCAATGGTCTGGTCTTTGCAAAGGAAATCTCTTGATAACAAATCTGAGGAAAGTTGTGCCTGTTATTTCTTGTTCTATGGGATAGTGCAATCATTTTCTAAACCAAAAGGAAATTGGAAGTTCTCCTTTTTGTTTTTATCAACATTTACATAAATATCAGAGTATGAACACAGGGTGTGGTACCATTTTGTACTTCCTGATAGTAAAAAGTGTTTTTTTAACCCTTTTCCTGCCGAGCGCCCCTGTCCGTTATCCTGCCAAGTCGGTCAAAACCGGCCCCCTTTTCCGTGTCTACAGAAGATAGGCTCTCCTGCACGCTTTCCTGCCAGGCATTTGGCGGGAAAATACCGCATTTTCGGGGTACGATTACCGACCATATACGTGTTAGACTTCAAAAATTTTTGCATGCCCGTATAGAGGGGCAACCGCTGATGAGGTTGTGTCCAGAAAATGACGAGGTCACGGGCGTTGTTTGCCCCGGGGGACGTGCACTTTTATGCCCTTTTCTAGCTTACTTTCGCGGAAGTAAAGCTCGTTCGCCGGCACGCACGGCCACACCGGGAAACGTCACCTCTCTCGTGGGTTAGTAGAAGACCCAGGGGTTAGTGCTATGGGTGCGGGAGCACCCTCAAACCTGTCCTGTTTCCCCTGGGTTGTGTCACTTGGCCACGTACTTTGAACGACTTGGAAGAGTCGCACATTGCAGTCTGCTTTGACGTAGTGTCAACGACATAGTTCCGCCATTGAAGGAAGGCGTGTACGTAGTTTGGCCAGTTCAGTGAACACTTAGCTCGTTAGTGTTACCGTTTCCTAACAGGTTAGTTGTGCAGTTGTTACTAAGGTGCAGTTTTGTACCACCTTAGCTCTGGACAGTGCAACTGCTCTATGCACTAACCCCAACGACAGATGGTTGGTACAACGTCTACGTCGCACGAGCACAGCCTCCGTTGGGCTGTGCCCCTCCCACGTGATACAACGCACGTTCATCCATTACTATAGCGTCCTTACGGATCTGCCAAAAACGAAAGTGGGGGTAAAAACAAAACAAACGAAAATATGCGATCATAGATAGTATTTTATTCGGGAATAATTTACATTATGCCGAACAATAAATCTCGGAGTCTGTCTCGACGTCCGAGTGCATGGTCCGTGTTTCAAAAATTACAATCGGGGTGGCAAGATCCGTGTTTCAAAAATTATAATAGGGGGAATTGTACAAAATAATCCGTCTAAACAAAACAAACGAAAATATGCGATCCATAGATAGTATTTTATTCGGGAATAATTTACATTATGCCGAATAATAAATCTCAGAGTCTGTCTCGACGTCCGAGTGCATGGTCCGTGTTACAAAGATTACAATCGGGGGATTGTACAAAATAATCCGTGTTTCAATTTACAATCAGCGGGATCGTAAAGCACAAACAAACGGCACAACCGTGCTCAAAATGTGATCATGGTCCGTGTTCAGAATACAGTCAAGCCACTGTTAGGCGAAGCTGTCCCCTGTCCGTTATTTACGTCGGGTTCTCTTGCTGATGGGTGTCGTCGGGGCTGTGTGAGTAGAGGTCTGCACGCCAATGCTCCTCTTACCTCGTAGCATCATGCGATGATGAAAAGCCGCAAAACACTCGCCCTCGTGAAGATGAACCCCGCACAGACTACATCCTTTGGACGTCTCAGACAGTCGTCCGCTCGCAGTGGTCTTACCCTCTCTGCTACATACTTTACAGCATTTCTGCCGCCCCTCCAAACGGCTGACAACGTGCATCGGCTGATTTTGTGGATTGATGTACGAGGCAAGAGAAACAGTGGCCTCGACCTCTCTCACACTGGGCTGCGATCGCCCACAATAACCGCCAATGAGTTGTTTCCCGACACGCAGATGAAACATCTTATGGGTCAGCTTACTATCAGGGTGTACATGCTTGAAGCATATATATGCATTTACCAGGGCAACATCAATCAGGTAACATGCCAGATATGTCCACCATCTGTGGTTCTTGCGCCCAGTGTGAAAGTACTTGCGCTTCTGGTTGGCTCGGTCGACGCCTCCCATGTACCGGCGATAATTATACAGCGACAGAGGCACTTGTCGCCGCTCGTCTCCCTCCCCCACTGGCACGCACTCCAAGGGTGGATAGACCGTATTCAAGATCAGCACCTGAGCGTTACTATCCTGATAAGCAGTGATGTTAAGACGAGAGTCCGTTCTGGTCGTGGCTTTCATATCCCCAACAGACAGAGGAAGGCGCTTCCTCTTACCCGGCGGAATTAATTGAGGGGGCATGGTGCGACGATTACGGCGGTTGAAACTCCCGACCATGTAGATCCCGGTCTCCATCAGCTCTCTAGCAGTAACGACCGTGCTAAACAGGCTATCACAGAATAGGCTGTGATTATATCCACAGAATGGCTGGACCAGCTCCATCGTAATTCTTTTCACCACACCTCGCTCCTGCCGTCTCCCATCAGTCCGATCCCGATATTTCACACCTAGGTACGGTGCAAAGTTAGCTATGTATGCAGTGGTGGAGTCGCACAGCTGCCATATCTTGAAACCGTCTCGATCAGGCTTATGCGGTAATCTCTGCTTAAATTTAGAACGGCCCTTAAATCGCACCATGCCCTCGTCGATGGAGATCTCTCTACCCATCTTATAATTATTTACGCACCGGTCAACTATGGGCTCCATCCATGGATTGATTTTATACAGGGGATCCTCCTGACACCGACGTCGGCGGCGTGCCTCATCAGGATCACGACGTGGATCGTTCTCTGGGTCTGCCAGATGAAAGTATCGCATAAGCTGCTGAAAGCGACTGCGGGTAATCACAGTAGAAATACCCTGGTTTCTCAGAAAGGGATCGCTAGACCAATAATCCTCCACTGATGATTTACGGTCGATACCCATACAGACTAAGACCCAATGAACGCCTGCACCTCTCGGTAGTCAGCGTTACGCCAGTATTTATCTATTTTCCTAGCGATATGTCGCTGGTGGAATTTGGCGTATTTATTAGTCTCGTCCTTGGCCAATCTGATCAGTGTAGCTGGAATAAACTTAAAAAGTAATCGAGCTCACGGGCGTGGCTGGGCAAGGTGAAAGTCGGTCCTCTCTCATGGTCAAAATCGGTCTCCTCAAATATATTAGCATCGTAGTCTCCGACATACGCCAGACAGGAGGTGTGTCGTCCTCCGCCAACACAGCAGCAACGTCATCATCGTCGTCAGAGCTTGCCTCACCTACATACTGCCTGTCATAAAAGTCATCGTCCTCTGCCGCATCCTCGTCAACCTCCGAGTCGGACTCAGCGGTGATATCACCGTCGTCTGGGCGTCTGGGCCTGAACTCGCCCGTAGCGGCATCAAGGATCATATCTGGCTCAAAATCAGGTGGGCTATCCTGATAACGAACCCTCCGCACTATCTTTTTCGGCGGGGACATCGCAGCACACGAAACTATGGCAGTAGCGGGCTCGGCAGCCTCTGCTGATGACGAGGACTCAAGCTCTTTCGCACTGGGCACAGGAACCTCTCCTGACGCAGGATGAGGGCTCATAGTAGCAACAGGTGGTGTCTCTCCCGGAGCAGCCGGGGGAGAACCAATGGCATCAGCCGTCTCATTACTCACTGTCTCACTAGCAGCAGCAGACGTAGTCTGTGCAGGTGAAGTATCTCCCACAAGAGCAGATGTAGTCTCTGCAGGTGAAGTAGTCTCTCCCGGAGCAGCCGGGTGAGAACCACTGGCAACCGGTGACCCGTCATCATCCTCATCGGCAGAACGATCGGTCTTACGTTTACGCTTACCACTGGTCTTTTCAGCCGGAGATGGCTTCGCCTTACGGGAGCGTTTCTTGCCCGACTTCTTAGAACGTTTACTAGGGACATCACAACGATCGCTACCACTACCGCCCGGAGACTCTGCATCTTTGAGCTTCAGTCGTCTGCTCGCCTTCAGAAAACTTTTGCGGTCCGTCAAGCTCATGTCTGGAACAGTGTCGACAGACTAGCAGGTCCCTCCCTTTTAAAGCCACAGGGAAACAAAGCCCTGGACATGATTGGACGCAGGGGTGTTAATATATGCATCCACCTGTTATTATAATGGACCTACGGCAATCAGTCCACCAACCGGCGCTGACATTCCTACCCGTCATGTAAATTGCCTGTCCGCACCATTTGATATGCTAATAATACTCATTTGCGATGCAAATCCCTCGAGCACTTAGCATAACATAGTCAATGTCATTAGCATCTCAACTTGACATTCCGTCCAGCTGGTACGTGGCATGCGCACCTGCCACCCAAGGACGTTGGCCCAAGCCCATGTTTAGTACGGGTGGGAAACCCGTATCTTTAACCTCATGTCCCTTCTAAGTACGCCTGCGCAGGGCGTATTGTCATCCAAGTCGGTGACAAGCCAACCCGACAGATTGCCCATTAAGCAGTAATGGACTGGCCGTCTCGTTCTTGTACGGCAACGAACAGTGCTTCAGCGGCTTGTTTAGGTCATAACCGTCGCCTGCCGAGCGGCTTACCCAACTAAGGCGGTCAAAGATGAAGGATGCCAAAATTGTCAACGGCTGTCTCGGCCTCGTCCGTTGGGCAAACATGGCTCCTTCAAATAACGTGGCCAGCACGTCTACGTCATCAGCGGTGATGACGACCCGTCATTGACGCCCGAGTGCGTAAAACTCGGAATATACCGACAGGTACCTCTACCTGAGTCGGTCATACTACGGTATAAACCAAACACAGGTCTGCCAACTCCCGTTAGACTCGGCCGTTAGCCGAACTTCACAGGGACAACATAGGCGTAACAAGTCGGTGAACAACGGTTCACGCACCTAACCGCAGCCGCCAAGTCGGTGAACAATGGTATCAAATTTTGAGGCCATGTTCCTGAATGGCAAGGCTGAGGCGGTGTGTTTCGTTGCACGGCTTGAACGTCTAGAGCCAAGTGCAGCCGACAACGTCCGACATCTGAGTGGGTAGTCTTTTCGAGAAGGTAACAAGTCGGTTAAAAGCGGTGGTTACCCTTCACAAATGTCGCTCAAGTCCGTTCGGATCAGTTCCATGTCAGGGACTAATCAAGCCGAGTCCGTCAAATCCGTCCGCACTTCCCGTCAATCAGGACCAAGTCCGTGATTTTCGTCTCGCACCATTGGCAAAAAATTGCACCGCCAGCTGAGGCGGTCTTAGGCGGTTGCCTTAGAGAAAGCCGAGTCCGTCAAATCCGTCCGCACTTCCCGTCAATCAGGACCAAGTCCGTGATTTTCGTCTCGCACCATTGGCAAAAAATTGCACCGCCAGCTGAGGCGGTCTTAGGCGGTTGCCTTACAGATTAGCGTTGCCGAGACGGTCAATTTCGGCCGCAATCTATGTAGTGCCTCAGAGCCAAGTTACCCCAAACTCCGCTAGAATACGTCAACGTGCTAACCTGCCAAGTACGCTACTCGTCCCCAAAAAAAAAACCAGTCCCCCACCGGGTGGGGGACTGGCTGGGTAGCTTCCGCACCTTTCCCTGTCGTTGGACTCTCTGTGAACCCATTTCGAGAGCAAACGCCGTTCCTCGCCCAAAACCTGTCCTCGAACGACCCCTAGCGCGAGCAAGGGTTTGCTACACGTAGTTCCGTCGACTAGGCAGGAAAGGGGGTACCAAAAAGTAGCCCGATTTCCACCGCCTTGGCAGGATAACGGCCGTGGCTGCTCAGATTCTAGCTACACCGAATTTCAAGCGGATTTTCACCGACTTGGCAGGAAAAGGGTTAATATCTAGCATTCTGTCGGAAGTTCAAATAGAGATTGAGTTTTTTTCTCTCAATTTAAAAGGAAATCATGGTCTGAAAATCTTATGTCAGCAAACTGACTGTTGAAGTGTAGACTTGTTGTAGGTCACAATTCACATGTATGTATGAAGAAACACAATGGAAGAACAATGGCGATTGTTATTCATTTCTGTGTAAGACAAAAGAAATCATTGTGAATTTCAAACATGCCCTTGAATGAAAACAGGGTACACACACAGATCTCTGTCACTTGCATATCAAACAAGCACCTAGCAGACCTAGCATAGCTGTTTGTAATGAGTGTGTTGACCTTTATAAGAGCAGATGTACCTGACAGTTGTTTTAGGAAATGCTGAGATTCAGTGAAAATTTGGGGGGGCATAATTTTGATGTGGAATTTGACAGTGCCAGGTGCATGCAGTACGTGTGCACTGCAAGTGTACAGGTTGTTCAGAAAGAGAATTTCAAGTGTGTAAATCATAGTTTCAACAGTACCTGTTTTCCAGTTCTGTGAGAGTAGATTTGCATATGATCAGTAAGGTTTGAAGTTTCTATATGGTCTGTGTTTTTGTCTTTGCAAAAGCTAGTGAAGCTGTTTGTGAAGATTTTTTCAAAGCTTCTCATAATTATGTGTATTCATCCATGTCTGGTATTTAAGACAAAATTATAAATATCAGATGACAGTTCCAGGTTAATTAAAATCGCTGTAAATTACTTTTTAATGAGCCTAGACTGGATTGTGTCTTGTTTCAGACAAAAGAGTGGAGTACAATAGCACCCATGTTGACCCGTCGATCCATGCTAGGTGCCGCCGTCTTGAAAGGAAAGATTTATGTGGTCGGTGGATGTGAACAAGATTTGAGGTAAGACATGACATTTCCTGTCTGCATTTACTTTTTAAAATGGTAAACTGGTGGGTAATACATGTACCAGCATTTGTCCATCATTTCGTCTGTATGTCATTGTACTAAAAATGTCCATGTAAATATTCTAATATAGTCACAAATGCTAGAAATATTTTAGTTTCATGTCTGTTTCCCAGATCCCTAGCCCAAAGTTCTGCAAAAAAAAAAATATTTTCAATATGTATTGTGCAGGTTTCAGTAAACTGCGAAACAGTATATTGAAAAATAATAAATTTCAGTCACGTTCACAGGATATTCTTCACAAAGAGATTTTGAGGGGTAGTCACAACTCTGTGATTTGAGCAATCGATTCAGATGTTCATAACCATACAAATGAATAGTTTTGCAGCAAAATAATATGCAAATTATGTATAGTTTTGTGAATGTGCCATCATTGCTTTCTATTTGAGAGCTGCGGAGAATGTTACTTTGAAGTGATGAAAGGAAAGTCAACATCCAATGTTGTTATTTGAAGTTGTAGTTGTTATGGTAGGAAATTAGTGAGATAATAATCAGAATGGATAACAATGGATTCTTTAGACACTTTGGTTTATCCCTTTGAGTGCTGTAATTTTTCTCACCGAAATTTCTGTGCAACATTTTACCAATTTTTATGAATTTTTCTGTAATTTTTGATAATTTTGGATCTAATAGACATCACATTTCATTGGCTACAGTTTTTCACAAACATTTTGGCAAAATATGAAAAATTTGACTTGGGCAAATTTTATAAAGGTGACCAAAATTGACTTTAGCGCTCAAAGGGTTAATTTCTGTCTTTTTCTTTTCCTTCAAGTTTGGCCAGTGTGGAGGTCTATGATCCTGCCACAGACTCATGGAGTCTTGTGTCACCCACTCGGCAACCGAGAAGTGGTGTTGGCGTGGTCGTCTTGGGTCAGAAACTCTATGCAATCGGCGGGTATGATGGCAGTGACTACCTGAGAACAGTGGAAGTGTACGACAGTGTTCGGGACCAGTGGAGTGACTCGACAAGCATGGCGACATGTCGTAGAAGATTCGGTTGCTGCTGTTGATGAGATCTGTTTGACATTCCATTGACCAGAAGAAGAAATACTTCCATTCCAAAAAAATCCTCCAACTGAAGATATGCTTTTTTTAAAACCAAAATTAGAATTGTAGTATTTATAGAATCTATATTCAGTAAACCAGCTTGAACTGAACATGTGGGTTGAGAAAGTGGCACTCTGAAGAAACTGTCTTTTTTCACAGTGTGTTTCAAATTTCATCATGTTTGCTTCACCTTTGCTTGAGACTAGGAATGGGTTTTAATTCAAAAACAGATTCAATTTATCCATTGTTTGGTTCAGGTTGGATTTTTGTCTTCATATTTTCAACATTCCTCTTTTTTGACAATCTTGTGTAATTCAGAGATGCCTTCAGCATGCCTTCAACTGCAGTCATGTCACTCACCTTCAATATCATGAAGAAAATGAACTCAAGCCTTAACCAAAAAAAATGAAAAATTTTAAAAAGATATTTTTACATACAAAGCAAAATTAATGAATGTATCACCATCAAATTTTATAATCAAACTGATAAAAATCTGCAATCTTACTAAGAAGGCAATAGTTTCATATTTGCCGTCGTGCACACTGACTTTTATCGATATTTATTACTTTGCAATATATTTGGACAGTACTGAAAGAGATCTTTTTGTGTATACTTGAAGTATTCAATGCAAAGTTTCAGAATTTCAACTTTTTATACATTGTTTTATCTTTTTCAGATTTATAAGTGTCTGTGTCTCATCAATGCATGGTGTGCATGTTTCCGTAGATACCAATTCTTTTCAAGGGTCAACATTTTTCATTTAGAGTCTTGTAAGCAGACACTTTGAAAAAACCTGTCTAGTTAAACTGAAATATTTTCTTTATTTTTCTTAAGTGTCACCCATAGGATGAACTTCAGCCAGTATTTCCAATCCAGTCTTAAATATCCAAAGTCCAGTCTCAGTTGAATCACATTTGATTTCAACAACAAACATGTGAAATATTTGATATTTTCATACTTGGCAAAAGAAATGTTGTTGTGTTGATATCTCTGTTGCATATTCAGCAAGACATAACGTTATTTGGCATGATTGACATCATACATGTTAATTTAATTGAATTTAATTTACATAAATTTCTGCATGGTCACCTTGTGATATGACAATATCCAGTCAAGAAAAGTGTTATTGGACTGCAAGTATATAGATGTTCACAATGCTTCAGTTAGGTCACATAGTCGACATATATGCAAATATTAGAAATAATTATCGGGATGGATAGACAGCTGTATTTGATTAGTAGCTGGAAATGTTCTCTGTTTGAGTTTTCAAGTCAAGACAATCACTGAGTTTCAATTTCACTGTGAATATCAAACACATTTACCCCCTCCCCCCTTTTGGTATAGCCTTCACATATACCATAGGTGCAGCTTGATCCAAGTGCAAGGATTAAGGGTGGAAGGCTAAAATGAGAGGAGCACTTTAAGATTTAATCCACATACCATCTGTCACTATTATAGTATTTAGCATAAAGGAAACCAGAATCCAACAATGTCAATTTGATAGCAAATCCAGTGATCTAAAATTCAGAAAAACTACTTTCTTGTCCAGATCAGTGGACATGCAATTCTACTTCTCTGCAGACCAGTGACTACTATTGAAGCTGTACAGAGACAAATGGTTAGAGTGCCACCAGATAAGCTTGCACGATCCTGGCATTGACCATGACACAGGTCCTTGAGAACAATAAATACCAAATAGACATAAGCCCTGGTGAAATGTCCTGACATGATCAGTCAGATGACTATGTATCAAGCAGCTGGTCTGGTATAGCATCTAGAATATGTCATTTACAAGGACTTTAATGCATTTTGCAGTCACTTAGATCACTCGACCTTCATGTTGATCTGAGAATCTAGATAAACTGTATATTGTATGCTTAGTACATTTTGTGACTAATGTTATAAGTTTTCATATGGTAACAACAAAATCATTTTCCTGTCATCATTGATGATTTAAATGTCAACAGATGATTTGTGCAATGATACTGTAATGGGTTCCAATGGCTTCGTAAATTACAATAAGTGGTTATGCACCTGAGGGCGATACAATTTTAATATTTAACATGACAGCATTTGCTTTAACATTCCATCAAATGTGTGCAAAAATAATCAGTTTACAAGCTTTCAGCAAGGTCATCAGATATGCTCACTGGTATCAGCGCAATTGACCTTGGACAGGGTGAGGGTTAGGACTAGGGTTACAGTAGTGTAGTCTGGAGAAAGTACATCACCAGGGGGTGACTGTCCTAGAACCTATAAGGTTCAGGAGACACACAGCCCTATGTCCAGGGGGTGACTGTCCTAGAACCTACAAGGTATCGGACACAGTCCTATATATAGGAAGTTACTGTCCCGGAACTGCCTAGGTTCAGTAAACACCCCATCCTAATAAGTATCTCTGTGAGTTTAGCTGAAATCATTCCAATTTTAATGACAACACAGGGGATATCTGTAACATACCAAGAGTGGTTACCATATTAACATACAATAGACTTAACTGCCCCAACCCAGCTGTTCCATTCCATAATAGTACGCACACTGATAACGGAAAATTCCTGTGACTTAATTAATTTTACTTGTAAAACTGAACTTTCCCATATTATTCTTCATGAAATGTAAATCAATATGATACCACCCTAGAAATATATTTGATTTGACATATCAGAAGGGTCTCAAGGTATTGAGGTTGCTTTAACAACTTTTTCTGAAAACAGTGTTTCTGTATTTTATTTATCTGTGAGTGTAGATAGTTTATACTTTATGTTGAGATGTACTGTGCATTAAGGTGTTTTTGTTTAAAGTGACGAATGAAAATATTTATACATAGAAGCATGCTTTAGAAACTCAATCCACAGGTAATGGTATAAGCAGTAATTTTTGAAAATTTATAAGTCACAAGCTTGCCTGCGCTCAGATATCTCAGATAGATATTTGCATTTTCACAAATGGAATGTGTATAGGGTTTCTGAGGCAACACTGATGCATATGTTTAATCATGTCAAATTGATGTTTGAAATTTTACGTGACAGCTGGATTACATTTGACCTCAGCCTAAGGTCACACACTGTATTCAGATTGTCGTAATTTATGCAGGTCATCACTATGTTAATCCCATCGAGAAAATACAAAACATGTTATTTGTGTTAATTTATTTTGATTTGTATATTCAAAAACATGTGACCTTAACCAATAGTTCTGACATGCAATAACCAGTGAGTTGATGTGCTTATTTGCATACAGGTTTTATACTCGATCACAACAAGATGGCTGGTCTATGTGCGTTTTTTAATGACCTAAAAAGGGAAACACCTTCTCAAAATCTGTCATGAAAACAAATGTCAAGTAGGGTGACAAATAACCCTGCCATAACAAACTCAAATGTGTTTTGCTTCCCATGGCAGTTGTAAGCTACCTACAGTGTAGCATATATTTCTGGCAGATACAAGAAATTATGTCAACGTTGCACCTCACGGTATCCTAGCTGTCAGAACACAGGGTTGAGGGTACACCTTGTCAATCAATTCTGTCTATTTGTTTGTGAGATATAGAATTATGTCAAAAATTTCATGAGAAATGCAATATTTGCGCACAGTGAGGTTGAAAGACAGCAACTTTGTTAAATTAATTCTACCAAGAAATCCTGCAAAAATTTGGCATTCACATTTTCTAAAATTCTGTGAAGTCTTCAAGAAATGTACAATAGTTTAATAACCAGTGATGGCAACACCTTACATCACTGTGTTGATATCTGAAATGCAAAGCTAGTTGTGCCTATGGTTCGTTTTTAAACAAATGCACATTGTTTCTAATTTCTCTCATGCAGCTTCTTATCTAAATTATTGATTTTATAGCATGAACTTTCATTTCAAAAACAGTAATTTAAAGTGTACATATGTATTCCATTTTGTTTCTTGATAAAGAACTCTTCTTTACCATAAGTTCTTGGTCCTTCAATAAAAAGCAATCAGTTGAGTCCATGCAATTCTTAAATGTTCATGAAGGAGAGAATTAGGTAGCTTTTATAGCACATTCGATGAATTTTATCATCACATTTCACAAATAGTTGTGGTATCCAAGGTTTTTAATTTTACATATCAATAGGTAACCATGAGGAAATAACTTGAAAATAAAACGTTGTTTACGTACTGTACTGTGTGTTGTGATGTGTATGAATGTGGGAATGCAGTGGTTTTTGATAAGGTAGGTAGCTAGGTAAAATTTAAAAGGAGTTTCCTGGTGTGTTACGAGGGGTTTCATATGGCAATGTCAATGCAATGCCATCAGCGGGCAACAGAAATGGTGCCAGCATTCCCAAACCACTCTCCTAGCTCCCCAAATCTCAGTAAAAAACACTGCAGTAGTAGGTTCCATTTGTCTGGCCATGCATGGAGCCCTTTAACTCTGTTTGCTGACGGCAGGAGAACTGGGATATCAAATGACAAATAGACTTTCACTTTCTGCACACTGTGCATGTTGGGTACGAGGTCTGACAGGTCAAATAAGTAGCAGTAAACAGTTGTATATTGTGTCTATAAGCAAATTAGTATAACAGCAAAAAGGGTATTTCAAATGGTAAAAATTTGAATGATGAAATCATTTCTACTGAAGAAAATTCAAAGCCTCCATAATACACCCTTACACACTGGCTGGTTGTCTTTTAGGTCACTGGGCTTTGTAATTGTGACTAGGTTCAGCATTATCAACTGTGAGGGCGCTATATCAGAGCATTCTGTTCTGCTATAATAACCATAGCAATGCAAAATTGCCCAAATACCTTGATTTTATACCATTGGATGTATATATTCTAATAACTTCACTTACCTTAGATGCAAATATAATGTGAATTTGTATCAACCTTATTATTGATGTTACTATCCCATGCCATATCCCCATTTTACTAAAAACTTCTTTTAAGTACGCCTGCTATTATTGATATTCACTCACAATGATATTGTCCAAACTAACTTTGAAAGTTTCAGAAAGTTTCTGTCAACTAAAACAAACCATCATTTTCTAATTCACACAGAGGAAATTAGATAAATAAGATGGGCAAATTATTTTTCTAGAAGAAATGCAATATTGCTCTTCTTGAATTTCTGTACACAAAGATGTCCTAGAGATTTTGAAACAATGTCTGATTGTACAGAGTCAATCGAAGGTACCTGTACCTTGAAGCTCTTTCATAATCAAGAATAAAATTCAAGGATCACTGTGCAAATTTTGGTTTACAAGAAACAAATTACAAAAACTTATTGACATTTTAAATTCAAAATTGCCACTATTCTACATCTCAGTGGGGAAAAGTAAATTTTCAATCATCATCATAACAAAATAGTGAACCCATTATGTGCTTGAAAATGAGTCCACACGAGCTGCTGATCAGAAAGGTATTGCAAAAATTGAAAGTCAGAAAGTTTGTCCACAGGGCATTTTATGTTCTACAGAAAAACTGCTTAAAATATTATGTGATGTCAAGTGGAGTTGAGGGGGGCTTTCATAGTTTGATGTCTACCAAGTTACACACTGCACACTTGAAGTCATTATCTGCATGTGAGGATGAATTCCGTTCCACCACGTTGAACATCAATAAAGGGAAGCTGTTAAATTTCAAAACTGGCTGCTCTTCTAAGCCTAGTAGGAACCAAACTTTCAACAGTCAAACGGCACATTCTCAACCTGAAGAAAGGCAGAAATCATATGGCATGGGTAATCTTTAGATTTTTAATGGAAATTCAAGTGATAAACAAAGAATTTTACAACTTTTCCGTTGTATGAGATGATTCATTTATTTTGTGAATAGCATTCCATTGTAAGTTTACATCAGTTTACAGCATTGTTTGAATTCACAAAATTCACACCCATCATTACAAATTGTGAAAACATCAGCACCCGTTGTAGTTTTCTCTGTGAGCTGATCAGTTGATATGAACACATCAAATTTACACATAATTGATATAAAAATATATTTTTAAAGTGACAATACACTCTTTGCAGCTTTTTAAACTTTTCAAGCTATACATACTCCAATGCAATTTATACTACATGTATTTACATGGTACAAATCTATCATTTGCAGATCAACCTGGCAGAAAAAGAGGAAAACTAAAATAAACTTACGTTTTCACAAGTTGTTTGATTTTAAAAGCCATTATCTGTTTGCAAGGTTCACTCAAGTAAGTATTGCACTGCCAGTGATCACTCCATTGCGCGCACTGCATTCAACTATAACATGGCAAATCAATGTGGCTTGAATCAGAATCAAGAGAATATAAGTCTGATTTTAAAGCTTCTGCTGTCTGCTCTTGCCATTGAAATCATGAACTTATGCCTTCTAGCCTAGATTCCTAGTATATCAGTTCAGCCATATCACTGTAAACCATAGGATTAAACTACATCAGTCGTGACAGGGATTAAGTCTTGACTGAGAGGTTCACCTGTGTGCTAGCACTTGACCTAGTTTCTGCAACCTCTGACCTCAAGGTCAGAGGTCACGGAGCCCCAGAGCATGTGAAAAATCCAAATTCTGAAAATTCGTCCATATCTTTCCGATGAGAATATTCATCATGCATCACTAGATATGTCCTATGGTTTTACATTGGCTATCATAGCCTCTTCAGCAAGAACAAGACAGCTGTCAAACACTTTTTGATATGAGTTGACAAATGAAGTTCAGCAAAACTACATGAATTTATTGTACATGGAATAAAAACACAGCAAATTTAGAATTGTTCAATTTCATAACTTACACAATTGTTCAATAAAATCATCAATATTTGCCACACGCACAGAGTAAACCAAAAAAAATTGGCCAAGACTGAAAGCCTTGTGGTAAAAAGATTGATTTACAATTACACAACACACATGTAACAGTATATTGTAAATATCTTAATATGCCCCAATGCACAGCATTGTGGTATTACATTGTTTCTCCAGCCTCATGACATCAAGTCCAATCTCACAAATGTACACCATCAATTTAACCATAATTTTGATATTTTTTATGACAGTAAGATACAAATACAGCAAAGTTGACCCACACAAGATCTTGTCCACTGTAATGGAATAGCACTATATCATCCATCTCAAGCCATATAATGTCTTGTGTTTGTATAAACTGTATTGCCGCTGTATGGTATACTGCCTTCTTCAACCTCATACTGTGTGATAGAGTACGCCATGAAGCTGAGAATAACTTGGAACGATTTAAAATACCAAGGAATATCTAGCTTGCTGTTTACATCATGTGGACAGGTGATGGTGTGATAATGACAAGTCTACTGTCAGGTCCATGCTGTGTTGTCACAGCACACTGGCCGTGCTGACCTGAACAAGCCACAACACTCTCACAACCTTGTGTTGGCCAAAACCTACTGTTATGGATGGTGAGCACGGGACTGTTTCCAGTGAACAAGTTGAGTGTCCAGTACACAGTATTGCATTGAAATTGGCAAATTAGCTATTGAACAGCTGTCAACTGGGTAAGAAGAATTCCGCTCTGGACATGCGATCTCTTTGATGCTCATTATTGTTTCTGGTGTGACTAAGCAAGCCCAGTTTGCTTGTGTGATTAGAACACCTGTATTCGGTGGTTGTCCTTGTCTGACACCACAATGTTGCCATTGGACATCAAGGTAACTCCTTCAATGCCCTTGACCTGGCCATTTCCGGTACCAAATGTGCCGAAACAGGTCATGTATGTGCCTGATGGACGGAATACCTGTACTCTGTTATTCCCGCTATCTCCGACGATGACATATCCACGAGGATCGATGGCAATGCCCCGAGGGTACTTGAATTGGCCGTAGTTGCTGCCCTCCCGGCCAAATTTGTACTGAAACTGACCGTCACAGCCGAAGACTTGTATACAGTGATTCTCACTGTCGCTGATGAAGACTTTGTTGTTGTGTATGGCTAGGTAGTGTGGATGGTCAAACTGCCCAGCTGAGTGGCCGTGCCTGCCAAACATGCGCAAGAACGAGCCATCGCGCCCGAACACTTGGATGCGGTGGTTGTCTTTATCGCACACATAGATTTTATCTGAGCTGTCACAGGCAATGCCCCAGGGGTAGTTCAACTCGCCATCTCCCGTTCCTTCCTGGCCAAACTTGGAAACAAACCTACCACTAGGTTCAATGACCTGGATGCGGTGGTTGTACCGATCGGCAATGACAATCTGACTTCGGCTGTTCACGGCGACACCAGTCAAGCAGTCGAACTCTCCATCACCTGTGCCACGGGATCCAAAGGAAGACAGACTCTGTCCGTACTCATCAAAGATCTGCACTCTGTGATTGCTACTGTCACAGACCACAATCTGGTTATCAGGCAGAACAGCAACCCCTCTAGGCCAGGAGAAATTGCCATCACTGCCACCTTTCTGGCCAAATCTCAGGATGGACCTCCCTTTCAGGAGATAATTGACAAGTGGGGCAGGCTCGTTGGAGCGCCCTCTCCTGTTTGGAGTTGCATTATTGCCATCCTCTATGATTACAAATTCATCATTTGCATCATCTAGTCTAATTTCAAACCTACGTGCTCTAGGCCTGGGACCAATTGTCAGATTACCAGCAGGATTTCTGAAGTTAGAAGATTCTGGTGGGGCATTTGAACTTTGCCTGGGAGTGGATGACAGCGTAGGGTTCTGTGGCTGTGTATTGGGAGTGGGAGAGTCACGTACCATGGTTCTGGTGGATGGACGGTGGTTAGTTGCGCGCTCACTTATAGTGAGATTTCCCGCAGGGTTTCTGAAATCTGACTGGCTGTCACTGGCTTCTGAAATCCCTTCCATGTCGGTGGCAAAACTCATCAGGGGTCTGTCCCACTGACGACGTCGACCTCTACCTCTACCGCGGCTAGCAGCAGCATCTGCACTCCTTGATACTTCAGGGCCTATAGTACTGCTTGCATGGGGTATTATGGGACCACTGCCTAGATCTTCAATGTCTCTGAATAAGAGGCTGGGGTTCATTGGCTCAGGCACTGGCCAATGACCAAAGGGAGGGGTGCTTGATGATGATCTCAGTGGGCTCGCTCTAGCCTCTGATCGCAATGGGGGAGGCTCACCAAATATTGCACTGGGGATGGCATGATTGATTTGGAGGCTTATGAAGTCGTTTGTTGCAGGTTGTTGGGATGGCGGCGGAGTGCTCCTAGAGCGTCTCCCTCTAAGTGACCCTGACCCTGACCTTGAACTTGAATTTGAAACAGAACGACTGGGCTGGTTAGTGACACTCACATCACCATAGGTCATCATACTGGAGTGAAGTTCATGTCTGTTTGCCTCTGTGAATTTCACTTTCTTGTCCTGGGCCACCGTTGGGTTTACCTCCAAGTTTCTAAGCTGCTCAACATACTCTACGCACTGGGAGTACAGGGTTCCCAGCTCGTGCAGTCCAATATCAGATGGTGCATTGCTCAGATGTCTCTCGGTGGCATCACACTGGCTGGTCATTCCAGCCAACTGCACTTCCAGGTTCTCCTTCTGGATGTTAAGATTTCTTGCTTCGGACAACATGAATGTCTCCACCTCACTCAGAAGCATATGTTCCCTGTTTCTCAACTCTGACACCAGCTTCTCAATGCAACTCGAGATCTCACCTTTCACGGTCTCACAGTGCTGACTGAGCCTATCATTCCTCTGCTCCACCATAGTAAGCGCATCCGACAGCTTCGGGGCACCTCTGCGCAGATGATTCACCAGACGTCCGATGTCAAGCTTCACTTCATCTGTGTGTCTGTTTTTACAGTTCTGACAGAAATTCCTATTGCAGTGGGAGCACCTGAAGCCTTCCCTTACATCGCCCTCACACAATGCACACTGCCTTTCATTCGTTGTCCCTTGCTGATTGCTTCGTCCCCCGATAGTACTGTTGAGAGTCTCGGCGGGGATGTCCAGAAACCTTGATATTGTCACATTGTTAGGGAATCCATTGGTTCCATTCACTGGCAATTTATGTTCACGCCTGCATTCTGGACACTTGATCTTCCTGGTGCGGATATCTATCAAGTTCTCCAGGCAGGGACGCTGACAGAATGTATGCTGACAAGGAAGTATCTTGGGTCTTGTATACCTGTCAAGGCATATTGCACAATTCAGCAGTTCCTCGATTCTTTCAGCCATCTTGCCTTATGGATAATCCTTCACTATCATTTTCTGTAATTAATAAATAATGCCAAATTTACATCACAGAATGTTTATATAGTCGGAAAATCAAGTAATTTTAATATTTGGTTCAAGATGGGCCTTTCCTTCATAGTAAATATTTTTGGCTTTAGGACCAGATGATTTTATCATTGTATTGTTAACATTTCCTATTATTTTGATGCCATATTAAAAATAAAATCAATGAGACACCCAAAAGTAATGTCATTGGGAAGGTATTTCACCTATATACTCAAACAATTTTTCACACTTTATCACTTTTATATGCACTCAATCAATTCTATTGTAAAGAAAAGTCACAAGAAAACAGGGACATCAGCTCTACACTCATCGTGAGGCCAGTAAACTCTAACATGTTATTTACCAGAAATAGGCTGCCCCCCCCCCCCCCCCCCCCGATACATATCTCACAGGTGCATGAGACTACTATGAACAATAGTGTTCAATTAAAGATACTCATCTGGTAATCAGAATACTCACTTCAAAAGACAAAGACAATTCTATTTCACCAGAAATAATACAAGTGAAAAATTAAAAAAAAATTGCAGTGAAGCTGTCAGAATAACTACCGGTACTTACTGTTTGGTTGGAAGACCTCTCGCTGTTCACAAAGACACTGCTCTTCCTGAGCAGCATCGTATGACAAGGTCCTCTATAAAGACAAATATGTAAATAAGAAGTTATCAAAAAGGGCATTCTAATCATACCTGAACCATATGAGCAGTAATGGTCATGTCTCAGGTAGCATATATTAAATAGTCACCGCAAAAATTATGAAAGTGTCACTCGGCTTTCAAACTGGCTATAGGGTGGTTACCTTGTTTTTTCTTTGTCAGTCACCCTGTGCCATCATGAACCCAACACAGAGTTCATGCTGGCATGCACAATAAGTAATCCCCCCCCCCCCGAAAAACTGACCCGTCCGTAAGCTAAGGTCAATGCCAAGTCCATAGGCACGCGAAGTGTTCAGTGAAGAGTAACGTAAAAAAGGAGCATATACCACATTTGCAATGCAAAGCGCCTGTGGCCAAATCTAGCAATAAAATAAAATATAACATTGGTAAAACAAAGACTCTTGGTCCCGCCAAATGAAACGTTTTGTTGTATACAGACAGTGCACAGAAATGTTTACAACATGCTTCCATGGGAACGCTACAGCAACAGTGTTATTGTCCTGCGGAAAAGGTTAGGAAGACAACGATGGTAAATGCAAACACTTCATGTATCTTACCTTGGTATTTGACCTGACAGGGGTTTACTTTCGGCACTCCCGATGTCTTGGTGATGAGTCGTCGGTGCCCGATCCAGTGCACGGCAGAGAGGAATCTTCAAAAACTCAACACACATTCACATGGTATCTTCACGCACTACTTACGATATAACCATCCGCAGGGTAAAAAAAAGTGTTCGCCTAATATTGCATTCTCAATACATTTAAGAAACAGAATTTGAAGCCCTATAGAATAAAAATACAAAGGAATAAAAAAAATGAAAATTTCAAAGCAGAAATGCTTGAAAGACTATCAAATAATCTTCACGCGTATTAATCTTAAACGGTCGGTCTATAATTTTTTTTTACCGAGAAAGGGTATGTAACAATCGTCACTAGTGACGTAAAATTAATATAGCTAATTAAGACTAATATTACCATTTCTGTGAGATAAACAATTTATATATATGTAGGTCAATCAATATTAAGGAAGTCTGAAATAGTAACCATGGACGTTTTTTCTACAACTTGGCTCCAGCACTTTCACAAAGCAACGTTTTACGATACATAGTGAGACAGGTCATTGGTCATTGGTTGCATGAGATCGAGTTCGCTGTACGTAGCTAGCTAGTCACTGACTCACACACAGCCGTTGTTTACAGGAGAGTCTACACCAAAAGTTGTGGATTTGACGTTTCCAAAACGGCAGGTAATGACTTATTTACTCATTAGCACTGAAGACGCGTTTTACTTTTCTGTCGTCAGCCTTGATCTCGATTGCAGAATGCTTGTGCATCAGCATTGCTCACGCTTTAGCTGTTTGGATGTTGAATATTGTGTTGACCGGCGCGTCGTCAGCTGTGACGTGTATTCGTGTGTGTGTGTTTGGCATGGCAGTGGATCCCAGTATTTCTAACCGTCCGCAGGACAAAGCAGCTATGTCATTTACAGCCTAAAGAAGCATGCCTGTAAAACGCCCTGCTCTAATGTAGTACTATGCAAGCTGGCGAGTGTTGATCGATTCAGAGCTCGTCACCTTCAAGCCTCCAAGGATATTTTCAACGTTGTTCACAGTAAAATGAAGCCATTCAGTGATTCACACACCCATCCAATCATCCAATGATCCATGGTTTCTTGCGCAATACATGCTGCCTGATTTGAATGACCAGGGTTTCATGTGGGGATTTCCAAAGCTTCCATGAATCGTATAGAGCGAAAGGCTGGCAGTGCGAACCATTTTTAAATAAAAACTATCGTCATTACTGAATTGATTCCGAGGAAATAGGGGACACGAAACATGATGGTTGCTTGCCACAATGTGTGATGTAGCACTTGTGTCGTTCGGCTTCCGTGCATTCCTGTAGAACTCATCATCACTGGACTGTCTGAAAGTCGGGATAGAATGCGTTTGACCCTATGGTAACCCTGTATTTAGAAAGTTGTTTGCTGTTGCATGCATTAATGTCAGTTTAACAAATTTTTAATCAAATGAATATTTATCACCATGAAAGTAAAAGTTGAACAATTTCCCATCATATTTCATTGATTTTCAACCAAATTAGTCCGGAAAAAGGTCTTTGCATTAATATGCTATCAGAGGGGTAGGAATAATTTTTGGTTCTATTTATTTTTCTGTCACATGTGTCATTGTATTAACACATGTCTTCTAACTCTAATCACTATTTTGTCTACCTACACATCGGTATAAGCTTAGGAAAATATCACTGTATGTAATGTAGAACATTTTGACCTAGTGTGACCTCATTAGTAAGAGATACAGGGTGCATGTAATAGGCTTTCTATCATGACCTCTGTAGTGCTTATCTAATGTTGTATGGACTGAGTAGAAGAGAGAGCAGACTTGGATGAAAGGGTTAAGTCTTTCGTGACGAAATGTTGATACCTGCTCATTGTTTCCCATCATTCAGTGGGACACATGTACATGTAGAACATGGCAAAATGTTACCAGGGTTTCACAAATCAAAATATTCCAAGCTCTATCTGTAGTACCACACCCATATCGTAGACCCAGGGGGACACGTTCAGTGCAAGATTTGTTTGAAGAAGGTAGTTTGAAAAAAGATAAGCCTGTGAGCGCAATCCAACATGAAATTATATTTTACTTTTATATTTATATATTCACACTGCATTAGCAAAGGGCTTAGTATGTTTCATGGAAGGTAAAATACAGTATGTGTATAAAGTTGGAGATAACAACAATAAATCAAACTGTGAAATCATTGAATATCATGAATTATCATGACATTTGCTAGCTTGACATGAAATTATTCAACTGTCATCAATTTTCTTAACCCTTTGAGCGCCAAAGTCAATTTTTGTTGCCTATATCAACATATACACTGTCAATTTTTTTCAATTTTTGCTAAAAGTTTGATAAAAATCTGAAGCCAATAAAATGTGATGTTCATTTGGTCCAAAATTGTCAAAAAATTACAGAAAAATTCACAAAATTGGTAAAATGTTGCACACTATAATTTTGGTGGGAAAGATTGCAGCGCTCAAAGGGTTAACAATTAAAACGTAATTATTTAAGCAATAATGTAATGGGAGGGGTACTTTATAGCTATTATTTTATAATTTTGGCAATGCCAGTGAATTTGTAGATGTAGAAAACATCTGGGTAACAATGCTGGATAATCAGATTCATTATCAGTAATAATTGAGGATATGACTTTACAAAATTCACTGGTGTTGACAAAGCTATATGGTAATATTCAGTAATTAGCAGCAGATTAATGGATTCCACAGTTCATGTATGTTTCTGTTCCATAGGAAAATAAACCAGGTGCCATATAGGAATGACAAATTACTTCACCTCAGTACAATTATGCTGTTTTCACAGATTCTAACCGTGATGATCACCATGCCCACAAGATGGGTACATTTGTGGAGATCAACTTTGATGACCTGGAGTTCCATGAGAGATGCGGCACCGGCACATTCGGAAGTGTTTACAGAGCCACATGGAAATCCAAAAAGAAGGAAGTTGCGGTGAAGAAGGTCCTGCACCTTGAAAAGGAGGTAATGCTGCTTGCTAAATCATCATCAGAACTGACACAGAGCTACACCTTGTTGCACTCACACTCATCATGGTGAAATATGTAGGGTCTTGACCTTTGACCTTTTATTTGCCATGCTTTTCATTCAACACTGGCACAGACATTTTGTGATTTTTCATTCAAAATGATATTCTGCAATGTCATGTTTTGTAGATAACTTCACATTTATTTCAACTTGCAACACAGGTGATGTCAAAAAGTCATAGATTGTTCCGAGAATTAAATATTTTAAAATCGGTCACAAATAGACAAGTATAAATGAGGAAAAAGTACTGAATCATTTTGATTTCCGCCCATTTGACGACAACATCATATGTGATCGAAAACATGAGTTTTTGACGGTTCCCCTACTGATAAGTGTCTTGCACTGACCTTGTTGTAGGCCACAGGTTTTCATTATCGTTGTACTCACACAGAGCATGTTGCAGCGCTCTGTTTGTCGACATAACCTACAATAAAACACAGCTCTCGATATTTATTTCAGTCATCAGGGCTGTAGCTTACCTAGATCATTAGAAGGTGACAAACTTGACATAATGTATGTATGTAAAGTAATGATGCCATGTGGCTAGTGGTAGAGTAAACCAAGGCCTAATACAAATTCAAAAATTTCAAGAGGAATAACTGCTCACCTTCCACAGTCATGGTCATAGTTCTTATGTTACCAGTGCACACATGCACTGCATATTTGCTACCCAACAGTTGGCCAATACAACAAGCTTCCACACATACATCAAAAAATAAATTGAACGGAAAAGCTTATTCACCAGATACAATTTTCTACATCAAAAATATAGCAAACATAATAATGAAAATTATTGCTTAATCATAGATGTGATTTTTCTGATTTCATTCTCCATTCATCAGGCTGATGTGCTAAGTGTGCTCAGTCACAGACATATCATCCAGTTTTACGGTGCCGTAACTCTGGAACCCAACTATTGCCTTGTCACAGGTGAGTTTAGGTGGATGTTTGAAAAAAAATATAATCCTGAAAAAAAATATAAGCTTTAAAAAATTCATGTCACTCAGAAATGACATTCAAGTCTCTGTGGGTAGAAGAATTATTTGTGTCCCTTTTTCATGTGTACACTGTAAATTAATTTCCCTCATTGTTTAAGTTCTACGGATATTCTGTACTCGGTCTCTCTATCACCTTGCTATGCACCATTAATCTAGCAGAGGTGATTTTCTTATCTTAATTTGCTGTGAAATATGAAATGAGATCATACCTTTCCCTCGAGTTGAAAATTGTTGAACTATTAATGTTGAAGTTAATTCCCTTCGATGACCACATTCCACCACACCCGTATTGTACCGTGCATGACAGTATGATGTCGGTCTCTCTATCATTTGACCTTTGACATGGCTCTGGAAATCATAGATATTACCATATTATGGAATACATTCTATGCTTTCAGAATATGCTCCAAACGGGTCACTGTACGCCTACTTAAACAATGCAAAGAATGGACTTGACTTTGAACATATTCTGCAATGGTCCCAGCAGATAGCATTAGGTAAGTCAATGTGTCATTTCACTAAACTTAAAATCCCTTTTACAAGGGCAATTTTTTATGTGCAGTTGCATTCTCCACTTTCCTTTGTTCCTTAACTTTTTTCTAGTGCATAGGCCTTCCTACGCTGTAAAATATCTTACTTCAGACAGATACGTCCATGGATCCATGCAAACTCACAAAGGGGAGAACACTAGATATAAATAACTCCCTGTTCGGAGTTAATCCAAAAATCTAGCGACACATTTATATAACAATTGCAATTTCAAATGAAAACAAAAGACAGAAACATATCATAACCTTCTAGAAACCTTAGTTAATCCCAATCCCTAGCCTTTGCAAGCTGGGGTTTAAGACTATACAGAGACATTAAAGGCACATGAGCTGCAACTTTTGGCGTTATTTTCATGATTTTATATTTAGATTAAAATTAGTTCATAGAAATGTTCTTACTCAGAGATGTTTACTCTAAGTATAATTATCCTCTGAGTGGGACTGCGTGGAGAGGTTTCAGTAAGACAAATAATAAACGGGTGCCGCACCCAAATATGGCTGCCTCCATACAACTACATCATACATGATAAACAGCATAAATGATGCATGTACACATTTGAATCTTTACCAATACAAGATGGTGCAACCCACTGAAAGGACAGGAAAGGGATTCACTCCACTTTGACAAAAAATTCTCCATTTTTCACATAACATGGCAAGATTTTGAAAATGGCAGGAAATTTAAAATGAACAAAAATCTGTTCAATTTCTTGCCTATTCTGCCACAAGCAAACAATTTGTTAAGGCATAGTTAATGACTGTATTGTTCAATTTGCAGGCTGCAATGAATATCTGAGAAAATTTGAGGTACCTTGAGGTTTGACAAATTTCGTAGACTTGTAGCTCATGGGCATTTAAGTTAAATAGAATGATCCATCTGCAGATCTGCATCTTCTGGTTTGTTTCACAATTTTTGTGTTGGATATAAATTACTTTCAATTGTATGATCATTATAACAAAACACTGCAATACACTGAAGTCATTGTAATGCTAACATGCTATTTATATAGAGAATTACAAAATATTCCCTGTGTAGTTGTCTTTGTCCTTGAATGGCCATTTGTACATCAATTGTGTTTCTATTTCAGGTGTGAATTATTTACATAATGAGGCTCCAGAACGAGTCATTCACAGGGATTTGAAATCGAAGAACTGTGTCTTGAGCGCCGATTTTGACATTAAGGTATGACGGCTGTTTCATTTGACATATCGTTTGAAATGACATGAGGGTTACCGGACATCGTTTGAAATGACATGAAATGACATGAGGGTTACCGGACATCGTTTGAAATGACATGAGGGTTACCACTTGTTCTGTCACTGACCGCTCAATGTGTTCCGTATCAGTGTGCGTGTCCAGGCTTATTGCCCCACTTAAAGGGGCAGTTCTCAATCTCTGGGTCTTGCATAAGTTGTTGACATTGGGTATTAACAATGTTAATGGGTATTAAAAATCTTGATACCCTATGTCAACAACTTACAGCGAGACCCAGGGATTGAGAACTATAACATGGTGTTAGCCCATTGTTTTCCTGTAAATTTTTTATCATGTTGGCCGATTGCTTTCAGATACAGCAGATAAATGATCTTCCCCTTTAGGAAAAAGAAATCTGATTTTTCAGTGATTCCATGCATTAGTTAGAATGCAACACTACCAATCAAAATGTCTGTTACCATGGCAACAATCACAGAAAGGTTAAATCTTGCTAGTTTTCATCTTGAAATAGAAATGACAAGGATGGACAATTAACAAGTCTGACACACAGGGGCAATTAAGCCTACTGTATTACGGCTTAGCCTGGCAGTTCAGGCAATCAAACTTCCCAGGGGGAACAATTAGTATATAGCCATCATAAGCTCACAGCTGAATATGTATATACACATCATTTACACATCATTCTGCTGAAGAAATTTTGGTACAGTGGATTTCAAGAGAATTTACAAAAGAATTACTGACTGATGAGCTTGTTGATGCCAACACCCTGGCTAGTGAGTTTAGGGTGGTACTAGCTCAGGGAGTGGTTAGGGGCCGTCGATAATAAAAGCTGACGCACGACAAACATAATTCTTTCGTTTAGGGGGGGGGGGGTAAAAGCTCATTTCGTTTTGTGTGCGTCAAAATCGCATAAGGATTTTCATCTATTGTTTTCGAAGTGCTACTTTGCAGCGAGAACGCAATACTACCTTCGCGTTCATCGAGAACTGAATGACCACAAAATACAGAGACAGAAAAGACAACGAAAAGACATAAATGTGAAATAAAAACTTGTCTTCTTTTTCAACGTGAAACACGTATGTGAAACATTTTCCTACGTGCAAAACAAATTAAAATGTTCTGTGTCTTAAAAAGTGAAACGCGTAAAGTGGACGTTTATTAATTAATTTACACTTTTGGTATTTTTTCATGGGCGTGCGGATCGGAGATGCGCGTATGGGTTTATCTGAAACGGCATCAAAAGTAAAACGAAATTGATTTCGTATAAGAACTTTCGTTTTGAGGGGGGAGGGATGGGGTTTCAAGTAAAACGAAGGAATTACGTTTCGTGTGCATCAGCTTTTATTATCGATGACCCCTTAATCTGACGAGAGTTTGGTTATGTCATTCAGAGAAATTAAAATGTGGCCGGAAAAGTCGGATTTTTGTGTTAAACATTTGTGCAAAAGACTTGGTTCAGAAGTCAGGAAAATGTGGAGCTTATTCATTGCTGGTTTGATAGTCATTTTATCCATCACTTGTTTGTTGCTCATTCCAGAAATTCAACATGGTTGTTTTTTTATGTCAAATATACATTGATGACAGCATTTTGAAAATCGGAGGGTAATCGTACATCTAGGCGTCAGATATTGTTGGACAATTACATACAGAAATCCATTGGGCTTTAAAATTTATTCAAATTTATCACATCGATTTAATTCAACTTTTGCCATTTTCGTCCTTTTTTTCAGTTATGTGACTTTGGAGCATCTCGGCTGATGGCCAGTACCACCAAGATGTCCCTGGCTGGAACATTTCCATGGATGGCCCCGGAAGTCATACAGAGTTCACCAGTCTCCGAAACTGCCGATACATTCTCCTACGGTGTGGTGAGTACGGTTGCACACTTACCATTGATAACAATTGGTCTTGTTTAAACCATTTTGGTAAAAGGGTAAAACCAGCTTCCTTTGCCAGTTTTGGTTCAATTCTACTGTTTTCTGCTTGCAAGGTCCCGTTTTCTGCTTGCTAGGTCCACACTTTTTACCATTTATAGATCCCAGACCTTGTACTCGGAGATTACACTCCAGACCTAGTACCAGTACTTAGAGAGGGACTTACCGTATTCCAAGTCAGACTGTGCAGGAAATATGAAATTGCTTCTCTTTCTGATTTGAATCTTCCTTCCATATGACAGGTTCTGTGGGAATTACTTACCAGAGAAGTGCCGTTCAAAGGCATGGAGGGGATTCAGATAGCGTGGTTAGTGGTTGATAAATGTGAGGTAAGTTGTGCCTTCTGTTGAAATTGCCGTAGGTCATAGAATCGTTGGGCAACTTTGACTTGATATTATAAAATATGCAAAAGACAGCCTTCAGGCGTCTTGTATGCATGCAGATATTGAGAAGCGCCATGTATGTAACTTTGTCATCTCTCCCTTTTGATTGAGTCACCTCTTCCAAGAGGGCATGTGTCGGAATTGATAGTCATTTAAAGCCGCATGAAAAAAATTCAAAGAATTTAATAGACAGGGCACCTTTGTGGAAACACAATAGATCAAACCTGGACTTTGAATGGACCACGGTACAAACAAGCCCACGTGCGCAAACACGGATAGACGTACGTGTATTTCATATGCGATTGCACCCATGTTGGTTTGTTTGTACTGCCATCATGTGATCGTTTGGGCGTACTGAGTCTGTAGAACACATCCCGTCATTTTTATTCCAGAGTAGAACCATTGATGAGTAAATGTCATCAATATTCTAAGCTTACCACAATGCGAATAGCAAAACAAGCAGCAAAATATTTCCAACGACTGTTTATCTTTTCCATTCCTCAACATTGTATTGTGATAATGGGAGGATGAAATTACAAATTAAAATCCTTTATCATATACAACTATCTCTTCAAACATTTTTCAAAGGAGAACATTTGAACTGATATCACCATCTGTTACATGTGAAGAATATGTGTGAAAGTCCTTGAAAGGACTGCAGTCATATCCCATGCTTTGATCTGTAAATCTACTCTGGACTATATGAATGCAGGTCATAAACAAACATGTATACTTACCAGACAAGTACAAGACTTTTCATTCAATCTGTCCCTGTTCCAGAGGTTGGCCATTCCAAGTAGTTGTCCAGATTGCTTTGCAGAGTTGATGCGGCAGTGTTGGCTGGAAGATCCCAAGGAAAGGCCTTCATTTCCTCAGATTTTGGGGAAAATCGAAATCATGACAACGGATGGTAAGTCACATCCTGTGTGAATTTAAAGTTGACCAATAAATTCCACAGTGAAATTTGTCACTTTTCCCTACACAGTATCATCTAGATTTTTCTTTCATCATGAAATCTTGACTGTGAAAATTCATAGGATTTCACATACCTTTCCATCCTCGGCGTTTGTCAGTGAACCACCAATTTACTCAGCCCCCAAAACCAGGAAAGTCGATAAAATTTAGGCACATAATCTGTTCAAGTTGTAAATCACAACCCTTCAAGGATGTTGACTCCATAGATTTGCAACGTTAATCTTCATCATTACACATTTTTTGCTTCGGAAGAACATTTATTAGTCCCCACGGACACCGTCGGGGGGACTTATAGGTTTGGTCATGTCCGTGCGTGCGTCCGTGCGTGCGTCCGTCCGTCCGTGCGTGCGTGCGTGCGTCCGTCCGTTCACGCAGAAATCTCAGAGATGCCCAGGTCAATTTCTTTCAAACTTTGCACAAGGATAGTACCCTACCCCATACAGATGCACGTCGATTTGTTTCACAATGCGATCAAATTTGTCCGTGTTAGAGGACTTTTTAGTTTTCACCTCCATAGACTCCCATGTATAAGGCAGTCTCCATAGACTCCCATGTATAAGGCAGTCCATAGACTCCCATGTATAAGGCAGTCCATAGACTCCCATGTATAAGGCCAAGAAAAATAAAAATTTAGTTTCTCATCGTATTCATATTGCAAAAAGGATGCAGTGACACAGTTTTTAGTCCCCAAGGATGAAGTCCAGGGGGCTTATAGATTGGGTCATGTCCGTCCATGAGTCCATCCGTGAGTCCATCCGTTCACGCAGATATCTCAGATATTTTGACAAAATGTCGCGTGACCTTGGTGACCTTTGACCTCAAATATATATATATATATATATATATATATATGTCCATAACTCGGTAACCACAAGTGCTACACCCTTCATATATGGTATGATGGGACAGCTTATGACGCCACATATTGTACCTCATTAATTATGTGCATATCTAATTTTGAGCGAGCCAATAGAGCAAGAGGTCTGATTTTTGGTATATAGGGATAACTTAGCAATACTATTTTTTTTTCAAAATGTCACATGACCTCGGTGACCTTTGACCTCAAATATACATATTTGTCCATAACTCAGTAACCACAAGTGCTACTACCCTTCATGTATGGTATGATGGCACAGCTTATGACGCCACATATTGTACCTCATTAATTATGCGCATATCTAATTTTGAGCAAGCCAATAGAGCTAGAGGTCTGATTTTTGGTATATAGGGATAACTTAGCAATACAATTTTTTTTACAAAATGTCACGTGACCTCGGTGACCTTTGACCTCAAATATACATATTTGTCCATAACTCAGAAACCACAAGTGCTACAACCTTCATGTATGGTATGATGGGACACTTTATGATGCCACATATTGTACATCATTAATTATGCACATATCTAATTTTGAGCGAGCCAATAGAGCTAGAGGTCTGATTTTTGGTATATAGGGATAACTTAGCACTACAATTTTTTTGACAAAATGTCATGTGACCTCGGTGACCTTTGACCTCAAATATACATATTTGTCCATAACTCAGTAAACACAAGTGCTACATTCTTCATGTATGGTATGATGGGACACTCTATGACGCCACATATTGTACCTCATTAATTATGTGCATATCTAATTTTGAGCGAGTCAATAGAGCTAGAGGTCTGATTTTTGGTATATAGGGATAACTTAGCAATACAATTTTTTTGACAAAATGTCATGTGACCTCGGTGACCTTTGACCTCAAATATACACATTTGTCCATAACTCAGTAACCACAAGTGCTACACCCTTCATATATAGTATGATGGGACAGCTTATGATGCAACATATTGTACCTCATCAATTATGCACATATCTAATTTTGAGCGAGCCAATAGAGCTAGAGGTCTGAGTTTTGGTATATAGGGATAACTTAGCAATACAATTTTTTTGACAAAATGTCATGTGACCTCGGTGACCTTTGACCTCAAATATACATATTTGTCCATAACTCAGTAACCACAAGTTGTACACCCTTCATATATGGTATGATGGGAGACCTTATGATGCTTCATACTGTACCTCATTAATTATGCATATATCTAATTCTGAGCAAACCCATAGAGCTGGATGTCTGTCATACATATGCACATAGATTTGTTCTGTGATACGATCCAATAAGGCCGCCATGTGGCCATTTTATTACGATTTTTTCATCTCCTGAACTACAGCTCAGACATGTATCAAGCGAATTTATTCAAAAGTATTTTATCACAGACCTAATGAAGAGGACTCTATCCTCTCTGAGGACCTGTAATCAAAGTACCCATTAACAAGTGGGGACTGTGTCATCAACGATGACTTGTTAATTTCAGGAGCATGTTTGTGTAAACATTTTGCAGTTGAGGTCTATCATCTCTTGTTAAAGATATCATGCCATGGTTCTATACTGCTCATAATGGGTACTCTAACAATCAATACTTGGAAAATTCAAATTTGCTGAACTCAAAAACAGAATAAAGCTTAATAACTGGTTGTCATCAATTTTACCACAGCTGAGCTCCCTGAAGAAACCAACTCATTCCTTGGAAACAAGGAAGAATGGAGGTAAGAGACTAAAAATCATTTCAACAAAAATGAGAGACATTATGAATGATGTGTCATGTTACAGAATTGTGTGTCTCATGACAAACAAAACAATACAACAAGAAATATTTCAAGAAGAATGGAGGTTGATGTGGGAGATTTTCAGTGTCAAATTTCTAATCTTCCCCATTCCTATCTCGTACAAGTGTGCACAGAAATCTGTTCTTGTGATAGTTTTCAGAATTTTTACAGATTATATAGCTCCTAAAGCAAAGGTCAAAATGTTCATCTCTTTCAATGGAAAAAATAGTGAACAATTATGTTGATAAATAAAACAAAATACATATAACCATGTACAGAAAAGATATTGAGGACACCCTCGATCGTCTGAAGAAAGTTGAAAGGGACTTGACAAGTCGGGAGAGAGAACTGGAAGAAAGAGAGAAGTTGTTACAGCAGAGAGAGAAGGAACTAGAACAGTTTCATTTGCCTGGACCAGCATTGAACCATGATGTGAATCAGTGGACTGAAGATCAAGTTTATCAGATGATCAAAGAACTTGGTAGTGTTGGTAAGTTCACCATAGTGTTGAAGAGTTACTGTAAGTATTGTAGGGACGTATCCTTTTTAGTGTTGGTATAAAGTCAGCCAAAGTGTTGAAGAGTTCAGTATTGTAAGGGCGTGTCCATTTTTGTTTTGGTAAGTCATTGTGGTGTTTAGGAATTTGGTACAGTGAGTTTAGCTCTCTCCTGAAGCATGGGCAAGTTCAGAGTGGTGTTACAAAATTCACTTTCAACATGGGCGAGTTCATTGTGGGGTTGGGGGGAGTGGGAGTGGAGGTGGGGGTGAGTTGAGTGTGATGTGAAGGAATAAGGTAAGGTGAGTGTAGGGCTCTTCTGAAATGTGGACAAGTTCAGTGTTATGTTATACAATTCACTTTCAGCATGGGCGAGTTCATTGTAGGGGGAGGGGGTGAGTTCAGTATGTTGTGTGACAGAATTCACTTTCACCATGACAGAATTCATGTATGGTAGATGGGTGAGTTCAGTGTGGTGTTCAGGAGCTCATGTTTTGTGTGGATGAATTCATTGTCATTAGGATAAGTTTATAGTTTTGTGAAGCAGTTTATTTTCACTTTTGCAAGCAAATCAAGTGTTCTAAGGCCCAGGACCATTAATTCCCAAGTTTACAATGTCTGTTTGGACCATCAAACTAGACTACTGGACTACTAGATTTACATTGATGCTGGCTCCAGTGAAAAACTGGTACTCTCACTGTATTGGTATAGCTCAATGTAGATAGGTGAGCGCAATGTGAACTTTTTGGTAATATGGGTCAAAGAACTGTATTTCTTTATGTACTTCATAATAGTATGGGTTAATGTGAGGTTTGATGAGTTTGTTGTTGTTAAGATGACTTCATTTGATCATTGGTGACATCATGATACAGTGTGCCTTTGTTCATTTCATAAATGAGCTCATCATGGTGTGGTGAAGTTCATGGCGGTTTGCAGTATGTGTTCTGCAGCATTTTCTGTAAGCTAATCATTACACAGCACAGATTGCTCTGTGACAGTCCACTGGAAAGCAACTACTTTGAGGCAGATCGTCTATGTAGCCAACACGAACACGAACTGTCTGATACTGGCTATCAAATACTACGAAAAATAGTAAAGAATGAGCTACAAAAATACTTAAGTTGTAGGTAGAATAAGTTTGTGACTTTGTATAAAATACTATAAAAATAGTAGAAAGTGAGCAACCAGCTGAAAGGTAGTCGAAGAGACCTGAAACTTGTACACTACGCATATCATTAGCATCTCGTTGTCGGCTACATGGACTGTGTGCCTACTTTGAAGCATGTACAAGCTGTCATCATATGATACCATGCCCCTTACCTATGATAGATCTAGCAAATCAGAAAACCGGTATCAGCAATTTGGAGAAAGTGCCAGTGACTTATTTTGTCAGAGAAGAGCTGCTGTCGCAAAGATGAAACTGCATTCAGTGATTCATCTATTTTATTTAACCAGGTGTGAATTCTAATGACCTGTCCCAGTACGCCGACATGTTCAAGAGGAACAACATCAATGGACACAGATTGTTGCTACTGACACTGGACGACCTCAGTGCTATGGGTATTACCTCAGTCGGACACAGGGTTGACCTTCATGCTGAAATTGAAAATTTGAAACAGGACTATCACAGGCTTTTACATTTCCCGCCTTTGTCAATGGTGAGTACTTCAGTAGCCGATGTATTTTCACGTTCATATGTTAAGTAGTAAATTTAATGAAATTTCCATACAAAGTAACTTTCTTACATTTTTGTTTAAACTTTATGACCCGTCTGAGAATACACAAGGTTTTTATGATGTTCTCTGAACAGGATTGGGGAAGCAATAGTGTTTGAGTACTGCCCCTTAATATATACAAAGTTGCCCTCTTTGACACACGGTATTGTTTATTAAAAACCTTCATATGAAGTTTGCCTTCTTCTCAGGACTGGGTAATATCCTTCGCTGACAAAATATTTTGTATTGTGAAAGGAAATTTAACCCTTTGAGTGCTGCAATTTTTCCCACCAAAATTTTAGTGCAACATTTACCAATTTTTATGAAGTTTTCTGTAATTTTTTTGATAATTTTGGACCATATTGAAACCACATTTCATTGGCTACAGTTTTTTACCAAAATTGTGACAAAAAACTGAAAAACAATTGACAGGAATATATTTATAAATGCGACAAAAATTGACTTTGGCACTCAAAGGGTTAAAAAGATGTTTACATTAATTTGAAAAAAAAACCGTAATACTTGAGTTTTGAGAATTCTTTTGTTCTGAAGGTTTGAAAAGTGTCAAAAAATTTTACTTGCAGTACATATCTTTATTAGCTATACCACTGCCAGCATTGTCACATTTAGTTCATTTTACCATACTGTGTGGCATATTTGTGTTTTGTAGGCTGTCTCTCAAACCAAACAACCACCCTCCACTCAAGCCAAGACCCTGACATTCACACTGCTGTTTGGCAATCACTGCAGACTCGGTCCCAGAGTAGCGGTAAGAGTGTTTTCAGTCAAGTTATTACTGTATTATGACAGGGTCCTGATCCTCCCGTCAACACCAGATATTGGAACATCCCAATTGTCCTTCTATTATGGCCGGCGTACATGCTTTTAGTTTCAGAGAGTGCAGGGTTTGCAGAGTGAAATGTCCATTTTCATTGAGGTTACAGCATTTAAATAGTATTTACTGTGAAACTTGAAAACAATATTCATAAATTCTGTATGGTGCAAGTCACATTTGAGGTAATAAAAATGTACGCAGAGACATATATACATACACATTGCTGTCTATGAAAGTTTAGGTATATTCATACATTTGTTTGAAATTGAAAAGTTTCCCATGCAATGTTTCTGCTTCTCTCAGCAGAAAGTGATGAATGTTTATACGCATTTTGTGATGTGTATTCGCCACACTAGGACTGTGTTTTCAACATTCAGTTTCCTTACCATTTACCTTCATATATAATGTATCAAGAATTAATGAAATTACTTTGAGATTGGATTAAGGTACTTTAAACTTTTGCTCACATTTTTGATTCCTCAATGAAACTGTCAACCTTTCTTTTATCGATTCAAGAATGAAAATCAAGGGTCACCGTGCAAAGTTTTGTGCTAGAGAAACAAATTACCTAACTATTTATCATTTGAAATTCAAAGTGGTTCCCATCCTTGATTTAACTCTATGGGGGAAAAAAGTTTTTATTTTCAAAAACTTAAGATGAAGAACATTTTTCTTACCCCAAGAGCTTGAAAGTGAGCCCCCACAAGTGGTAGATCAGAATAGAATTGTAAACAATATAGAGTCTGAATACCTGTTCCGTAGGCGCATTCTTCCAAAGGAAAATGTAAAGCTTGTAGTATTCATATGTAAAACAAATGCTCTTTTCTTTTTTACCGAACAAGATAGATATAAGAACATTGAAAGAAATTTGACAATTGGAAGGAGCTTTTCAAGTGTGGTATTTGATTCATGGTATCACTACATGTATCACCAAGAACAAGTTGACTGGGTTTTTTTTTCTCTGAAGGCTGCATCACTTCCCTCCTGCAACCTTTCCAGCTGTCCAGTAATTGAAGTCACTTATTACTTGATGTGTATTTCTGTTCTTTTACAGGAGCACAAATGGAAGATGTACTTAGAGATTGATGGAGACACCATAGCGATGACCTGTATCAAAAGCGTGGCCTTCATTTCCAAATCGTTACCCTTTGACATTGCCACACTAACCCATCCTCCGTTTGTTGAAAAATGCTGGCGTGTTGGACCGACACCGTCAATGCAAATAGATTGTGTTGTTACTTTTGAGGTAAGATCATTTCCCTTGAAATCATGTAAAATCATTGCACCTGGAATTTTTTTTTTTAATTTATGGTCATGAATTGCCCTGTAAATTCAAATAAACGCCAAAATTTTATATAACACTAGAGAAAAAAATATGGTTCCTCTGATTTTTTGGCAAAACTACAGAGGCTTTTTTTAATTTTTTTCTGAACAAGCAAAATCTCCAACCAGTTATCTTGTTACTGATGACTTCGAGTCTAGATTTTACAAACTGTTCACAATGATAGAGGCATTACACATACAGGCAGTGTTGACAGAACAAATTATGAGCATTTTCACATGATTCAATAGGAAAACCCCCCGAAAAGTACAAAAATATGCACAACAAAAGTGATGGACTATCCGCACACGGCTGAATCTTTCGGTCCTGGAAGCAAGTCTGGTGATTCAATTTCACTGGAAGTCTTATGGCATTCATGTAAAATGTGATTTACAAAGCATATCCATGCAGTAGATTTTGACTCGTATTGTGGTGCCGAGACTTCAACCTTGATTATGTTGGGAGAATTCATCAAAAGGGGGACAGATCTTGTACAATAAATTAACATAAATTTTATCTCAAGGTACTCCCATCTACTTGCATGAACAATACTGTATGCATCTTCTGTGAAAGGGACGGTTTTCATTAATCCATGTTTCTTCTCTCCCATAGAATCATGTGAAGAAACCGCGCAGCACCAAGCACACCCACACAGTTGGATTCAAAGAGGGCGGTGCTCGCAGTGAGAAGTCTATCACTGTGGTTTACAAGAGCGGTGGAGGCAGCAGCTCAGGGCGAAGCACGCCCACGGAATGCCATTCACCGTTGTTTTTCAACTCCCCTCATCACCATAGTAGCAGGACACTGACCCACTCCTCCACATCACCAGCACTGCAGGGGAAGTGGAGCGAGAGAAATCTCTCTTACATGTCAGCAACTCCGTTCAGAGAAAGAAGTGGAAGTAAGTGATGAACTTTGAACTTTCAATGATGAGAGGTCAGAGTTCAACCTAGGCGTAGCACTTTCAGAATGACAAAATGTGTGTGCATTGTTTCATAATCATGATTTCTATCGTGTTTTGAGTTGGTTTTGATGTTCATTCCTAGTTGCAACAGTGATGGATCCCAGTCTTGACCATTTTTGTCAAGGTCAGATCAAGGTCATTCAGTCCCTTAATTATATTGAATAAGAACTTTCTGACCAAGAAATGGATGTTTTCAACATAAGTTATAATATTGAATTCCATGTAAACGCAATAAATTTTCATCTACATTTATTAAGCTACTATGGCCTTTTCTAAGCAAAATTCTATCTATAAACCTCACAACTCATAAAAGTGAAATAGTAATAGAACATGAAATATTTCAAAAAATGAGCATTCTACAGTTTCTGTATGAGTTGTACCCAGGCTTGGTTCAAGCAATTATATTATCAGACTCAGAAATCACCATTTTGTACGATCTTCAATTTTCTAGGCAACCCTGGTGTCTGGGCAAGTGTTGTCTCTGGTAGACTGACAAATCCCCCACCAGCAAGTGCCACAGGACTAACATCACCGCCAGCAAACGGACACCAGAAGTCCTTCTCAGAGAAATCCATGGAACCTACTCCAGCAGAGCTGGCATTGGATCAGAGGAGGCTGTCGACCAACAGTACCGCAAGAGTCTTGTTCCAGCTCGGATCAGATGAAGAAGATGATATGGTAGAGGAGAATGACACCCTCAGGGCACTGGGGACGGAATCATCATCAACTTTGACCTCATCAACAGTCGGATTGAATTCCTCAACGTCGAGTTACGCCGATGCAATCAGGAAACCAAAAGATAAACTCTCATCATCCCAAAGTGACAGCACTCTGATTAGGACTTCTACAAATAAACCCAGTCGCAGGTTGAGTGAGCCAGGGGGACATGGAAATAAGACAAGACATAAAACAGCTGCCACAAACACGCACGATAGGCCCAATGAAGCCCGTGCAAACGATTCAAAGGGAAATCATAGAAAGACTGATAGCGGTGTCTATCCAGAAATGGAAGACTCAGGCACACAGACACCAGCATTCAGGGGGAGGGGGAGGGGGAGGGCAATGAGGAGAATACTCAGGGGATGCCAGGGGAGAGGTTTTGGCGGAAACAGGGGAAGAGGACGGGGTGAATATTTCCGAAGCAAAAGCGATGTGCACGAGGAAAGGGGGCGAGGGGAGAGGGGAGGGGATAGGGGAAGAGGGTACATGAGAACAATCAGTGCAGGGCAAGATTCAGACTCTAATCAACGCAGGCATCGTGAATACAGTTCACAGGAATGGGCTGAGGGTAGGGGCAGGGGCAGGGGTAGAGGTAGGCCGCACCAGAGATTCAAACACCAATGGCAGGCTGAAAATAACCACAGAGCACATCATTACCAAAATAGACACTACGATCACTGGCCAGATAACGGTGCCGGAGCCGCCAAACATTCAACTCAGAACACTTCACATGGACCTTCCGACCATGGAGATAGGTCTTCCATGGATGACAGCTCAGAAAGAGGTAGGCACAACCGGCGAGGCGACTGTTCCGTTGGTGCCCAAAGAAGCAGGAATGTTGGTTCCGGCGGTCCAAGCAGAACCAGTGCAGCAGTGCATGGTGGGAATGCCAAATGGATTTGGAAGTAATTGAAGGGGAGAAGGCTTCTTGTCAATTTTCTAAGAGATATATTTCCTTCAGGTCTGTGTCGTACTCCTTTAAGAGCAAAATGTTTCTCAAATTTACAACTCTATCTTTTCACAGTCAAGAGTTATTTATAAGACTCCAGTTTTCCATATCACTTTTACTGTAGCTAGTACCTTTTTTCATGTCAGTTTAACTACAGATACCATGTTCCATGTTTGTGTTACAGTCTTTGGTACCTGGGTGTGTTCAAGCACCTTAGCTTATGGCATTGTCAGGATCTATAAGTTACATGTATATTTTGAATCCTGTCAGAAAAAATGCTGTTTTAGAAGGAAGCCAACAAACAGAAATCAATAAACATTTTTATAAATTACAAAAAGGCAAATTACGGACTTAAAAAACATAAAAGCAAACCAGAAACAAAAAACTTACAAAAAATATGAAGAAACAGTGAAAAAAGAAAAAATTTACAAAAAAAGTATAAAATCACAGACCATGTGCAAAAGGCATTCAAAACCTACTGACAATGCAATGAATCAAAACTGAACAGGCCTAATTGTCTGTCTCAGTGTGTATAATATGTGCATGACTAGAAATCGGAGCCATGTTTAACTCAAAAGAGGACTCCTGTTTTTATTACAAAGTGTCAGCCAGAGTTATGTGGTTCTTTCACAAATCTGCCAAAACTGTGGCATGTGATTGTCAGATAACTCTGAAGTTACTTGATGAGTTTTGGCTCTCTTTTACCATATGCATTATGAGATTTTTGCGCAGTTTGGTTGATAATCAAAACAGGCAATACATGAATTTGACATGTTATGTCAGTCTGTGTTTATCTTACCCCCTCCTCCCCTTCCCCATCCTAAACAGATTTTCGTATGTTCCAAGAGAAATGTAACTTGTTCAGAGTTAGCAGAGCATGAAATTTTTTCCTATTCTTTTAATTTTTTCTTAGTTTTCAATCATTTCTATACATTTTCACAAAAGGCAGCATGGCTGAAAGAAAAAAAAATGCGACAATATTTTGCTTCATAATTTTTCCCAAACATTTCACCCTAGAACACTTTCTGTTAGTCACTGAAATTATCAAAAAAAGTCAAGAGGTCAGAAAATATTAAGAAAAGTTCGCATTATTGTTTTGAGTTCGACTTCTTTTCTATTTCAAAGTGACAAACTTTGTACCACAATGTTATCGCAAACAGCACAGGTTTGCACTAGTCTTGAATACTTCCCTTAAAATTCAGTAACTATGTATTTCATTCTGTGCATAGAGAAGTGTGTTCATTTTGTAAAGTAAGTTACCAGGGTGCCAGTCAAATCTTACTTCTGTCATTTTATGTCAGCTAGGCCAGAAGGGAAACATTTTTGTTGGTTCCAGACTTTGCTGTTGTGATGTTGGATATGCGGACTTCCAGATTTACTGTATCAATAATGGCACACTGTCATATTTTAATCTTTTAAATGGCTCTAGTGAGATATCTTTGCAGTCTTGACAACTGCCGGGAATTTAACAAAATCAATTTCAGAAGTGACCATCACCTTGATACAGGCTCACAGAGACCCACCAATAATGTAACACAATGGCTATTGTTAAATTCTCTCATCTTCAGTTACTTTGCCAAGAATTGTGCAATGGTGTCAGTTTTATGTGTCTGCCTGGTCTGCTAAAGATGACAACTCTTTCTTGTTGAAGGCAGTTCAATGATGACACCCGGTAATAGTAGGACTACCCAAAGTCTGTTCGCTGTCCAATCGTAAGTGAATAGCGCCCTCAACAGGTAAAAACTGACTATGATGACGTGGAAGCAGACCTAGTTTGAATTCGTAGTGTTCTGAATATGAAGCAGTGAGTGGGTTATCCGAACCGAAATGTAATTTTTTATTTTTATGTAATTCAAGGAAAAAAACAAAGCCAAAGAAATTTTTGCCAACTTCCCTCAGTCAATTTCACTTCGAGACTTCCTTGATAAACATCCACGTCTGTATGTTTTGAAAGATTGTCGCAGAATCAATGCATGAGAACCATTACTGCAACGTGCCATCTCTCTTCTGAAATACTGTTAGCATATGAGAGAAGCTTCAAGAAAATGCAAAACTGATTCTTTAAAGAGTTTCAACCAATTCTACCAAATTTGTATTTATATTAAGAGTGCTCAGTTTGAATTCCGTTTATGATGAATGATTCATTGACAGTCACTTTAGCAAGAACAATATTACACCACGTCAAACGGATATATTAAGATGATAGATTCTTGACAACCCCCATCCCAAACTGTTTATAATGAAGTGCTCTAAATATTTGCCCATAGTGAAATAGCTGGTCTATTTCCATATGCATACAGCAACAAATTGAATTGAAAATTTAATCCGTGAACCAAAAAAATTTCTCATAATTTGTCCAAGATGTATTTTTCTTTGAATCACAGTAAAGTCAGCACAGACTTCAATTAAATCTTAAGATTTTTAATCTAATAATGTGAAACATCAAGCTCTGTATTTAGTATCATGCTGAATTTATAGGGATGGTGTATCTTTGACCTAATGGCTTAAACTGTCATTATTTTGTCCTGTATAGATATTTTGATTCCCAATGTACCATCAATTGTTTTTGCCCGCTATTTTTATGTTTCTGTGTGTTTTATTTCAACAATGTTCCATGTTGAAGTGAGATCAGCATGGCAGCAAAGCTCACATTTAGCCACTCCTCTAGGGCGCCCTATCATGTGTGCAAGTGCTTTACATTTGCTGAAATAGACCAAAGTATTGCCAAGGGATTGGCAGTGAAAGCAACAGCCATTCTTTTCCAAGAAATAAAAAATTGTCAGTTAGTCTAGTTCTTCTTGATGTCACAATATGTGAAAATGTAAATGCTGAGAGACAGGCAACTTTTTGCAGGTTACTGCAGGTCAGTGACCCCTGGGTCAATGCTTTATTGCTTCATTTGTTGCAATATTATGAAAGAAATTGCCTGCATTGATGAATAAACCTGATTAGAAATTTTGTTTTAGCGTCACCTGGTTTTTGTCTCTCTGTACGTGTTTGTCCTGGAAGGGACTTTCATTAAGGTAGTAGATGCCTCGAAAGTGAAAGACCTAAGTATTTTGCTCAAATTTTCCTCAATGAAACTTTCAACTGTTCTCTAACCATTGAAATCAAGAACAAAAATCAGGGGTCACTGTGGAAGTTTTGCACTGGAGAAACATATTACCTAACATTTACCGTTATTTCAAATTCAAAATGGCCGCCATCCCTGTGTTAACTTTGTGGGGAAAACTAAAATTTTTTGATTTTCAGAAACTGAGATGGTGAAAACTTTTTTCTCCAAGAGCTTTAAAATGAATCTGCACAAGTGGTAGATCAGGAAGTACAGTAAAAATTTGAGAGTCCAAACATCTGTCCCCGAGGCGCATTCTATCATTATGATCAGCATAGGCAGGCAATTGAAACATTGTCAAGCTAATCAGTTTTAAAACATTTTGCTATTTGCTGTTTCTTTGCAGTAACGCTTGTGAGAAAATTTCTTTTCAAATTGTGCACTTCCCTCTGAGTATTTGCCACTTGTCAGTAGAATTTGAAACAAGTTCAGGAGATTGTCAGCCAAAGTGTCTGATGTAGACGACTGATACAACAACATCTGGTACAAAGTCATTGTCAAGTTTCCCCTGCGCTTTGGTGCAAGAACAAAACATGAAATATCATCCACAAAGTCTGAAATCTTTTTCAGAGACAAAACTGTAACATTTAAAAATGTCATTATTTTCGTCCCATGAAACAAATACAACTGCTTCTCCCTAAAGGATGATGAAATATAAAGGCATGGCCGTACATACATAATACATTCTGTACAAAATGCATGATGATGAATGATAATGAATGAATTCTAGCCTGGACTAAGATTCCATTTTCATACATGCAGTGTTGGTAAGTTAAACACTTTTCGCCAGACATTTTTGGAGTAAAACTTGACAAAATGAGTTCTCGATGTTGGTATTTAGCAGTCTGTTGTTTACCTTTGAAAGCAGATCGACATCACTTAAAATTAGGCCATATCCCCCCATATTATAATAATAAACAAAAGAAATCAGCTTAAACTGCTACATCATGGCATCGAGAGGGTTCAATAGACCAAATTCCGAAAACATGAAATTCCACCGTGAAACCCGGAATATCGACCAGAAACGAAAGACCACATATATATTTTGGTTGGTGGCGCTGTGTGAACTACACGGTGGGACCTTCGTCCCCGATGGCGATCGTATACTATTGATATTAATCACTACATTAATAACATACCGTCTATAAATAACATAGATTTTAAATGCAAAACATTTCCGCTGTAAATTGTTCAAGTGATCTTGTAATGACATGTAAGCTTAGTTCCGACAGACTCTCGAGAGTCTCTGGTTATCCGAGGGTCTACAGTTTTCTCAACTCGGAAGGCATACCGAGGGTCTATGGTTCCAGCTGCGATCATAGCGACACACACACATTCTTTTTACGTGTTACTTCCTTGGATGGCTGCACATATTTTTGAAAACTTTTCGATGGTCAAATTCTTTGTTTCGAAACAGTGCCCATCAACTTCACCTGTAAAACAAATCTACTTATATACCAACAATTCTACAAATTGTCACGCTTTTTGAGAAATCGTTTTCAAACAGTAAAAATATTTACCCAAAAGATCATATTTTTCCTTCCATTGGTTAATGCCCATTACTCTTTTTGTTTAACTTTAATACCTTTTGATAACAGTTGGGAGACGAACGATAGAGCCTCAGAGAGTTGAGCACTGATTCACCTTTCTATTAATCCAATATTAACCACGTCAGCCTAAAAGTTGCTGAACGTCATTTGCTGTTCAATCGAGCCCTTGCATAGTCACTCCATGGATGTACAAATTTGTACATACGTGGTCACACAGTCTGCGGACTTTCCATGTGACCTCTTCATGTTGCAGGCAGAAGACTCCGGTCGTACCAAATACCTTCCTCCGAGAATCGTGCTCAAGCTTTGAGAAAATGCCCTGCCTCGGCCCTTTTCGCCTTGACATTAGTTGACATTTTTGTTGGTATCGTGACAGCGCCCGCGCAAGTACGCTGATTTTCCAAAGCAAGCTTTACATGAGGACGAACAGAAAAATGTGCTGTTCCGCCCTATTTTTACCTGCCGACCCTAAACTTTTTAAAGCTACGTAAACACGGAAGTAAATAAAAAGAAAGGAAAAACCGGTAAAATCACGCGTTCGTTACTTGGCATTTGATTTTTGCTTGAACGAGGATGTCTTTTATGTTTTTATTCCTTTTATATGTATGATTCATTTTTCTTGAAATGTTGTGGCCAGTGTTTGACCGCCCTGAACCCCTGAAAAATGCATATTTAAAAGTAAAAATATTTTGGAAAAAAATTCCTGCCGACCTACCAACCCTATTTTAGAAAACTATGTTATCGGAACAGCACAGTTTATTTATTTATTTATTTATTTATTATTTATTTATTTATTTATTTTTATTTTTATTTTTTTTTTGGCCTGACATGAGCCGGCATGTCTGAGAGTAGAATTACAGTATAGGATTCTTACCTTTACATCACTTGAAAAAATGAAATAAACACATACATTTCATTTTCCACAAATGTTAGGGAATCTAGCCATTCACAATATCACACCATGCCATTGTTTTAAATCTGAGTCGGTCCATCAACGTTGAAGTATATATATCTATCCATGCCGCAAAAAAATTCATTTGAGTTACGTTTTAGTGGGCATAGCTCGGCGTCTCTCTTGTCGGACAATGTAGGCGTTTCCCGCTGTTGCTGTAAGTAACTTTGGCGGTATTTTTTGTACGATCCTTTCAGCGATTTCCCGGCTAATAAATCAACGTTAATACCGGCTCTCCGGTGCACGTGGGTGTGCAATTTCCATACTCCACAACTTTCAAAATCGACACTGTTCTCCATTGAAACAACAACCGCAGACATCCTGTCGCCACTGATAATTGACTTAATTTGAAATTAACATTCTAATAACATAACATACATAAATTATTTTGATGTTCAGAGGATTTGTGGCATATCCATTACTGGTTTCCGACCGCATTTTTTTTATTGCATGGACTCGGGAGTTTGGTCATTAAAACTAGTCTAAATGGCAGCAAGACTTTCTCAAAAAATTACACATGGTTTTCAACACACATCTTGTTTACCCCTATGTCAATCGCCGGGCGCGGGTGTCCATCACGAGCGCTTATCGAGGTGTAACAATGTGGTAATAGAAGCCCATCAATATAAGCTTACTTACTACATTACTATTCATGTGTGATGTGATTGCAAGGGAAAAGTGTCAACTTCGCTGGCGACAGCCAAAGTGAAAAGTAGGCGAGGAATTGCGCCCTCTTGTGTTTGATTGCTTAACTCACTTACATGGTCGGCAAAGTCCTGGAAGCTCATTTGTTTTATTATTTAGGTCAGCCAAGTCATGATATCTCTCGGGACTTTCTCGAAACATGGTAAGGGAGGGTGCATATACAGTGTAAACCTCAAAGCGGCAGAGTTCACGATCCTAGGTATCTCTGCGTGGCAGGGCTGTGTGTTACCGGCGTTATAGGCCTCCCACCACAGGAGGCCGTATAACGCCGGTAACACACAGCCCTGCCACGCAAAGCTAACGATCCAGGGTTCTCGCAGTCGTGCTTGTTGACATTGTTTTATTTTCGTGTTTTTCGTCCCTTGTTCTCCATTGAATTACGGTCGTGGAGGGACTGTTTATATTTTTGTTCAGTTACACTGTAATCAGTTTGTTTTGAGATAAAGCTAATAACAAACCTGCCCCTTTAGCCTAGATGAGCAATTTGGACGACAGAGGCTCAAGCGCTGTCGGCAGGGTAACTCATCTTTACATGTAAAAATGAGGGACATAGCCATGTAAAGCAGTCAAATAGATTTGTAATCGGTTTCTTTGAAATACGTAAACCTGATCTCAATTGTCGAGGCGTGATAAAATGTGTAAACACAACATAATAATAATAATAATAATAATAATAATAATAATAATAATAATAATAATATTTTTTAGTAAAAACGCCTTCCATGTAAAATTACACCTCGAGGCGCTGTACAGCTCTAACACATTTACAAAATAATTTAACTACAGACTGAGCTCGCGCTCCGATGTAAAAGGGCTGTTACATAGGGCCTATATACTGTTTCTGCCATGCCAGCAACTACAGAGAAAAGATATCGAACACGATTCTGACTAAGGGATGAACCAGACTGAGTGTAGTTTGGGAGGGGTAGACACAATGTCAACATTTTATAATTATAAAGTTTTCCGATGTAATTTGCATGGCACGCATACACCTTTTCAGTCGACTGCAATGTGTCTCAGGGACACATATTCAGACTCTCAAACTTTCGCAGTATTCTATTGGCCTTCCACTTGTTGGGGCTCTTGTTGAAGCTTATGGAGTTAATAAAGTTTTTCAGCGACGTAGTTTTGTGAAAATCGGGAATATCTATCGCCCATTGAGATAATACAGGGACTGCGGCCATTTTGAATTTCAAATATCCGTAAATATTGAGTAATTTGTCGCTCTTGTACAAAAAATTCCACGGTGACCCCTGCTTTTGATTCTTGATTTTGAAAGAGAATGGTTGAAAGTTTGCTCTATGAAAATTTGAGAAAAGTTTAGGTTTTTATTTTCGAGGCGTGAGCCACCTTAAAGGAGAAAAGCTGTAAAACTTACATTTGCAAATTAGCAAGGTTTGGTGGTCGACTCTTATGTAATCTAACTTCTGCAAAGACACAAACCGGTCTCCTCGTTGGCGACCTGTGTGGTTGAAAGGTGGTTCGTAATTGAGGTAGAATGCGCCTCGGGGACAGATATAATTTTGATTCTAAAAGTTTTTACAATTCTTTCTGATCTACCACAGCTCTTAATGTAAGAAAACCTTTCACAGTCTTAGTTTTTCGAAAACCGGAATGTTTATTTTGCTCTATAGAGTTAACGCCCCAGTGCTGCTAACTTTCGATGGTTTTTTTCATTATTTTTATTTTATGAATCAATTGCAACTTCTTATTCTACTCCCCAAAGAATGTTGAAACACCCACTATTTAGCTTGTCAACTTAGCGTCTATATGTGTAAAATGCATGAATATTGTTTACATTTGAATTCTAGTCCGGACCAGAAGTCAGTTTTCAACAATAACAATGCACTTTACAACCATAGGGGCTGAGTTGACAAGCTGGATACTGTGTATATCAACATTCTTTGTGGAGAAGAACAAGGAATTATTGTTCACATTCAAAATAAAAATGGTGAAATTATCATCAAAAGTTAGCAGCACTGGGGCTTTAACGCAGGGATGGCGGCCGTAATGAATTTTAAATATCGGTTAATCTTAGGTAATTTGTTCCCCTCCCCTAATTTCTATTCTTGATTTTGAAAGAGGATGGTTGAAATATTCTTTGAGAAAATTCTCAGCAAAAGTTTAAGTCTTTTACTTTCGAGGCGCATACTACCTTACGTACACGTGCCAGCCCCAGTTTCTGAAATTCGGCCCTCACTCGTTGTCTTTGGAAGAAAATTCAGGAACCGTTTCACTACACGGAGTCCGGAAGGCGGCCATTATTTTGTTGTTTTGGAGAACCAGGCCTCTGTCCGCATTGCGCATGTTTTTGGTTTCTAAATGATAGATATCGGTTTATGCTTTTATAAGTACTTAATTCAATTTTCAATCGTTGCAAGATTCTAAAAATATCACTGCGAGACAAAACAAGATTGTGGTCGACATAGTGTGACAGTTCATGCCACATATTAGCGGACAGCTTTCAGGTGCTCCATTCTTGATGAGAGAGTCCATTTTCTTGTGACATAATAAGTGTTGGATGTTTTGTCATTTAAGCACGGAGCTATGAGCATGGGGATCTCGCGACATAAACCATAGACAGTAGTAGACAACTGTCTATGCATGAACAAATTTTCGATTTACAGTTCAACTTTAATGCACAAACAGCCCCAGATACAACCCAGATGTATATACGGCATACGTAAACTGTCATCGTCAAATGAGGACGAATTTCAGGTCCTTGCACTAATTTATACTTAGAAGTTACAGTCACAAGAGCTAAAGTAGCCCCAGTGTTGATCATCCATACACGTCAGAAAACTAAAATGAACTAGAACGCTTCGCTGAGCAGATCTCGATAGTTATTTTAATCACAGATCCCAGGAAAAAAGTCACGGGGAAAGTACAGTACGTCAAAAATGTTCGTTGCAACAAATTATTCGCTAAACCAAGTCGCGAACGCAGCGTGGAAATGCGTGTGTTTTCCTCGGGCTCGTTGGCACCCTGCCCTGCTCCAGAATCCAGTAAACTCGTTTGAACTCTGACGCTGAACTGGGATGCCACGCTGCGCTGCACCAGCCAGATGAATCTTAAATTTATTGAGGCTGTATGTTTCTCCGGTTAATGTTTACTTTTATGGTTGGCCGATCGATCAATTTATTAAGCCGTGGAAAATTTATCTGGCTGGCGGCTCGTATCTCACCCGAAGTGGACGCAAGCAAGCAAACAAGCAAGCAAGCAAAACATGATGCATCGAGGTCACGTCTGTTCGGAAGATATCACCTTGTAGCAAATCGACGGGCATTTATTGTTTTAGCCCCCTTAATTACTGTAGAACTGTGTACGCAGTCCCCATTCCATTTTCCTCCTTCTTCAGAAGAAAAGTTCGGTATTAAGATTATGGCGAGAAAAATCTGTTTACACGTGCGGTCAGACTGTAATAGAGCTCATGCTTTTTTCGTTCGCTCTACTGAACGACATAAAACCGCATCCTGGCTAAGAATTGACAGGAACATCTGATAAAAAAAATCAGCCCCTCTCCTTTCATATCGAGCCTCGAAGCGAAACTCTCGTAAAAGACGATTATCAGACACAGCGCTGGCGTCGTTCGCTCGTCTTAAAAATATTTCTAGGTGTATTTCACGACTTCACGCTCTGTCGATCCATCTAACCACAGGCACTCTTGGCAAGATTAATGTTTCCTCCCTGGTACCTTCCTTTGTTCTAATTTTGATATTGTGTGAGAAAAAACCGGAAACCTATAATTACTGACGTCACCAGATTTTGATGTCGGCAGCGCGGCGTGCGTTTGTCGGATGCCAGAGTAGTGTCCTTCACAGCCTGGACCGTAAGTTCGCCGTAAACAAGACATTTGCGACCTTTTTGTTTCACTTTCTTCGGTCTTTCATTACATCTTCTGAATGGTGTAGGTCCGACGAGCCCGCTCTATTTAGTCACACAGTCTGGGGCTGTATGAGATTTGCAGTTAGAGTCAACGTTTGTTTCGCTCCCGAACAAACATTTTGTTTGAGGTTCTTTACAAGCCCCCTGCTACACTTCATCCACCAAAACGATATTGGTTTCTCAATGCTTTCTCGGAAACAAACTGAACCTGACGAAAAACGTTATTTTCGGTTAATGTCATTCGAGGAAAGATCGGGTTCGATTATTTACGTTCCCTTCAAGTTGCCGTTTTTTCAAAAGATTCAGTGAGATGGACCACATACTTTTGCCACTTTCAGCCTACGGTGGCGGCTGGAGTATTTTTACTTCGAAAAATATGAACAACCTGCTAAAACATGCTATTAAAACGTAAGAATATTTATCATTAGAGATACGGAAATGAGCGAATACCTTTCACAATACGTCACTTGTTTTCATGCCGATATCAAATGCCGGCTGGCGATGGCAAATTTACTGCTTCTGCGTGTTCTTGCGCCAGAACAAGAGCGCCTCCACGCAGGGGTAATTTGAGAACTTCCACTCCCCGCTGTTGATAGTTATGCACAGCTTGTCTAGAATAACAGTTTGTTCTGCCCTGGGGTGTATCCGTTGATAAACATGTCGGTCGCAGAGAGAAAGAATCTACACCAGCCCCGCTCACGTGACTGGCTTGAATAACAAACAAAATAAACAAGCCATAATTCTTATGAAAACGTTAGCTTTTTTATTGCGATCTTCGACCAGAATTTATACGTTCCCGGCAAACATTGTCACCTTTTTTCAAGTGAAGACTGTTCTTCAAAAAAGAAGTTCCGTTATTTGACCTACATGCATTCTTAAACGGGGCGCTTCAGCATTTCAAATAGGAGAGAGAAAGAGACAGAGCAAAAGAAGGGTTGCAATCGAAAGGTCTGTCCATGACAGAGAAGTACTCGTCACGACGATTTACGTGACAAGTGAAACGTAATCCCCAGCTATTTTCAGCTTTGAGATTTCTTGTAAAGCCACACGATATCCGTTCTGCACGACTCATAAAATGGTCAAGTGTCAGGCAAGAAATATCGCAGTTTGCTATTGGAATCAAAGCCATTTGTACTTCATGTAAATTTTAGCATAGGCAGTATATACCTTGCGTTGATTGAGGGGGGAAACTGGCTGACTTATTCAATGTCTGAAAGAGTTGACATAGGAATTACACTGGTAACATTAGCCTCTGAACGTAGAATGCCAGAGTATGATCGTTGATTGGTTAATTTCCTCTTGATTTACATATGTTTTTTACTTTTTCGGTTGAAATATTTGTGTTGCGTCACCAGAGGGAGTCTGGTGGTGGAAAGGGCCAGAGTTCGCCTAATCAGAAACTCGAGATTTCCAGGCTTGGGTTGTCACAGTGACTGTTTGATCGCCAGAACTCAAGCTTTTTCCGGATGGTGACATCAGATTTTATGTGTCTCCAGGAAAAATATGTGCTGAACCTGTACTAACATAGTCTAGAACTCTAAACTTCGTCTTTGGCCTTCGCCTATATGGGCGCAGGCCAAAGACGAAGGTTAGAGTTCCAGACTTGGAATAACACAAAAGTGGTCGGAAAGATGCTTCGTAAACATTCGGGACTTGTCGGGTAACAATCGGGTATTACCGAATCTATTTGTAGAGTTATTTGACGTTCGATTTGCGACCGTCTGATCTCAACTTGTAGACCTAAACAGGAAAGTCTAATTTATATCGAATAAAATCTACCCGAGAACTGAAATTACCATCTAGTTACCACTTAGTTTCAACATAGATTTTGCGGGAAATTTCGAAATGCAGAATGACGTAAGGCGACAGTTTTATAGTTGAATAGATTCGGTCCAGAATAATAAAAATGATTGCCTCCTTGTCATCGAGATCATTGCCGATTACAAAAAAGATTCTCTTCCGTTTTATATTCACATATCCTGCGCAAAATATCTGATTTAAATGAATCTGTGTGGTGGGTGAAAAGATGTCATAATCAATCACACGAAAAGTGATTTTTACGCGGGTGTTTATTTTGTTCGAAAACAACTTTGCAGACAAACCCGTCTGAATGTCTTTCACTCAGCACTCTCAAATGGAAGCAGTCATGAAAAACCACCGACAGATATCGTGAGATCATTGTTGGCACTATTCTTATGCAAATTTCGACAGGAAATTTTGCACAGGAAGTAGTAAAAATGGTTCCTTTGTATGGATTTTGATATTTATTGTCACGTGGTTGATAATTGCGAAATCCATCTCGGTTCAGTCTTTCGTGAAATACAGATGTGAGTTGGTATAGCAGGGATACACGGCTAATTGTTTGATGGGGAATTCCTGAGGCTTGTTCAAAATTAGGATGTTTCTTGTCCCGGAACATGCATTCAGCAAACATGGCTCTTGTGAAATATGTAAAAACCCACACTAAAAGTCCCTAATTACGCTTTTCGGGTGAGATCAACCGATAAACATTCTATCCAGCGGGTGACCTTTGACCCGTTTGTCTGCCAGAGATTTGCAAGATGGCGGCGACAAATCGCTCCTGTTCAGAATGCATGGCGTGACGTACTTAAAAAAGACGACAGAAGTCTTTTTGTTTTTATGGGCGCTCGGAAAAAACAGACCCTATAATTATCGTGTCTCACTGAGGACCTGATTGATAGTTGATGTCTGCAGTGGTTGTTGATTGGGCAACAAAACCACCGCACCAAGCTAGTTATTGTGGGCCCCCTCTAGGCCTAGGCATTCGGTGAAGGCATGGGCAGCCCAGCGTCGCCAGTCTCGCCTACGTGCACTTTCCGCCTAAAACGAGGCTGCCAAAGTTTAGTCAAAGTTATCAACAGAAAGGATATTGTCTTTAGGGTGATGGAACATTGGGAAGAAACGTCTTGAAGAACAAGCAAAGTTCTAGGGACCGTGCGCAAATTAAATCTTAGAGAGAGAGAGAGAGAGAGAGAGAGAGAGAGAGAGAGAGAGAGAGAGAGAGAGAGAGAGAGTGTTACTGAACAAAAACGGTTCCACAGACTGCGTAATTGTGTTTCATTTTCATATATTTTGAAAAAAGTTCACATAGAAAACGCACTGTACAGTTGAAAATGAATAAATGCATATCCATAGAAATAGAGTGCTTTTAAACACATCGATATAGCTTGTGAATATTTTTTTATACATCATTCTGTTCCGGTAAAAACTAACGACAGAAGTTTGCTTCTCTTGTCATTGACATATTTAGAAGTCCTCTTCCCTCGTCACAGACACGTTTAAAGTGCGTTGGGTTAAAAAGGTACTCCGAAAAAAAATGTTCATTGCTGTCTCTTAAAAATTCCTGAATGTGCACAGTCTTGGACCAGCACTTTTTTGATGGCAAACAACAACAGACACACAATTCTGGAAACGACCGGCGGTATTCCTTCTTGCAAACTTTGAAAAGTATTCGCCGAACGGTGGAGGGTCCACGTGACATTCATGGGTTTATCTGGGGAATCACTGCGCCGTCATTATCACCGTCGGGACACAGCCAGTCTTGGGCAGTTTCATGGTTTCCGCGCGATCCCGGTAATGACGTCATGCGTCATGGCATCAGCTCAGTGAATATGATGCGACAGTCAGTAATAGTCGGCTATGCCAATTTTTATGTAGCTTGTCTTCGAATCTAGCTTGCTTCCTCCAAATGATAAGCATCTGGACAACTTGGAAAATAATATTTAGATGCAGGCAACGGTCATTAGACAGAGAAAGCCCTCTTTGAGTTTAGTTTCCGTATTGTTTGTTGTTTCTGATCTAAAAGCGAGAGCTAAAATCAACCATTTTTTCATAAATAGCCACTTAGGGTGCTTAACTTATTTAAATATATATAATTTACAGATAAGAGATAAAATCAATCTATATGGCATAATCTATGTACATGCAACTTTTTGTAGAAACAATGGCGGAGAAAAAGTCCTTTTTTAGAAAGTGGCTTGATGCTATACGACGTCAATATTTTGATTTATATTGTGTTTGTCCCATTGTACCACCACAACGCTTTTCGCAAACTCGTTCACATTTTTCACTTCGTCGTTGTTAATTTTAGTCGACTTTGTCTCTTTGTACCTCTTGCTAGTCTGTAAATTGTTTTCCAAATTATTTATATGTACATTTTTGAAGTTCCTGTTGTCATAGCAGCCCCTGTGGAGCGCGTTCAGCGTTTCTCTCCTTTTCGCCTGAAGTCTCTTGAATCGCCTCTCCTCGTTTTTGAGCATGCGCACAGCCAACAAGATGAGAAGAATGAGAATACATCCTCCTGCAATAGGGACAGCGATGACAGCTGCACGGAACCACACCGCTTTCGATTGGACGACCAGATCGTGTGCCGTGTCCATCTGTGAGTCGGTGAAACCTGTAAACAAAACAAAATGAACAAAAGAGATGAATAAAAAATAACTGTCTAATAAAGTTATTCTGCCTGGCTGTGTTTTTTGGGGACACGAGGTCGTAAATGCCAAAATCGCACACCAGCAAAACACAAAGAACATAGTCACTATCACGTGAACATTTGACGGTTCGCTTTCTCTGTAGCTGTCAACAGTATTCGAAGAAGTGATATAAAGGTTACCATGGAAATGCGATAGCAACGGAACCTAAACCACGTTCTTCGATTTCAAAAATACATCAACTTTTGACGTAATTCGACGCATAATACTGCAGATAACAGTGCAATGGTGTTGGAGGTGTCCTCACAACGTTCACACGCCGTATCGTCACTTCTGAGGGGAAACATTTTAATTTTTTACGTTTTGGATTTTTTTCGTTTTTTGAAAATGCGCTTTCTTTCACGCTCCAAGATGCCCCTTGGAAAATAGAGCACGACACTCCGATTTAACATTTTCTAGAAGGGGGACGAACGATAGTGTCACTGCGATCTACACCGACCTTCAAAAAACATCTCTGCGCGTGGCAAACTTAGAAGACAATTGTCAGGTCGGGCCGCCTATTACCCATTTACACGAGAATACCAGTCACCCACACCCCCCCCCCCCCACCTTTTCACAACAGATGGGCACTTTCGTCAATGTGCATGGACTGCAGGTGAACGCAAACGAAACACACTATTATGAGGCTTACGTTTATTATGAAGTTTATGCATTCTGTAAGCTTTGTCGTTTATCGCAGTTTGTCACTTGTCGGGAGGGGAGGGGTGGGGGTCGCTGGAGAATAATCTTTAAATACGCCAGTCTCTCAGTAACTTTAGCTGTGGTAATTTTATAAGGTGTAAACTCTTAGGTTTATTACTGTGATGTCGAGCGAACAAACTTGAAAGAAAAACACAAGGAAACTCTTTTTAAAGGAAAGAAGGTATATTTGTGCATGTGCGCGCGCATTTGGAAAATAAATGGTAAAAACTTGCTAGAGAATAAATGGGTCAATACAGGACAAATCCAACGTAGGCACAACTGGTGATCAGATGTGTAATTTGACCATCCATACGAGATTATGGTGGTGGCAATTCGCTGTCAGCGATTTTATCAACCGTTCCGCGAAAGCATTAACGAGTTAATACGCCAAATGAAAAAGAATTGAACAAGAGAGAAACTGGCGAATAAAATCGCGAAACAACTGCGATTGCCAAATAATTAGAGTCGGCGCTCAACCGATTGTGGCCATATGCTGGGATGCGTGTATCACCTCCAAATTTACATCACACGATTGACGCAGAACACTGTCTCCAAGTCTCGTGCCCAGGGATTTGGAATTGAAGCAGTGCAAAACAAACAGCCCTACCCCTATGTTTTATTCTGTACGGCTCCGATCTGATTGGTTTTGTCAGAGATTGGCCTCGCCATTGTGTTTTTCTCTGCGGAGCCTCGATTGTGATGAAATGGCGGCGAGCTGCTCCGTATCCGACCTTCGACTTCCCTGCCCATAAAAGCGACGGCCCCCGATACCATGGTTGCTACGACCCCAGCGCAGCTACGCGGAATTTTGATTTATTCTTGCGTGATGTCAATCAACCCATGAAGAGCTCTTGAATCGTTTTGCATGTCGGCACTAAGTCTGGCGCTAAAGTGAGCTGCTCCTCCAACCGAGCACGCAGCCCTTATGGATGTATTCTCCCAGGCTTTGCCACAGCCAAGTCGGGATTAATTCGAGCAGGCTGCTACAACCCAATGGGAACCATACTGGCAAGACACACAGAGAGAACATTCTGTTTATAAAACCTGTTTGTTTTTGCAGTTGTTCACAACCAAGGATACAATACGGATCAGTTAAAATACACTCACGCTCGCTCGCTCACGAGATTGCATACAACACCAAACCAGGCTGTAAAATTTTAGGAATCGGCTAAATTACGAATTCATTTTATAAGCTATCGTTGAGTGAGGGCAATTAGATCTAATCTCAGAGAATGGGGGCAATTAGATCTAATCTCAGAGAAGGACCCACACTGAATCCTAAAACTGGTGTTTACCACTCGAACAAATAGTTTTTAAAGAGGTCCGCGTCTCGAAATATAAGAAAAATCCAATTGCAGCCTCTAAATGAGAGAGGCTAATTTAATCGAGAAAAACGGAACAAAACTAGGCAAGGCTAATCCGATATTACAGAACTTGATGGAATTAGAAATACGATAGGACGGGTATAAGGCACGGCCAAGAAACATGACTACCTGTTGCCATGGCAATGGAATAAACGGTTTCGAATTATGCTACTGGCGGCGGCCAAGTCCTCAAACAAAGAAGGTGCGGTGCAAAAGACGATCACATTCTATTCAGTTTCTCCATCAACCTTAAGCTCGAAAGCCGTTTACCTTTGATCGTAAGACCATTTACAATTTCAATATCGAATTCAACTTCTCTGTCATAAAAAAATGACACCATGAAGGGTTGCCATGGCCACGTTTACATGATGACATTATTGTCAACAGCAATTTCAAAATCTCGGATAGCGCTCAAATTGGCGGGAAATTTTGGGGGTAATTTTCGTGGCGGCAACTGGCATCGACAACCATACTTGAACTATACGCATCTTTCTTCTTATGACGCATATCTGCATATACGCTTATGTATACCGTTGGGATCTATGCACGGAGAGCACGATACGCCACTTAAGCCTAGACATTTCAATTTCTGCCTATTTTTTTTTTAAATTCGCCTAATGGAGACAGACGATTCCGTGTGACCTAAATACGAAATTCCAAAATGTTAAACGATCCTTGTAAAATTGAAACTCAAAATCGAGAATGAGCGTACGTGCTCTCCTAGCGCAAAAAAGGCCGTCAGAGTCACATGACCCGATAAGTCTACCCGGTCTTCTGAATGCAAAGAAGAAGTCAGGTTATATTTCTTTTTTTTTGGCTCATACTGCTGCTCAAGAACTACCTTACATTGTAATTTCAGGTGTATGGATCTGTATGAACTTTATATATATATATATATATATATATATATAATATATATATATATATATATATATATATATATATATATATATATATATATATATATATATATATATATATATATATATATATATATAATATATATATATATACACAAAATGTATACAATGTGCCCTCCCGGTTATCACCATAATGGCTTTATGGCAACCTCTAAACTTGGGCACAGAGAGTACGGTATAAAGTTAAATTAATATATATATATATATATATATATATATATATATATATATATATATATATATATATATATATATATATATATATATATATATATATAGAGAGAGAGAGAGAGAGAGAGAGAGAGAGAGAGAGAGAGAGAGATAGATAGATAGATATAGATAGATAGATAGATAGATAGATAGATATATAAATATATATATATATATATATATATATATATATATATATATAATATATATATATATATATATATATATATATATATATTATGGTGTGTGCATGCAAAGTTCCTAGTTGACTATAGTTTGGCAAACTTCGGGTCTGAGCTCGAATGAAGTTTATATTTGATAAAAAAAGTTAGAATTTCAGGTGTATGGATCTGTATGAACTTTATATATACATATATATATATATATATATATATAATATATATATATAACTTTATATATACCTATATATCTCTTTATATATATATATATATATATATATATATATATATATATATATATATATATATATATATATATATATATATATATATATATATATTATGTGTGTGTGCATGCAAAGTTCCTAGTTGACTATAGTTTGGCAAACTTCTGGTCTGAGCTCGAATGAAGTTTATATTTGATAAAAAAAGTTAGAATCATGTAGATACAGGGTGGGGCACATCCTCGCCAGTAGTACAGTCTTTATCTTTTCTTTGCAGAATGACAGGATGTCTGTTCCAAATCGACGCAATATTGCCGGTGTCGACGCCGAACGTCCGCTTTTCAAACACAGCAGTCTGGGGCGGAATATTGACTGTCGCTTCTCCCTGTCTAATTTAATTTGGCACAGCACGGCAGAGTCTAGCCAGCCACTGCGCTTGCCACTGATAACACGGCAGAAACAACAGACGATTTCTAAATAAACCATCAAAGGGTGTATGTGCGTATAAATTATTGAGAATACGGAACCTTGGCTTTAATGCAAGCGAAGACACGGTGTCTGCACAGTCATTCAGAAAATGCCACAGCCTACAGATAAACACAACAATCTTGTTTCCATCGATTGTGCTCAATCGTTCACACTTGTTCTTCTTCCAGGAAAGTTTATGCATTTTTCTGAGACCCACACAGGCACTTTCGCTCAATTTTAACACCGGAACGACTATCTATGTTATGAGCCATCTTTACCAGTCGCTTAATGGATATCAAAAAGATGAAACGTGCCCGCTAGCTGTTGGTATTACGCGCGATGACGACAGTAAATTTAGAGTTAAATTGTAGCTCGCGTTCGTAGCTTTCCCCTCGGCGAACTTTTATTGTTGTTGTCGTCATCCTCGCACCACCAACAAAGTCTGACAGAGACTTACACTTTGTGTAAGCTTTTGCCCCCTTTTTAAAAGTCTCAATCCATGTTATCTGTATATGAACACTGAGTAGTCATATTGTTAAGCGATTTTAACAAGAGCTTCACTGAACTCGAAGACCCTAAGAAAGTCCACAGCTACACACACTGAAGGCTCGCAAACAAAATTACCGCGTTTAATTTTTTTTTTCGATAGAGGGAAAAGAAAACTTCCAGAGATTGTCCATGCTTCACTGTGACTATGGGCAACAACTTGAACAGAACGTGCAATGTTTGGCAAAGAGCGCCATTGGTGAAGTCAGCGAAGTGCAACTGCGGGCTCGCTGACCTGTGCACATCGTGATCAATCACCCGTGCCAGTCCAATGTGCCAGCCACTTCTTTCCCCTCCCCATGCATATTCGCCGTGGAACTTGCGTATTCTGTTCGCCAAGACATGCTAAGGGTCACCAGAAGTCTAATTTGGAAAATTAATCGTCCCGTGTGCTATTACTGGCTCTCCTCAGAGATTCAGCGGCGTACAATATTTCATTTTGATTATTCTCATCTCTGCGAAATATCAGGAAGCGAGGGCGTAGATGCAGCTTTGCGATATCGCCGACGACGAATAATTTCAAATCGGAAAGATAACATCCAATGTTTGGAACTAACTACTCCGAAAACGTCGCAGGTTATAAATCGTAATTTGGGTCATTCCTTATGGCTGAAAGTAGAAGGGGAGCAGTAAATAAGTTTTTACCAGGAAGCTAATCATCATGGAAGTTGCTGAGAACTTTTGCATCACCAATTTGAAACGTATTTGTTGCACTTATTGTTGTTCATTTTCTATTATTATATATTCGCAAGTTAAGGTAGAATGCGCCTCGGGGACAGATATTCGGACTCTCAAACTTATTCAAATGTTTTCTGATCTACCACTTGTGGGGGTTTATTTTAAGCTCTTAGTGTAAAAAAACTCTTCACCGGCTTAGTTTTTCGAAATTCGAAAATTTTATTTTTCTCCATAGAGTTAACATAGGGATGGCGGCCATTTTGAATTTCCAGTAGCCTATAGTAAATCTTGGGTTATTTGTTTCTCTTGTACCAAAATTTTACACGGTGACCCCCAATTTTTATTCTTGATTTTGAAAGAGAATGGTTGGAAGATTCCCTAAGGAAAGTTTGGACAAACGTTTAAGTCTTTCACTTTCGAGGCGCATACTACCTTAATAGCAAGTTTTACTTCGCCAACGTACACATTTAATCCCTGATCCGATTGAATACTGGAATGAAATTGTTGACTGGACGAGAAATGTTTCAAAATACAGTTTACATGCCATGTTTTAAATTTTATAGAGTATGAAGAACATCCAAAAAATTAGACATCTTCGGGTGGTTTTGAATCATGCTTGCGTCTGAACTGGTTCAATAGGTGATCACTTTTTTTTTCACTCGACCTTACGGGTGCGCCCTGCATGTTGTCTGCAGACCACCGCCTCTACAAATTAACCGACATTGTCATTGTCTACATTTGTCTGATTGGTGTAGAACAATGGAGGTCCTGATTGAACGGGGACAACGTAACAGTCAGTCAGGACAACTGCTATGTAAATTTGTTTAGACAATCTGAAACCTTGATCAATTTATGCGCCTCGATTTACCTGTATCGGAATATGATGGCCGATGATGCCCTACAAATGCAAAGCATGCTGGGAGATTCTGATGCACGGGGACTTTTGGTATCGCACGAAACCATGAAATAATATAGCACTCTCATATTCGTCGTTGACGACTTTAGTCACTGTTTGAAGATCAGTATTCACGATTACTCGACGTTACTGACTGTTCAAATGATTTTCAAATCACGAGTGGGTGGACACTCGGCAAGACAACGCTACCGTTTCCTAGTTTGTCGGTTTAGAAGAATTCTCTTTAAATATTCAGCGTATGTCCTTGTGTCTGGTGGAGCGAGTTGAGCTCGCCGCTTTCAGTGAGAAGGGCCATTACCGTCTTTGTCAACACATGAAATTTTAATCGACTGACTACCTTTAAATAGGGGTGTTATTTTTGTTGGTCCCAAGCACTGCCCCCGCAAGCATACAACAAATCATGGCCTGAGCAAAGAAAAAGAGAAAAAACAAACATCGGAGTATAAAAGGATTACCAGGTCGATGTTGTACACCCCTCCTTTTGATAAATATTTTGGAATCTGTTTCGAAGTTATTCGATTCCGACAATAGAAGACAAAAAAGCTGGAATGCGAACGAGCAGCAAATCCGGCCACAAGTGTCCCCGTAGAACGTACGAGTAAATGTCTATAGTACTAGTAGCCAATGGCAGGGGAACATACATGAAAATAATGGGGTCTGAGATGATTCAGTGTTGGAAACCGGAGTCGCCATATTAAATGTGTAACCAACGATGTCACATGAGGGCCCGCCAACGTTCGAGAGGGCAAATTCTCCTTGGCACCAGAGGTAGACTATAAATTTCAAATGCAAACTTCGTGTAGGTGGGTCAAGAGAACAGTTAACGATAGCCGTATGTTGCTTTTTCTGTCCCCTTCCAGTGCCAGACAGCCTAGGTATGTACATAAGAGGGATTTCAGTAAGAATGACAACTCTGGACAAATGGGTATCGGCGACTCACTGATTTAGTGAGACCTCTGGTCTCGTACGAGAGCTTTGCAAGTATACTCAATTAGGAAAACAAATACCACTGAACAAAGGTGGGTACAATGACATCTTCAAAGGAGTTAACGAGTTTGGACGACAATTTTAATTGAGCTGTAATTACCATAATTGCTTTTTCGGCCGAAAATATTCTCTTTGCTCTGACTAAGATGTGTTTCTACAATCACGTTTACCAACATACGGCCCATTTACTCTATTTTTTTCACTAGCATTGCTTTTTTTACATTCATACTCAACCATGAGACGGGAAACGGATACAGTTAAGTCTGAAACGGGGCATTCTGCTTGACATTTGCCGCCAGACTCGACTTTTCGCCCACGCCAAACAAATTCGCAATTTTTGGCGACAGACATCATGTCTTCAGAAAAGAGGAAGCCAGGTTACGCGACAGGAAGGGAAAACAGAACAATTTCGACAGACAATTTTAATCTCTGACCTACGAGAGGACATAAATATATCACCTACAACTGTCTGACTACTTTCAAGGTTTTAAGTCGCCATAATGACGTTTGCCTGTTTCACTTGTTATCTTTCTTGATACCTTTATTGAGCACACTCACAACAGCAGACAGAAGATCAATCGATCAAAATATCCTTCACAAGCTCATCAATCAACAAATTAAGAAGAAAACATGTTGTTATTAAGTTTCGGGATCTCACAACCACCATCCGCTTTGTTTTCGTCTGATAAACAATGGTAAACTCTCTCTATTTCCATATCGTCGAAACAGCAAATAAAAAGATGAATGGGCGCGAAAAAAGTGACACAAAGGAACCTTGTATCAAGATTTCGAGACTTAATTCCCAAAAGACATCGACATCCTTCGTCTGCTCATCTGCCAGTCTGCCCCGCGCTGTCAGGTACTGGCGTCAAACAAATTTCTGTCGTCTGGATTCTTCACCAGAACAGATCGAACTACTGAAGCGAGTCAAATGTTATCGTCTGCGCTCAATTTTGTGCCCAAATGAAAGAACTGTCGTTTGGGCGGCCAATCATGGGCACGGGCAGCGAGCGTAATAGCTACCGATTAAACTCCCCCGACGCTTCGCAACTTTTCCCGCGCGATACGTTGCATCCAGGTTTGAAAAAGATCAAATGCTTTCTGAGACAGTACATAAATATCCTGGGCAATAAGCAATACACGGCTTGTGACTGAGCACAAAGAGTGTCGTCTCCATGAAGTAATATCGCTGCAGGAAATCCTGGGCGTAAAATAACTCGGCAAATTTAATGAATTTTACCAGTTGCCTTACACTCTCACCACCGCAAGAAAGAAAGATTTATAAGCTTTATTACAAGAATATGGGAGAAATCATGCCAAAGCCCTTAACTATTAAACCAAAGGCTCCGATGAAATTACTTCATTTTGGCAACGAAGCTTATTTGCACTCGCATCAGTAGAACATTTTGTGAATACTCCGCATAATCGAAGGCTATATATACAGCGGATGCGTTGTTTTCCCCTCGCAATCAAAGGTTCCTACGATGAGCGAGCGCCCTCCCCTTTCATTCAATCCCCTGCTTATATCGTTTTCCTACAGTAGGCCTGGTATGCTTAGGAAGTCCGTGATTCAGGTAGAACCTCACAACTGTTTACAGTGTGTGCCGCTTTGTTTGAAATGAAAATGATCGAAAGGACTGTAGATGTATAATTAATGATTTGGTGATTAAATACTTGTGTGTATGCTATACAAATTAATAGGACAGGCGAATTTCTGTCTGTAGTATCATCGTCTATATTACACAGCTAAGCGCAATTTGACGAAGATGATATTTAATAATAATTTGAATTTAAATATCACGGGAGCATGACGTCACGACGAAATTAGCTCGAAGAAGCCTTGAGGTGCTTGCAAGTTTCATGCGGCGAGAGTTGACCCAGTTTGTGTGAGAATTTCCGTAATCCACAAGAAAGAAGAAAAATCCGCTTACGGGCAGGTCACAATCATAGCTACCCTTGTTGTTCTTTATTCTTTTACATCTGACAGGTCCAATCCCTTTCCCTGGAATACAGAACGCATTAATATACTGACAATTTGGGGTTGCAATTTCGAGAAAATAATATTTGCCAATTAAGTGCCCTGTTGGCGCACTGCATTGCATGTTTCCCGCAGGTTTGCAGCGGGCATCACGTCGTTGCTCTAACATGACGATTGCAACAAGATGTCGTCTGCGCAGATGCTCTGGCGCCAAACCTTTGTGTGTCAAACGACAATAAATTTGTGACTGAAACTCGACCTGCAAATCGTCAAGGGTCAGGAACTATGATAAGATCATTCTAAAAAATGTTCTGTAGAACATATATTGTCGTGACAACAAGACCTGCATGTAAAAATATACTTATATTCATGTCTAAAATATCCAAAACTGTTGTTCACTGCAGTCTGCGCAAACTTACATAACAGGAAATATGACTTCCGATTTTTCTGTTTGTAAAATAATCAATGGACAACATGCTTTTAAGTTATAAATTTTTAACGAATTTTCACTTCTCTCTAGCATTTTCAATTAAGACTGCAGAGAGGAAAATAACGCTACGAATCCAGGAGATCTAATGTGAACGACTGAGTGGCGTCAGCACCGAGATTGATTACATGGCCGTCTATTGCAATATTCTCCGTGAAAAATAAATTTTCAATTGGAGTATAATACCGTGTCATTTCATCTCGGCGCCGAGAACTCCACGGGGCTTTAGAGCTGATGCAGGCAAAAAGATGTATCAAATAAATGGTACGTACGTACATCGCATGTCTAAGCTCTGAAGACTGCTAAAGTTACACTTCACTTGATACCTGGCAAATTTCTGAATGGCTGCACGGTAAGCTGGAGAGGGGCTCGGAATTTACGGCTATTAGCACAGTTTGCTGGAGCTCGCCTTCTGGATTCTCTAATTGCTGAATAATAGACATTACAAATATCAAGTGGATTGTCAAAATCCGCAGAAATCTCGAGAACGAGTGGGGAGAGAGTGAAGGAGCAAATTAGAATTTATCGCCATTTTATTGTTGTACAGCAAGCGGCCTCTTTGCGGTAGCCATCGCCCCTCGCGATTTTACGCGCACTAAGCGCGTTTCGCAGTTTAACGAGAGTTTTGCTCAAGATTTTAGTTTCTACCCTAATTTGACCAGAGACGGCAGAAATGGTCGGCAAAAGCGATGCGAAAGTATATCGTTTCCGCTGCTTAGGGGTGGTTCTTCTGCGATAGGTTGTACAAGGTTGCAAAGCGAGCAATCTATCAAAACAGATAAACTCCACGGGGCTTGCGACGTTTGAATGTAAACAGTTTTGACGCAGGCACAATGTTCGTTATCGTACCTGCGGAAAGCAGTACCGCCTGTGTGATTGGGCAAGATATGTGCCACACAAAATCGAGCGGCCAAAATTCGCGTGTTTTGAACAGAATCAATCAGAATCGGACTAAGCACACCTGTATTCACTGAAATGCCAATCGGAAGTCGTCATCATCGCGCATGTCCGGACGCGCAAAAATGTGTGTACGGTACACCGCGCGAGAGTGCATGATGGAGTGTTTCATCCTCGTATTCTGTTGGCATCCCTGAAATAACCGCTAATCGCATTTACTACACGGGTCCAATTATCAGTGCAGCCTCGACTCACCGATGCATTTACGCACTAAAAAGCTCTAGGGGCGGGCCAAGTCCTCTCATTGTATTTTGGTAACGTCTTTCTCTCTCTAAAAACAGTTCTGTTGCAGCAATTACTCCGCGAACTTCTTGAAAGAGGGGGAGGATGACGCTTGCATATTAGATAACCGATATTAAATGAAATTCCTTGTCTCAACTTGCCGGGTGGTTGTGCAAGATGAGTCAGCCTGGCGTCCACAGTCGGGACTGGCAACAAATTGAAATTGGTCCGGAGAAAAGAATGCGCTCATTTAAAACAATCGTCTCCATTGCCAAAGTTGACACGAAAAAAGGGACACATTTAGCCACTACTTGTTTTATTCTTTTGGTTCAGCCAATCGAAGTATAGTCTCTTTCTCTTATCAATAGCGTAACTGCGCCATGCAGACGATTAGCCATATTTTAGCGCGTACTTTTTAGCCTCTGTGGCAATTTGCGATTCGCTGGTAAAATGGGTGGGGTAATTATAGGAGAGCGATTCTTGCCCAACATAGCTGAGCGAAGAAAGGTAAGATCTTGCCTCCAGTAAAAGTTACTTTTAATACGCTTCTCCATTACTCAATTCGCCATAAATCCCACTGGCTCACGTAAAGTAAAATTGCCATTAAGGGCTACAGCAGAATAAATCAGTCTATCGATGTGCAGTTTGGTGGAAGGCTTGCAAAATACTAGGCGGCAAGTATGATGTGTGTGTGTGTCGGAGAGCGTCAGGGTATTTCGCTATTCCCGTGAACTTGGGTCAACCTTATGAGGCGAAACACTCAAATACGAGTCTAGAATCTCTCCGTTGTTTCGGTAAGTTATGGGGTAGCGGAACTAACAGAGTGATTCTAGGCTTTTAAAATACTTTCAAATCAAACATCTGAAGTCATTGAAACAAAGCTGACCTGCTATTGAGATCAGAAACCACCACAACACAGTGGCGGCCTCCCCTATCGCTCTGATTTTGCGTGGAAACTGTTCGGGTCTGTTTACTGTCATTATGTTCTCAAGAGTGCGGGTAAGTTTAACAGGGGTTGAGCATACTGAGTCGGACCAAAACATCAAGAAGTTTACTACTTACACGACTACTATTGCCATTACTATTTTTATTTACTACTACCATTTGGATATGGTCAGAAAAGGGAAATGCAGGAAATAGCTCTCTTCCCAGCGTGAGGGGAAATTATATCAGTCGCAACTTCAGAGAACCGAAAACACTGTTTGTGCGGGCCTCTGAGTTGGAATACCCATCAACATGTCGCCGTGTTTGTGTGGTGTCCAAACATGTGACTTCTTGAACACGATTCATTAAGCAGCCATCCATCATTGCAGGGGTAAAGTCGATCTGCGTGTGTACGACTTGGGTGGATTTTAACAAAACTTTTTGATGTAATCAAAACCGAGTCAAAGCAACAAAAAAGGCGAACTTAATTCCAGATCAACAGGCCGATGCATTAACGCTGGCTATTTTCGACGCATCAGTCAAGCATTTGAGGAGACAAGCGTGGGCACAGAGAAAATGTGACGGCCTGGAAACAGGGCTTGTTATAAGAAGTATGGGTGTAGGATTGAAAAATAACATTGCTTTAACGACCATACGTCTGCGGTAAGACTCCCACAACAGCGTGGCGTGCTGGATTTGAACTGCCTGAATTGTGTGTTTGATTTGTGTCTTCCTGTGACGCTGAAATCTCCCTCGACGGCAAAGGGCAAAAAGCTGGCAACACTTGTAATATGGTGCACGTCTTTCAACCGCCCATTCTGGCGACAGAATGGTAACAAGCTGGCGTGCTATCGCTTGTGTCGGTTTCATGGCCGGGGTTAGCTACCTGCCGCATCAAAAAAATCTCTTGGGAGTCTCTGTACGTCATCAGAATATAGGCCAATGGGCGGAAAGTATCGTCATGCCAATCAAACTCTTATTCCTTCGGGCGGCACCGTGATAGCTTTCGATCGAGAATGTCTGAAGTTAACTGAAATAATTAAGCGCAAATACTAAAAACTTTGATCATTAAACACGACTTAAAAGCCTTTTGACCTGGTTGTGTTTACATTTTTAGCATATAGAGAGTCCACATACCACTGCCTCTCACGGAACGATAGCATACTACACTACGAAAATATTCGATAAAATATAAGAGGCATATTTTAACATTTGTGTGCGCATGCGCAGCTTGATGACCTAACCCGAGTGCTAAGTTAAAGTCTACATAACCCCGGGTCCACTTGCCCATAAATACATTTGAGGGTAGTGTAGGAGAAAGATTCCGGAGGTATAACATAGGGATTTATACGTAAGCTGGAAAACATGGTTCAGCCTATCGTCTGGTTTCAAACGTTTGTTGTTTGAAATGAGGACAAAAAGATACTTTTTGGGAGAGGGTCAAAAAGCGGCACGCGGTTCTCATGTTCGAGATCGGGGCGTGATGTGCACTCTTACTTCATTTAGTATGCAGATGTTGTAACCAGTTGGAGTATCGGGTGACATAGCTTGAAGCAGTCATCTGTTCAGTTGGAGAGATGGTAATTCGAGGACCAGAGTACTTTTCAGTCGGCGACAAAATAAACCAGCGGGAAACCAGCAAAGCAACTTGCACAAGTCCTATACAAACTTTGGCTGAGCGCAGAAAATTCTTTTTCGGTTGCGAGCAATCAAATACGACGTGGCCGGGCGCAGAAATTCCGCACATGACGAATGGAAACATGGTTTTAGTAAAAGAGTCAAGGGTCCCATATGTGTCTCAAAAGGCGGTATAGATTTCTTTGGCATCTTATTGTCCAAGGAACACTTACACCGACTCTCCAAAATTTTAAACATTTTAAAGAGGTATAGCTAACTTATTCTAGAGGCTTTTTGAAATAACTGTCATACATTTTTCAAACAAGTTTCTATGTAAATTCCCTACGGCAAGTCTAAAGTGCCTATTCTTGAGTTCGCAATCACAGTATGATTATGTAATCTACAGTGATTTGCCGATGAATTTTGGGTCCGGACTGACATTTATTTCAGCAAAACCAAACATGGCGATCATCTATTTCACACTGAATATGGTTATGAAGTTAGCCGCACAATTAACATTCTTTTCGTTTGATCAGTGATTTAAATTTCAGTTCAAACACTTCAGTCGAGTGAATTTTTTATTGACATATGATTATGCCATATTTCATAATCAATAAATCGCAAGTATCGCCGTAAAAAGTATCGGCCGTGTTCAATTGGAAAAAAATTCTTAGGGATGTTTGCAATGATTTGTTTTATACTTTGAGCGGGACGGTACTTAGAATTGTGAGCGCGTTAATCTGATCCCGCTGACAGATGCCAGGCCAGGATATTTATTCCAGCTCAGACAAGGAAACGTGGAACAGCTGCACGGGAAAAGTTGCAGCCTGCATGCATGTCGTTACCGTCACAAGAACTCAAGACAAAGTAGAACGTCGGAAGAGATTGGGGAGGGCGATTTGGTCACGTGATTTCAATTCTCTCTCGTTTTTGTGTGGGACTATTGTAACGTGCAATGCCGATACGGTAGCCCGATATTAAAACTATGTGATTAACTTCTACGACTACAGCTGCTCGTACTGTCGGCATCTCATTGCGGCAAAAAAAACCAGATCGCGGCATGGCAGACTGTTGGGTTGGAGAACTTAAGACGCTGTGAAATTTGTGGATCTCTTTCGGCTCCAAAATGAACGATCCTCTGAGATCATAGGTTCGACGCCATGTAATACTTTCATGACGCAATGTTTTTGGAGGATAGGACAGTGCCCTTCTGAACTTTTTTCTTACACCACATGCAATGTCACGTGTACCCTTGTGTCCATAAATTTTCGAGAAAACATTCCACCCCGTTGATCACGTACATAAATGCAAACAATATACATTTCTACCTCGGGGCTTGGCCCTGAAATAAATCTTTCGAACCAACTTTGCCTTTCAAAAAGCACAACGTTTCTCCATGCATGTTCTGTAAATTTTATCTTCTACACAATCTGTTTCCATGATCTCAAGTCTTTCCTTGTATGGAATAAGAATTCTACGATGCCATAGAAAGAAGTTCGACCGTTTGAGATAAAACAAGTACTGCAAAAATAGGTATTAACTAATCTGAGACTCCGTACATTGGAGCTAGAAAAACTTGAAACTCTGCAAACGTGTTTAGACACACACTAATCACGCTTCAAAATCTTTCGATAAAGGATTCCCTTTCAAAAATAATTTTTAATGAGTGTTTGCTTGTGCTCGGATTTGCGGCCACCCTGGCGTGAAGCACATCCATAAACTAGGCGCTGTGATCTGAATAAGTCGTAATTTTGTTGAACTTTTTGCTAATGCCTGGCCATTGTCACCGAGAATAGTGGCGTCGTTTACTCGTAGTGCTGCAGACGCATTTTTACTACCTCGCTAAAACCCTTTTGAATCGTAATTTACTTATCTGAGGGTCACAGGTCAAACAAGCTCCATTCCTCGTTAAACACTTGTGCAATTCCGCCGCCTTCTCTATTTCTCAACATCCTCAGTCCATTGAAACGCAGCGGCAGTTTGATTTTTTCTGTGTATTTTTATTGCGGGAATAAATTTTCGTAAATGAACGCAGTATAGGGATACATGATCTAATTGCCCCATCCATTCCCTTCATTACATATGGCAACGTTTGAAGCCTTTAACAATTTCAGGGAGGGTTTGAAAAGCTGTATCTAATGAAATCCTTTTATTGGAAGAAGAAAAGCTCTTTCTTGCATAGTTTACCTGAAAGGTGGAGACCGACTTCCGGTTAAATTTCGGAGCGACCATTTCTCATGAAATCCATGTTGAGTAAATATTAAAGAATGTTCAGGATTTGGGGTCGTTACTGCGCCCATTTATTTGATCACAAAAGACTCATTCTATAAAGTACACCGGAGGGCACTTTGGTGTATGCGTTAACGAAATCGACTGGCCACGAATTGCTGATTTTGGCGACAGGACAGACGATCAGACACACAGACGAGATCGAGACTTCGAACGCTGCAACTATGGGATAGCGAGGATAAATCCGAGCTGACGCGGTATCCCTTGGTGGGATTCTGTGTCCAAATGGAGGACCTCCTTTTTTCTGGAAATGTATGATACCCTCGATAAGATTCCTGTCCATTTTAAAGGATTATCCCAAAGACCTATAAGGCGGGACACAAATACCAAAGCCTCTTTTCTTCGGAGACGACCAGACTACGTCGAAAGTTTCGCTCTCAGTTGATGCAATTTCTCACCGGTTCAACTCTCTCTGCGGTGTCGTTGTTTGATTCTGTTCTTCTTCAAAACGTCAAAGTTTGACACTAGACTTATCCGCTTCCCCAAATATGGCGTCAGTTGTTTGGGTTATTGCGGTGATGGTGATGTCGGACCATTCAGATGACTTACACGTTCTCTCTCTTCAAATAACTTACATACAGAGAGACGTATACTCGTGTGTGTGTGTGTGTGTGTGTGTGTGTGTGTGTGTGTGTGCGCGTAATACACGTACCTATGTAACATAACTTTATAAAATGTCGAGTGTCTAATGCAAAAAGGCAGAGCAATGTAAAGATGAATTTCTTAATGAGTGGGTTCTCCGTAAAATACAAATAATAAATAAATATTTCAACAACATTTTGAATCGGGAAAACAGACCAGTGTTTTTCCAGCAACGTTTGCCCACAGCGACGTTATTAAAGTTTATGTAGCATACATTTTTTCTTCTTAGATCAGGCTCACTGCATTGAATTGCCTAGGGCGAGACTGAGAACAAACTTTTTACATATTGTACGCAACCTCCAGAAAAAACTATCTTTCAAAGACAACGAAAGCTGTTGACTGTCCCTGGTATTAAAAAAAAAACACTGGCAAATCATCGTGTTGAGGCTGCTCTCAAATTTGGCCATAGCAGGTAAATCATATCCTTGACGCCAGCTTGATCACTACGCGCAACAATTTCTTAATTTTCGATTGTCAAAAGTTTCTGCCGACTGCTGTGCGCTGACAGAACCGCCAATGAAAACTGAAGGATCAATTTCTGAAGCAATAAGTTATTGAGCAAATTACGCGCGGCTTGTTGTCACGGAAACGACTGCTTAATGGGAAGAAAGGTGTAATCCGTTTCGGAAGTGGCGCACATGTTGCCGCGTTTTTTATATCTTAATGAAGTTTGACAAATTTATTTCGCTGTCAGAACTTGCTGATGCCATCGCCACTAGGGGTTTACCCAGAATGCACTGGGAGAGAAAGTGATGTTGTGTCAGCTGCATTATCACTCGCCAATAAGCTTTCTACAGCATGGAAATTCATTCTTACCTTCTGTATTTTGTACATTGTGACTATTAACTTCAATCTTCAACTCGATACTATTGTAATTACACATGTCTTCACGACAGCACTGGAAACCTGACCACCTGAAATCGGTAGCAACCGCTTCCTCAGTCCTGTTCGGCGGTTGTGGTGTTGTCGTGGCAACGCCTGACTCACACAATTGAAGCGTCTCCAGCGATTCCACACATCCGTGGCCGAGCGGGCGCGACTTGGCATCTGCTTCCAGGGGGAACTCCGAATAGCATCCGTGGTCAGATTTGCACATATATCCAGACTCGACGCACTGTGGGTCGTCGCAATAACACCGAATCAATCCTGCAGAAACATAGACGACGGAGAAAATATCACGTATAGTTTATTTAATTAATTAACTGTTGAATATCGGGTTCATGATGTCAACAGAGACGAAAATTGTATTAGTTCTAATGGTGGGTTTCGGGCGCAGCCGATTATCCGGCAGTGCGGTTACCGGTTCAACGCAAACACGCCATGATTGGAAACGCAGAAAGTTTGAAATTTGTGGAAAGGTATATAAGACTAATAAGATCTGAGACACATTCGTGCAGGACAGCCTCGCTCTGGTGTGAAAGCACATGGATGGCGGGGAAATCGCTTTCGTGTATCCCACCATGCACGATTCTCCCTTTTAACTCTTTCTGTAGACGCAGAGAACTGCTAGAAGAGTGAGAAAAACTATTCCCCGGTTTGGAGTCTTTCGGTATACGTTAATTTTAGAGGGAAGTGCTAAGAGGACACATGGAAGTGTGTGTGTTCTTGTCTCGTATCGTCTGCGGTTAAAATGGAATGTTTTGATAAACGTGTATGTATTGACTATGAGTTCACGGTAATTAACGATACTGGCATAAAAAAACACACTATCAGTGACCAATCGCAGATATTAACAATGACCATCAAGCACATTTACACCAGCAAGACTTCCAAGCTTGAAAAAGAAAAGAGAGGGCGACTGACAAAGACATTTTCAGCGCATTTTATTCTGACATGGGAAAGTATCTTTTTTTTCAGACGTCGCTCAGTGCATACATTCTTTATTTTTCCAGTGTCATTGTTGTTTGTCTTCAAAGATTTGTTGCTGGAGTGACAAGGGGGTAAAGATCTCGTTGAAGTATAACGGGTGACCGTTATTCCACACCGCAATACCCTTCCCTGTGAGTCGGTGACGGGTCTTCGGTAGTCAGGATTTAAAGATCAAATTTGTTATGTCCATTAAATTCACCTGATCCGATGAAGGGGAGGGTCCGGAACATGGAGTTTGCCTGTTGGAGTCAAGGTTGCGTTGAACCAACCGTTTACTGGGGGGGTGCTTTGATGCGGGCGAGGGGGTGTCTGAAATAATCAGAGTGACCGGTGTTGCTTATCGTACTGTCGTACCCGGGATTGTTCAACCACGCGTTTCATACCAGCAAACAGCTGACCACAGTTTCTTTGGGTTCAATATTGAAAAACACACACGACCAATACATCACCCTTCGAGCCTATTGAAAGCAATTCATATTCCTAGACAATGAACCAATAAAAATACGGCAACAATTATTGCGTAGATTACAGAATAGAGCTGCAATATCACATTAATATGTATTTTGTATAAGTCAGCAGGCGACTTAATTTTAATCATTTCAATCTCTTTGGAGACAGCCCCACAATCCAGCTATTTCACCAGTTTATAAACTACAGTTAATGCATAATCTTTGGCTGGTTTCGGAAGCAATAATCAATTGCTATGGACATTGAAACTTCAGTAATGGAACGTCATTTCAAATCCGCGTCATAACCGATAAAGTGCTAATTAAGGCGCGGTGATAGCGATGTATTTCTGGAAACAATAGCGGCGTTCGTCCCGCCGGTAAACTTTGATAAACACCTCAAAACCCGGGATGACAGGTGAAGCTGTATCCAGATACATTTAATATGCAATTAGACCCCGGCGAATTTAGCGATCAGCGTTGATGAAGTGGGTTAAAATCGTCGCTGAAACCTGGAAGACAAAACAACAGTAGAAGGGAGAATGCACGGAGCTGACTCTGCTAAAAAGAAAACCGGTAGTTTTATTGGACCGACTTTATTTAAAATATATGCATGAATGGTGAACGAAGAACACATTGCACGACCTGCCATTCATAAATCAAGCATCGGCCCAGCGAGCCGGCGAACTTTAAACTCATGAAAATGCGAAATCTCAAACTCACGGGGAAAAAATGCAAGTCTACAAATGGACTCTTGCCATTGTCCGGTAATTAGAGCTCACAAAACCAAATCCATCCGCTAGTAGATAGTTTAAACATTGCGGAAGGCCACAGTGGAGTAGGAATTATGAGCTCTCACAGCGACCAGACAACAGGTGTTGTCCTCAAAAACAAACATTTACTGAATGGAACTGTAGCGACACTACTTAAAATTTTATCAAGTGGTCGGAATGTTGGGAGATGGGCGAGGGTAAACGTTAAACAGCTGCTATAAACGCTGTTGGCACGATCGATCCGTGCTCCACTCCGTGTAACCCCCGTGGTCAGTATTTTTTTATCGACGCTTCGGTGTCACGGGTTAGATACACTACCGCCGAGTCCCCAATGTTGTTTGTTTTAAGGCTAATTATATGTTTGTTTGTTTGTTTATGCAAGTGCCGAGGACTCCCACCGCGAAGGCGATGACACCGCGGAGTCCAGGTCGCAGACAGGCTAACTTGCACTTGCGGGTGGAATAGCTCTTTCCCTCCCATGACCAAAGTACAACACAACAGCGGGGTGACGAGGATCGGGCCTCCGTTTCACAAAACTTGTTTGTCGGGTGGGACTGTGTGTATAATACACGCAATACGAGCAAAACTATGCAGAAATGCCATTAAGGGCTGTGAGTGTCTCCTGAAAGGGGAAGCGGTGTATAAGAGGCAACTGACAGAATAATTTATCTGGACGCTCTTGACGAATGACAGACTGAAAAGCCACGCCACAATAATGGTCTCTATAAACGAAGCCACCGAGAGAATTCTTCAGTCTTTTACTACCGCGATAAACAGCCACTGAGAAAAGACAGAGCTGGCTCTGGATCGCATACCGATCCCACACTTTGTGCTTTCCCACCAAAAAAAAAAAAAAATCCAGGATAGAAACTCCAGCTGAGGACTGCAAAAGTTTAATGACCATGTCTATAGGTAGGATAAGTTAGCCCCAAACACTCGCTTGGTGTGGTGTGGTGTGTATAAGTCATATTTGATAGGCATACATGGTAAGTAAAAACCAACGGAAGAAACAGCCTGAGAGGCCAGGAACACCAACAGAACACGGACACAGCCGAGCATTGTTTATTGCTCCATTAAAGACTACATTCAGCGAAAAGACGAGCGCTATTTGCGCTATTAAAGCCAGCCAAATTATCCCCAATGCCTGGCTCCCCAAGTCTCTATTGGTTCCCAATTTCAAATTAGAACACAATGGCAAGATGGCGATTTTCTCTTCCCGTCCGCCTGGCGTCTTTTTTGTTGCGAGCCACATACAAAAGCTTGCAGCCGAATTGTGAAGGATTCGATCTGCCAATCAACAGTAATCATCTGATGATTTCCCTTCTCCCTAAAGAGCGACGTAAACCTAGGGGAAATGGTGGTAAAAAAGCACTCACTAAACTTTTTTTTCGCTCCTTCCGAATACAGCTTATATGATGTTGCTGCTACTCAGCTCCGGGTAAAATACGCCAGCGCGCTTAGTTGCACTCTGCTTAACCCATGAATGCCCCTGCGATACGTACATGCTTCTAACCCCGGCTATTTTTTGAGTGTTTGGGAGAGATTTATTAAGATGGCCCCATCATGGTACGCGGACGCCAGCGACTACACGATTTAGTACTTGTTAGTGTAGCATTAGACGTGTTTCTGAGAGATAGTGGCCAATTTGAGTGTTTTGCTAAAAACCACATGGTATCAATTATTACTACTTTCGCTCAAAAGTCCTCGCTGGCGACAGTCGGGATATCATCTTCTTCCCCCATCCCCTAACAACCGAAACGACAGACGATGTAGAGATTGCTGCGAAATTAATGATGACAACAACCATCTCGCGAGTTTACCGACAGTCTGGCTCGAACACTGGCCAGCTCGCCAGTTACCAAACTTTCCGTGGTCGTTAGATTGTCGTTTTTACTCCTCATGTTAAAAAAGTTCTGTTTGTTTTAGCATTACATCTAATCTTGAGTGTCTACCTCGATAAGATAGGTGATTGATAGAGATTTAAGTCTCATCAGTCACTATTAATGACAGTTAATGAGACAAAAATGACCCACGGATTTATAGCCCCTCGCTCGTTGTCAAGGCATCCACTTTCAAATGAGCCATGTCCCCTCTTTTTGTAAACTTACTTTTCGTGGCAGAAACGGGGACTGAAGAATGACTTTTCGCGAGGCATTCAGTAGATTGCCGTCCTGCATTGTACATAGTAAACTTCGAATGTTGTAACGAAAAAATCCAAACTTGGTTGCAGGCACGGCTGAACCCTGACCCCCTCTCTCACGATAACGGGTTCGGCACTGACTCGACCTAAATAATTGTGTATCCTATCCGTACAAAGGTTGAAAAACACTGTAGAATCTGCGGAGATATTCGATAAAGCGGAAAACGCTAGGCGTGCATGAAACCAATGGTTGAAGTTTCTGAGAACCATCAACGCGTATAAAATGGCTGTGTGTCGAACGCAATGGCGGTTACCGTTTGCAAACGATCGAAATTGAAAGAGTCATGAAACGAGTCGGGTATAGTTTGGCGACTTTAAAAGTAGCGGCTTTTGGATAAGTTTCTTCGCACAAATTGACATCTGAAAAGTGAATTACACTTTTCACGCTAAAGTTGCAGTATACACGAGGGACCTCAATGATTGCATCAAGCTCGTTGCATACCATCTGGACGTCGACCTCTGATGTTGACAAAAATCCATTGAAATTGGTCGACAGACAACTCGAAGACCCACACGGTTCACTTCCTCCAAGCGATATTGAAATCTACTGGAGCTTGTGATGCCTATCTTTGAGCCGATTCGCGTACTGACATCGCCCGAACAAAGCCCCCAGCTGTTGATATACGCCCCGCAAAATGCCGGCCAAATGCTACAGATCTGAAAATAGGAACGGCTCAAGGCTGTCGTAAATTTCACCGTGTTCAAAATTCAGCAAGCCTTACTCGCGCCTCCCTCCCTCCCTCCAGTGGCGCATGCCCGCAGCCAGCTTGCGTTACACCTTCCAGCTGCCACCGCCACGCACGGTGGGACTTCGAAAATGGCGCCTTCTTGTAGGGCTTCCTTTGATATCAAGTCGGCACTGAAGCCAGACAACTGAGCACTCTAGAGCACTCAAGTCTCTGAGTTGTCTCTTTTGTGCATCCCCTCGATACGCACCTGCCTATCTTCAGAAACGGATTCATTTTACAAAGCGAGGGGTTTGAAATCACCTTGCATTTAGGATATTTGGCGGGACAATATAAACACTTGTTATTTAGTGAAGCACCGTTTCTGGTTTCATTGCCAGCCTCTCCCTCTGCTGCCATCTTGGCTTCTCCAAAATCATGTGACTCACTTCTGAGGTAGCACGCAAAGAACACATCAATTTTCTTTAAGAGAACCTTGGTCAAAGTCTTCGATGTGACGGGAAATGCTACAGTAAACAATCTTTTCCCCCCTTTTATCGTCTCTGCAGAGGATAACTTCGGAAAGCCCTGGCTTAAAAAACCTGGGAACACTGCAAGTCTGTATCCCCTTACTCGTGAAACTCTAGACGCCCCAATGTCAGTAGCCCTGACAAGGATGAAACAAAGATATTCAGTTACAGTTCCCCAGCCTACAAAACAACGTGAAACTCATAACACGTTCTCGGACGTCGCCCTTAAACAAACGCTGTAAAGGAGACTACCATATTTTAATTTTTCGGATTAGCCGGTATATTTGTGTCTGTGTAACCGGAGGGAGTTTCGGCTGCCATTCTCTGTTCACTGTATAGAATCCCGCCACTGACTGATCCACGCTGGTTTTTTCCGAGCGCCGTCTCCCATTTCCACCGCGACGTCGTGTGGCTTCTCCCATGTTCGGGGCAAAAAAAAAAAGAGAGATCGTTTGAGTTGAAAAAGGTCTCGAGCACATGCCACCCAAACAGCAAATGGTTTGTTGGTTTTTGTTTTTTGACGAGTGATCACGGGGGCATTACAAGGCACGGATGGCCATTCATGCTTGTGAAAGACCTGGTGATTAAACTGAAGTATCTTTGTTGCCGGTCGGTTGTCTTTTTATTCAAAAGCCCCATCAGGCACAAGAAAGGACCAGCCCATGCGAATTACAATGTGAAAGACTATAGTATAAGTTAAACGCTTATCCAGTTATGGAAAGTGGCTATATGACGTGCAATTAAGGAAAAAAATGCCCAAAAAGATTCCTGCTGTTTTGATTAGTTCTTCTAGACTGCCTGAAAACATGGATTATTTTTAACCTATTCAGAATGTAAACTTTGATCCACTTCCACAAGGATTTGGCCATCACAACTCGCTGATGCCATCAGAAGATTTGGTAGCTATCAAATGCGTCGCCCTATTCCCATTAATTACAATCATAGCCTCGGGGTTGGACGTCTTCTTTTATTCAGGCTGGCTCGATCATTGATGTATGCTGGCTCTCTTGCAGCCTAGAGGCCGTTTAATGCATAAAATTGACCTTTTCCCTATGCTGGTACACTTATCCGACGGAGTCCACCTTTGAACCCGGCAATCTCTCCGCTTTTTCCCCCTAACGGCCAAAAACTTGTCTCGTACACAAAGTTACCACCGCCTCGTGTTCGATCAAGGCCTCCACAAACGCATAGTAAATATATGCTGGTGGAAGGGACCCTTACTGTTGATCAAGTCCAACTGAGAAAATATATGCTGGTGGAAGGGACCCTTACTGTTGATCAAGTCCAACAGAGAGAAGCATTGTCTCGACTCCGATGCAATTAATCGGTATACCCGCATCCCTAATTTCTGAAAACTAACTTTTGTTCGACTCCCGTGTATTTGTGTGACCTACCAAATTCGATTTTCTCGGTTAATATCAACAATTTAGAAAATACATCCCCCCCCCCCACCTCCCGTTTTAATTTGACACGCAATTTTGCCGTGTCTCCGGTCTGGTACGCTAATTGTTGCGGATTGCGACTAACTCGCTAATTTATTAGATACACAAAGAAGGGATACATAACGGAAGCGAGGCCAATTTTCAAGATACTCGCCCGGATGCCTGCTCAGTTTTACATGTAAAGCGTACAGTATGGTATCTGTAACAGCAGGGTGGAGACGTGCGAGACAAATTTCTCCGCTGTGGTGCTGCGATATGGTGCCTCAAGCTGTGAATTTATGAAACCGTAACGTCATTGCTTGCAGCTACTGAAATTACATTGGTTTATCTTCTCCAGTGGGGTTCGACCATGACATGGGCACACATCGCCACCAAGACACTGTCTGCTAGTAACAACATTAGGGTCCTTATTAATTACATTTATAAACAGCATATGGCAAGAACGTTTCGCACATTCGAGTAGCGCCAGCACTTGAAGGGGGGTTTTAGAATGGGAATTAGGCGTGCACCAACAACAAACTTAGGACTCGAGTGGAGGGTCGAAAAGAAAAGGGGCCAAATCGCGTTTGGTGAAGAGGGCTCTGAAACGCCCCAAAGGGGATTTGTCGGCCGCTGTTCTCATTTACCATTCAGACAGCAAATGCCGTGTGTGTATTGTGTTGCTCGTTGCCCATAATGCTGTAGCTAGTTGTTGCACCATTCCTCCATTGTGTACCTCTCAAAGGCAAACTATTATCACAGCGGCTATTCTTTCAAGGTATAGATCAGCTAAACTAAGTCAATAGTGGTCCCACTTATTCAGGCGCGCCGAGTTCATCTTTTTTTTATAAAAACGCGATCGACGTGGTCTGGGCCGATAGCGCCATAATGTAAGATATCGACCTCGCTCAAATCTGTAGACGTCTCCTATTTCAGTCTAGCGTTGAGGCTATGTGGTTTCAAAACGGTTGACAATGCCCAGCCACGGCGGCCGCTTCCCCTGTCAGCAATGGTACGGCTCCGTTTTTGGTCAGAAGTTGGAGTCGCCCCCTTTGGAAAAACAGACAGAGTCTCGAGCCAATAATTCTGTCGTTTTCTGATCACCCACCGGTGCCGCGGTGGCCGTGCTGTCCACTTCGCGGGTCACCGGGTGACCAACCCTTGGTGACAGGCACTGGGGTGACCGCATGTCTGCTCGCAGTCACAGTGGTAACTGGAGACGGGACACCGAAACTTGGAACAATACAACAAATACCTAGCACACAAGTGAAATAGTTCGAGTGGCGCTAATCAGTTTTCGTATGCAGAATTAGCTATTCAGAAACGCAAAGAAGCCACACAAACTCAACCAACACTACACAGAATGTTCAAACTAAGCATTTAGGGGCCCGAGCCGGCGCTGAACGGCTCCCTTTAGGGCCAGGAAAACACACAAGATATGTTGTTTTGAACAGTCAATGGTCACGCTTTGCTTATCAATAACAGAGCAGTAGACGAGCACGTTCGACTGTGTGTGTGTGTACAGAGGGACATATGTTTCCGCGATCTACGCTCGCTAATGCTCACATAACAGGTCAAAAGACGTAGAACAGAGAGTGACTAGCGTTCACAGGGTATGAAAACTTACCATAAGTTAGCTGTAGACCGCTCAAAACTGTGTAGAACAGCACAATGGAGGTAGTCCAGGGAGGACAGTGTATTCGGGTGGCCATCTTGCCTATTGCAGTCCCACACACTGTAAGCTAATGATATCCGATCCCTGGCTCTTCAGCCTATGCTACACTACGTATTGTGTTCCGCAGTACACACTTAAATGCACGTCGCCCAACGCCAACGTTAACTTCACGCGCAACTCTCGCCAACTGCCACTTTTTTGTTTTGCCGCATAGTCATAAAGGGGCAGATAGCCCTGCCGAACAACCTGACTCTCATTAGCCGTCGTCGCTAAATGGACGCCAAGTCCGCCTCTCCTGGTCTAAAATAAGGGAGGCGGAGATAGGGCGTTACGTTTAGCTAGCACCTAATTAGTAGTTAAATGTAACGAGGCGCCGAGCGGACGCGGGCGTTTACATTCTAAATACTTGTCACCACCTCAGTGTTGGTTTTATGTATGTTGTTGATTTAATGATCAAACCAATCTTTGTTTGCTACCTGGTCAAGATTTACCTCGGCGCGATTTGTTTTAATAATTTGTCCGCGTCGAGTACCGGTCAACTCTCGAGACGACCGATGAAGCTGGAGGGTTCGCCCCTCATCGCTCACATCATTTTGCCCCCACCTAAAGAGACGCTCTCCACCCTACGAGTGACTTGGCAATGCTCGGTCGACTACGGATCGAGGACACAGCGGAATTTCCCTCTCAGTGTCTGCCAGTAATCGCTCACGAAGCCCAACCGATGGTGTCAAAGTCTAAAAAATCGTCCTATGCGGGAGCTCAAACGACAGGAAATTGCAAATTAAATGTTCCGGGGTCGCTTTAAAAGCTAATCGTCGACTGAACTGTTGTAAAGTTCTTCTCAAAAGTTTTGATGGTTTACTCGGCAGTAGAAACACATGACTGAACGCGAAAGAAAAAAAAACGAACGTTTTATTCCTTTGATATTAAGTTTCCCCGACTGGCGCTTTACCAATATGCATTCTATTTTCCCTTCGAAAAATATTACCATTAATTGTCTTCTTGTTTGATCATTAGTGTTATCCGTTTAGATTCGGTGTTAGTTTTGAATAGTCTGTTGACATGGTAAATAAATAGTAAATAGTTGTAACAAAATAATGGTCGATGAATTCATAATGGGCGGTTTTTTTTTCTTTCCGCTCTCAAAGCGTCGCATGTACGGTCTTCAATACTATCCTCACAGAGGACTCGGACGTGTCAATGGTTGGTAAAAACTTTTTCAATGGCGGTATTCAGACACCCCGTGGCCCTCTCAAAGGAAGGGTCTTTCTGTGGGAGACATCGATACCCACTCAAAGACCCCTTCAAGTAGAACGCGGTAGACTAGAACTCCTTGACTCCCAGCCCCCTATTCAAACACAGGGCACGGCCGGACTTTTTTAGCTCAACGGGATCCTGGCTGGAGTAAAATAACTCACAAAACAAATCTTTAGAGACTTCTGCGTATCCGATTTCAAGCGCTGCCCGGGAGATCCTACCTAGATATCATCAGGTACCGTGCGAGAGGACCCCCCCCCCTCCCATCCCTGAATGTACGTGTTTGCGAACAGATGGGCTCGAATAGCCATTCGCAGAACCTACAACGGCGCTGACTTTGAAAAGTTTGCTACTTTGCACCGGAAGATGTCGCCTCTTGTGATGGCGATGCCATCGCTGCCAATCTAAACCGACGGTTAGTTGTAATATTTGAAGGAATTCGCTGTTGGAGGGTGGTACAATACCCGAGAAATTGGATCGATCTCCTTAGACGTCAGGAACAATGCAAAATACAAGAGCCTCCTCAAGTACTTTGGTCTGGTAATCGATTTGGAACTGGAACCACGCAATAGATGTCTGAGAAGAGCACTTCTGAATAGATGGGATTCACATGATTGTCAGATCCTGTCAAATAATATAGGGAAAGAACAAAGTAAGTAAGAAAAATCCTATCTCTATCTATGTACGTTCATTGTAGGGGTTGATTGTCGGTTGAAGGAATTCCCGCCCGAATGAAATTGCTTTGACAATGAACTTTGAACTCAGCTGATGTTGAGGACGGAATGGACAGACTGCAGTGCGTGTAAGGAGAAGCCAGGGCCCAGACAGTCCAATGGGAACACCTACCGGGAGAGTAATGAGAAATATCAACTCCCAAGCGCTTTACACTTTCCCCTTCTTGCATATATTCGCTGGCGTGCAGTCGAAGGTGAAACAAACATCACACGGTTTTCAACAGAGCACTGCCTACAACGTGGGCCTGTCAAAAGTGACGTGCACAGATCGACAGGGACAGATCTGATAAAAAAAAGAAGCCGGTGCATTTTTGAGGTCATTGCGATATTTAATAAACGGTGCACAAATAGAGGCTAATTTTGGCCAGTCTTTTTATCTGGAAACAAAGACCCAGGGAAAAAAACTCATTAGGCCCTTTGATGGATTAGGGTAGACGAATAGACAGATAGGGTATCAGTGCTCGAAATCGCGAGCCAGGGATCGACCATCACCTGAAGCCGACGTTAGCATTGGCGGCACAGTGGCACCAAATATTGCATTATCAAACAGGGCAACACGCGATTCAACCAATCGCCAACCAAGAAATCTGCAATGGGTCCATTTGACACTTCCCATCGCCCTAATCCTGACAGTGTGTTTTTTTTCCTTTCTACTTTGACTCCACGCTGTGCTAAAAGCTTCTATCTGTAAAGCTACAGAAAACCTGATTAGCGTCTGCGATAAGGACGCATTAGCGGGGAGACACCGCGATTGGGAATATGCCACGCTTCAAAACATATCACGTCGCGAAAGTTATCGTTTTGCTTTTTTTATGCAATTTCATTGAAATGGACACTCTAGGGCGCAGTCACTCTCCCCTTAAAAGCAAACTATGACATGCGCTCCATCACTCAAAAAAAGGAATAAAATTTCCAAGTTAAATAGTTTTTCATTTGTACATTTTTATGACGTCATGGCCACCTACCTCAGTCCCGCCTCAACTCAATTTACACAATAATAAAACCTTCGCATCAATGCAATATCAAACTCAAGGAAATCAATTCTTTACTTTTGGAAAAAACTGTTTTTCATTTAACCCAAGTTTACCGAGTTTGAAAACTGCGTTTGAATTCAAGTTCTCTCTCACATTTACTCGTACTTGCTGTAACTCGTAAACGTCTGTTCATTTTGTTTTGAAAAATTGAATAAAGTTCTTTTGAAAAAACAGGCATACTGAAATAAAGTTTCATTTATATTGGAAATCAGCTGGTTCTCGACGTGCAGACCCACCACCCCTTTCACAGGACAGTAGATAACGTTTGATATTTTCAATATTTTCATTTTATAAAGCAAAATAAATTTTCTTATTCTGCCCAGTAATTCATTAGCATGCAACGTATCGGCCTTCAGAACACGTCAATGTTATTGTTGACTAATTAATTACTCGTGCGGACTAAAATTCTCTAACTTCTCAACATTTACGTCACCCACGTACAGGCAGGGTCGACGAGTTTAAGCAACACAAAAATTATATTGTTCAAACAGAGCAAATGTACTGGAATAGAAGTTATACAGCTTATATGCAAGCTTATATTATGCGAATGACTCATGTATATTGTGGCCGTAGTGACGGATAGGTCTGCGACCGTGACGTCACGTCAAGTTGGCCGCTGCAGAAACTATAGTTCCGATATTTTGAGTTAAATACATTATTTTCTGTTCAGAAGGATATGAAACAGTTTTTTCCTCTTTATAACAAGCTTGTCAAACTTTCCCGCGAACATATGGGAAATAAACTTTAGCCAACTGAAAGCGAGGCATTTCGGTTCGAAAACATGCTTACCTCAAACGGCATAATGTTAAGGAAATTTATAGCGTGTTATTCTGTAGTGTGAAAGGCACTGCTTTTTATCAACTGAGCAATCTGTCAAAACATCTTCGACATCGGTCCAGTGTTTGAAGCAGATTTCAGTTCCGACGTCATTATGTTTTCACAAAATATCAAAGGTATACGTTACCGTAAATGGCAAACACTCGCTGTAACAGGTGATTAATGTTGCTTATCAATGCGAAACTAGGCAAATGTGTCAAAAATGATTACCAGTCTATGTAATTTGCTACGTTTGCAGAAGGCTTTGCGTTTACGTAAAGGTGTATATTTTTGACGTTGTAAGGCTGCCTACATGAATATCAACTCCGCAATGTGCAGATTTTCTTTTTAATTGACTTTTCATCTATTATATCATTTTATTGTCCTTTTAATTAGGAATATTCTCCTTTCGGGACGTTTATGGGCAACAAATTAACATATACCCTATACGTCATGGAGACTGAAGAACAGCAGACCACAGCGATTCTGCAATCTTTTTTTTATCACCCTTTGCAAACTCGATCCGTTGAATCGAAAAATACGGCTTTAAAATATTCAACATCTGGCTTTTAGAGTGAAGGTATTTTTACGTCAGAGGATGTCGCCAGTTAAGTGTTTCAATTTGAATATTCGCCGTTTCACAAGATCACTTTTCATGCGGTGTGTCGTCTGCACTTTGTTATGTTGGCGGGAACTGCTGGGGTGGTAAATCTCGGACATCGCTCCGCTTCTCGGAGAAAGTGTTTCCTTTGCGGCACTTTCTTTGCACCCTAAGTGCATGGTTTAATGCATATATTCATGTAGATTTGTCAAGATCTTTTCTCACGAGGTGGCCGGCTCTCGGTCCTGGTCGGAAGTTGTATACAGTCGATAGCTATTATCGGAGATAGCGAACCTTGCATGTAATTCAACGAGGTCAGGCTCATTACTCTAATATGCAAGCCTGAAGGCGACGCCAAGACTGATCCAGGAACAAACCAGTGGATTCAGCGAGGAACCTCCTCAGCGATGGGATGTCGAATGCCAGCGCGAAAACCACCAGGAACGACATCTTTCCTTCCCTCAAGTCGCCAGCGAAGGTCGCACACCTTACCAACTGACATTTCTGGAGGATGTAGGGCTTCAGAGGCGTCCCACTCGCCTTCGGCGCCCCGACATCGCTCCGTCCCTTCATGGGAAAATAGGAAAGGCAGCGCCAGGGATGATCGTTGAGATGAGTCACATCATACACAAACTCTCCTAATAACGCGCAGTGACTTTATGGCTGCGTATTTCTCAGATAGCGGATATCGCGAAAACGCATTATAAGATTTCCCCCGTCTCTCCGCGGAATTATTTCTCGATTTTGGAATTCCAGCTCTAATCGGGCGGCATTGAACGATCTCGTGTCACTCAAGCTTAGCCTCAGTGTCCGGGGCTTGATGTGCAAACTTAGCGACAAGAATAATTACCTTTCTAGTATCAATCTATCACAGCGATAAATATGATCTGAAATTTGTACTGACGATGAGAAATATTAATCACACTGACGTACCAGACACTAGTGAACATCATGAGAAAGTCTCCCAGCGAGCGCAAGGTCAGAGGTCATCTTGTGTACACCTGATCGCAGTATTTTAATTTGTTCCTATGATTCATGATTCATATCCTTAAAAATTCAATAACTACTCTTCCTCATTATCGAGAGGGGGAAAGTATAAAATCTCCGGTGCGTGGAAGTTCCAATGTTTGCAGAAGTCTGGCCGTTTGCTTGTTGATCCAATTATGGAACGCTCTTCTCCTCCGGGCATAATTAACGCAGTGATCATGATTTTTAAAAAGCAGGGAGAATTTCCGATTTCGCCATGACGAGGAAACTCTGTGATTTGTTTTTATCAATTTAATGGTAAAAAATTGATGTTGTTTACGTGCATGGCATACAAACGAGGACAAGAGAAAAAAAGTTGTTTAAATCACATTTGTGTTTGATGTAGATATCAAGGACTAATGACTCTCAATGGCATGCGATTGCACGTTTATTTAATTTAATCAAGGATCACCACAGTCACGTGATTTTAAGCGGGACTTGGCTCTTGAATAGATCAACTTTGTAACTTCTTAGGGACACATCTTCGACGCATTCACCAAAATGACGCGAAGTTTGCACTGATGTGCAGAACGTGGTACTGACGACGAACTTTGCGACACATCGACACGCGCGTCTGCGTTGGCAAAGCTCTCCTGTATTCCGCAAATACACGCCGGTGGTCTGGCATGTTTTATACAGAACGTCTGGGGCGACAAATCGCAATGGACGCTGCCTCGGCGGGTCTGACAAAAGACAGACCCAACTCGCTGCGAAATCCCACAGCATGACGAAATTGTCAAAGTGGTACCTAAGTAAACATTCACGTCTTGGCTTCGGGTCACCAAACTTGGTGGCGCTATACTGGACAGTGAAGAATTCACAAAATTTTACCGTCTTGGTTCAGGCACAGAGCCAGTTTCAAGGAAGAACAGCCACTTTCCAAGTTTCTATCACTCTTTTTTTTGTCACGAGAAGAGTTGCATTCCTCTCTGTTCTGGCAGGTAAACTACACCATTTTAGATGAATAGTGACGTCATATATTTGAGTGATATTTGTATGAAGTGGCTCGCAAACTGAATAGTTTGCCGAGTTTCAGTCCGGACTTTAATCCATTTGTGAGCAATATCAATAAACCGCCTACGGAAAGAGACCGTCGCCTACTTAATACTTTGGCTCCAACATTCTTTATGAGTTGAACAATAAGAAATTAAAAGTCGACGACCGGTCAATACATGATGAGCGACAAAACTTAGCAAAGAAACACCGCATCTAATACAGTGTAGCATCGATGTAAAGCGAGTTGTTGATTAGAATTATGGAAGATCTTAATGTATTAAGTGGCTTTATGCCAACGTAGGAGAAAATTGATTCTTGTTTTATAGTCACTCTATATGACGCCGTTTTCTAGTTCACTGTGTTGTATCATCATAGAAGAGAAGAAAGAGGCATTACTCGTAAGATTTTATATTCCTTCCGTTGTGTTTTGTGATTCAAACAATAGTCTAAAACATTACGGCTTTCCTGAGCGAAGTAATGTGGAACGATCACGTGTGGATATTGCGCAAGCCTGGCTTCCTTCGCCGCGGGCACACCTTGTAAGTCTGGACAGTATTAAAAAGCTGTAACTCGCGATGATATTTCAGTTACTTTCGTTCCATGAAACAAGAACAGATCCTTATTCTCCTCCCTAAATTGTGTTGTAAATACAATGTACAAAATGTTGGCCTAGACAGCACGACTCATTGCTTACAATATGCAATTTCATCGTTGACCGATGAATTCTTGTCCGGATCAAAATTCAGTCCTCAACAATCGCAGCGGACATTTCGCATATATTCACCACTGCATAGACAACCTGAGGAATACTATAGGCAATACGGCTTGATTTTGGAGGGAGAACAAGAAATAACATTTTACAAACACAACAAGGGCACTACAATATACACCAAAAGCTAGGCAAACGGAGGGTTTAATTTATCAACCATACACGCACACTCTATACTGAGAAGATGTACAGACAATACAATGTTTGGCTTATTCGAACACGCGTTCGGCAGTTGAACGAGAAATTCGATTTCGGAAGAGTAACACTCACGAACACATTATCCACAGTCCCTATAATACCTTTACATCTCGTTGAAACTGTCCCTGGGTAAATGAGCTTCGTTTGCCCGTTTTATAGACTCACATCATTGATTGCGGCGTCAAGAAATTGTTTGGTCGCTTTACCTTCCCGGAATGAAATGCGCAACAACAGACATTTGTCCATAATCGTTTGTAGTTTGCCTGACAGAGTGCTTGTTAGCAAAATAGCGCGAAGACAAAGAGCGAATACAGAACTGGAAGCAAAAAACAACATCCCTGAAATTAAATCTTACAATTTTACTAGAAGTTGAGCTTAATTCGGTTTAACATAGGAACTACTTTAGGCATGATCGAGGCGGCGTAATTTTGACAGGGCTCTCCTTTCTTCTTATTAGCGATATTACGATGTATTTCGGAACAATCCAGGCTCTCTTTTGTTTCGCGAAATTTATTCAGCCAGTCGCAGTCCACTGGACGCACGAAAGCCGTACTATCATTGTGTGGATTCCGGTTTGAGTCGTCCGACCAACCATTTGGTTCATGAACTCTAACATAGAAGGAAAATCTAGACAAAATGTCATTAAAGATCTATTGCGCACAATATAGTAAATAAATCGGCATTTTTAATGGCCTCTCTATTAATGGTGAACGGTCTCTGCCATGCATCTATTCACATCATATTGTTCATACGCAGAGAAAATATCGCAATTAGGGTTTTGCAATGAGAATTTAGTTCGGTGGAGTTTGTTATCTGGGCTACTGGCCTGCAGGAAGGATTTAAAACATTTCGAAGTAAACTGGTTTGTGTGGCTGATTGGTCACTCGACAACCGTCATTTCTGTCATTTGTTGCCAGGGAAGGGCAATGTTGTCACAGAGAAAAAACAAAGCAATCCGCTATGCAAACGACCAAACAGTTGTTCTGCAGCTGCGAGTTCGTATTTTGTGTCTTCCGCAGGTTTTCAAAGGTTGTTACTACCTCTTAAACTTTTGTTAACAACTGAGAAAGACTCTTACGAAATAACATGGGTTATAGTCTGACAACATCCCGCTTTAATCTCTATCGAATGTAAAAACACATTTAAAAAGATATGAGTATAGGTTCAGAAATTTGAAATAAGTTGCTACCAGCAGATTCTTGCGTAAACAGGTTCAGTTTCTTTGATGAAAAAAGGTGAATTGAGAATTTGAGCTCAAAATTACTATTGTGAAAGTAAAATGTCACATGAATAGCTGTAACGAGGCTGCTTACTACGAGGTTAAAGTTCACCGATTGAAAAGTGTATAATTGGGACATTAAGGGATGAAGGGTCCTGACAGCTTTCAGTTTTAATTCTCACCCGCCAGGCTCACATATCGGCTGTGGCTTTCTTGAACAGCTCATTAGACCACAAGCCGACGTGTTCCTCTCGGCTATTCCTTTCACCATGGTCTCATTTTGTCAAAAATACCCACTATTATTACACGTCAGTTATTGGGTTGTCACCCGTCTGACGCCATATTGGAAATGACGCAGACGATCGGCTGGCGACAGCATTTGCGCGTCCCATCTTTTTTTCATTTTTTTCTAATGATTCAGACGTCGTCGTGTCACTTGATCGCAAAACCCGTTTTTTCATTAAACTGCCACAAAATTGGTCGTTGAACGGATCGCCCATTAAAATTCAATTAGTAAGTTTGTAATATTTATTGATGGGAATGCAAAGCGACATGTTGACTGTTTACGACTATAAGCGAAAGTCCGTTAAGTGTCTGATTCGTGCTTTTGTTTGAAGTCACAAAACAGTGGAAGAATAGGGACATCGAGTCAGGCTAAGCAAAATCTAAAAGTGCGATATTCCTTGAAGCTTTGTGAATAAATCAACCGAAGTCTAACTTACTTAGTTCTTGATGAAAAGCATGCGAGTGCGCGGTTGAT